>NC_056744.1:1563382059-1563429559 GCF_019279795.1 Protopterus annectens
TTTAATTCAGGTTCATCTAGGGCCTAAACTTAAGGATCGAATGCAAAGAAAGATATTGGAAGAATATTTGGCCAGCCTTTGGAAGCAGTCCAGATTATTCAGGTTTCTTACTGGTCCCAAAAAGATAAAACTGTAAACTAGTTTTAGATTTTCTACAACTGAGCAGGCAAGTTCAAAAATGTAGGTTTGTAACTTATTCATTTATTCCTCATTGCTTCGGAGAGCTTGAATGGTGATACTGCATCTAGAAGATACACATTTGCTTGGCCCCAAGTTTTCATCTCACAGGATGTTTTTAAGATTCAGAAATTCAAAGAAGTATTTTCAGCTAATCTGCATCTCAGCTTGGCAACTTTTTAAAATGTCTACATAGAATTTATCCCCAATTGCTACTAACGGCGAGCATAAAGGGTATGCACACCATTACCTATATCCGGGTGTGACTAATTCAGAATCATTCTGTCCAGCAGTAGGTGGTTAGTCTAGAAACATTTACTCCATTCCTTTAACCCCAGTCCTTAAGGTTGGGCTGTATTGTAAAAGAAACTGAATTACCTGCCTGCTAAGTGAAGACTTTTTAGTTTTTTTTTTCAGAGGTCATTTTTTTTTTTTGAAATAGGATTTCAGAAATTATGTCCTTGTTTTAGTGGACAGCTTCTGAATTCAGTCCCGTCAACTAGCAACATTTCAGCCACATTGATTTTTAAAATAATTGCCAACTTTATAAAATCAAGATAGATGCAACTAAAATGCTTAATCTCTTCCTTGGTATAAATTGAGGGAAGATGACAAAGATTTGTATTCATTGGTTTGTTTCTTTTAAGATGTAGCAGTTATACTTTACTGCCCTTCATTATCAGAATGTAATGCCTTCTATTTTTGTTGCATTTCATATCTGTCCAAGCCACTTGCCAGTGGTTGTTAATATAGTTGTAATAAATGCTTTTGTTCATTTCCCCCTTCTGTGGTAGTAATTACCCCAGAGCACGTTTTGCAACAAAGAGTTCAGTCTTTTTAGTAGTTATGCAGTATATTACTTAAAGGAACACTCCCATCTTGAAACTCAATAATGATCTGATGTCTTGTCTCGCTCTAATTCACTCTTGGGTTACAGAATTAATCTTTGGATTCAACTTGGCCTCCTTCTATAGACTTCAGCTTCCAGGCTTGAACTTCTCCCTTACCCACAACCCCCTGTACTAAGCACAGCTCCCTCAGATCTTGTTTGCCGCCATTCACGTCGGACGTGCTCTCTAATGCTTAAGCAGCTAGTTACAAATAAGTGTTTCATTTTTGGTAGAATTATCACCTTCTTCCTCCCACCAATGTAGCTTCTTGCTGGCATTAAGGCTACCCTTCCTGCAGTAGTTTGTAGTTTTTCGAGTTGTTCTTTCTATTTATCTGTTAAGGTTCCTTGTGGTTCCAGCTTTCTCTATAGTCCTTAGTCTTTGTAGTTAGTATAGCATGACAGACTTTATAATTATTGTGTTCTTAGTGGTAGAGTCATCTTAGATTTTTTAACTTACTAGGCTTTATCGGGTTCTTGTTGTTGTTGTAGTACATGCCCTTTTGGTACAATTTTTTGCTATGGATAAGCCAGCTAGATTTAGGAGGTGTACGGAGTGCGGTCATAAAATTCCACACTCCGATTTTCATTATAGATGTTTTTACTGTTTAGGTGTGGCACACTTACAGTCACTTTGCCATTTGTAAGGGGTTCAACCCTATAGGTATCGCCAATAGGTGAAACAAGTTAATTCTCTAAAGGATCCTTCCTCCCTCTTTGATTTCTTCTCCAGGGGTTCATCCCCCCCCCCCCAAACGTGCTGTACCAGGTTCTGCTTCAAACCTTAAACGCTCTCATAAACATCCTAGGGTGTCATCACAACCTCCTTCTAAAATCCTCTGATTCTTCGGCTCCAAGACCAGGCTTTGCTGCAGGGGATCGAATAGGCCTCTCGGATCCATCTCTGCCTATGCCAAGTGCATTATTTGCTTCAGATACGGGTTCAACTGGATCATTATCCGCTTCAACCCCTTTGGATCCTACTCTGTCCTTGGATCTGAGGAGGTCGCAGCAGACGCAGAGTTCACCATTACCCTCCACTTTGATTTCAAAGCTTAGGACTTCGGCTTCAAGGACTGGAAACCATTCTCCCATATCTTCCATCCAGTCATTCTCCCTGACGTTTGACTCCACGCCAGTCTCGCCTTTCATCAATGGCTTAGTCCGGATCCTCCTGAAGCCTTTCAGAATATGATGTGGACAGGATGATGAAGATTATCAGGGCTCAGATCCAGATGGGGGTTTTCTCGTCTCCGTCCCATCTTGGATTCATGAGCATCCCTACCAACATTGACTCTCCTTCTCTGACTTGACCCTCAGTTTGAGTCCCAGGACCTTAGCCACCCAAGAGCTTCGGCATTGGACTCAAGGACCTTTGACTCCTTGACTCCCAGCAATTGCCTTGACCACCCCTGCTCTGAGATCTTTGAATCAGAGCGGGTCTTGGATCCAGGATGTCAAGGTCAGGTCTGTGAGAGGGGGTTCTTCGGAGCTGTCTCACACCCTCCATGCTTCTGTCTTGACAGCACAGGTCTGATTCAATCTGGGCGCCATGGATCTGAGACCCTTGTCATGTCTTCTTCAAGGGCTTTGGCCCCCAATGGAGTTGGGCAAGGGTTCCCTCAGCTTTCCAGGCCATTGAAAAGGCTTTCTCTGCAAAGAGAGTCCCTATCTCGTTGGCTGCTGCTCTTCTCCATCATCCCTCATTGGATCTGGGAGCTGGGCCTACCATTCCTGTCCAGAGTCAGCCCAATTCGAAGACCATCCAGGATTTCCCACCTGAGGTGGTCCCCACCTCTCCCGACACCACCACTGAACATCCCATGGGGGAGGTGCCTCGGAAGAGGACATGTAAAAGGAAGCACCTAGACTCCTCTTTGGAGTCTGTCACCAAAGCTACGGACTTCAACAAAGGGGAGGGATCTCCAAAATCACCACTGGAGGACATCTCCTTTGCAGACATTTTGGTAATTTTAAAATGAAGAGGTGGTTGGTCATCCCAAGATCCTACCTCTGAGGAGTCCATATTTCTGGAAGCCTTCCAGATGGGCCCATTTACATCTTGGGTGACTCCCCCCCCCCCCCCAAGCGGACCCCCTCATACATTTGGTGGCATGCCAGGCATGGAAGGAGCAGAACTCTATAGAGCTTGTCCCTAAACAACTTGAAAAATTCTCTCCTTGCCTCCTTATTGTCCCTTCTGGTCCAAGGGTATTCCAGTTGATGCTATGGTGGTGGCAGCTGCCACTAAGAAAGAGCTAGCTGAACAAAGCTCTGCCATCCATCTGCCAAACAATGAGTCTAGGGCAATGGACAGGCAAGTGCATCTTTGCTTCAGCCACTTTCATGTTGGGAGCACTTAACTTCTTGGCACATTTTACTCGCCTGCAGAGAGACATGGTCAAGGAGCTCTTTGAATCATTGGCAGAGACCATGCCAATAGTGGAATTTGGGAACATTTCTCCAAACCTGGCCACTCTCCTCCCTTGCTAATTCATCCATGAGGCTCATCTCTCACACAGCAGAGGGTAACTCATGGGTGGCCATCACCGGCATTGCTGTACACATACATGCCTGGATGAGGCTTAGTGACTTCGTGGAGCCCTTTAAGGTGTCTTTTGTCAATGTCTTTGTGACGTCCAGATAATATCCCACTGAACTGCCACCAAATAGTGTGACATCTACCATTCTACTTGGTCAGTAACTAAGGAGCTTCAAACCTCACCACTGACTTCAACGTGAGACTGTCACTTAAAAAGGAGTAATACTTCACAATTTTCTCCTAAGAGCACAACAGGAACACACTCTATAGCCTGAGACTGGACTATATATTTCTGCCCAGCCCTAATGTAACTCCTTATTATACACTTCAGAGCAACTGTCCCAGTTTAAGACCTCTGATACACTCACACTTAAATTAAATGTCACAAATCCAAAGACTTCTTGGAAACCTGGCACAAATTTCCAGCAGTGTCCCTTCTCCAAACTAATATGGCAATGCAGCCACCAATCAGAGTGTAAAGGGGTGTCCAATTATGATAATTAAATATTAAAACAAATAGTAGCAAATGACTTAAGCAACCAGGCTTTCGGAGTGGCCCTAGGAATTATCTCGGCAAGTATAAGTACTCTGAAATCACTAAAGAAAAACACTGATTGACCAGCCAGTGTAAGTTAATGTTTGTGTCTTTCGGCTTTTTCTGGTTAGGGGTCGCCACAGCGGAACTCGGTCCACTAATGATTGGTAGTTGATTTTTACGTGCCGAGTTACCAGCCCTGATGCACAACCTTCAACGAAGGTATGCCCATTCACGCATATCTCCACGCAGAAGACGCTCTAGCTGAGAATCGAACCGGACAGCATCGTACTGTGAGTCGACAACGCTACCGCAGCACCACCACCGCGGATAATAAGAATGCTTAATATTGAGCAAAATTATTGAAAATATAAAATAGTAATTTCCAATAAACAAACAAAGCTCAAGCACCAGGAAAATTAAATCAGTACTAAAGGATAAAAATCCAACATTTAGAAAAACTGTAACCGATCTGATTAGTTATAATTTTCCTATCTGACTAAAGAACACTGTCCCCTGATCTAAACTTAATTACTACAACACAGCAAAGCCAGGCTTGCAGTTCTTGGCGAGTCTTTTGGGTATCCACTGTGCACAGTACATCTGTCACTGCTGTTAACTGACAACTGACAACTTTAACCTACAACTGACCACTGACAACTGACGTTAGCTGTCTTCAGCAGGCTGTTCTATAGACTAGCCTGACTTTCACAACTATTCTGGTTCTAATTTTCATTTCATATATTGAAACTCAACCAGCAGCTGTTTTAGTTTCTTCATGTCGTTCAATCAACGTCTGATAGTAATACATAGCAATTTTCAACATTCCGATGACATCTGCAAATCAGCTGAATTTCAGAGAGTTTGCCTTTAGAATCCGTCATCACAAACATTCTCAGTTAAAAATTTAAAGAACACTGTTCAAGTCATTCTGTACAAGCAGATTATAAATCAATATTTAAGAACTTATTTACAATATCCTACCTAGTCATGCTGACATATAATACGTGGGATAATCTGAAATTAAGAACAGAAACTCAGCCAGACATGCTAGCACAAATAACAGTGTCTAATTTATTCACAGTCCCATTTGGATGGCTCCTCTTTATTTGGACCATCAGTTGAAGACACTCTGACCCACACTGAGAGAGAGGGCAAGACCCTGTCTGCTGTAGGGATCAAGTATTCCTTCCCTCAGTGGACCTACTCCAGGAATTAGAGAAGGGCTAAGAAAAATTGGTTCTATAAGTCTTAAGGGTCCTTCCCTGACCAACGTGGAGAGTTCCCCTCCAAAGGAAGAGGAGGAGGAGGCTTTAATGGGGGATGCCATCCAAGAGGCAAAGGTGGTCCACAAAATCAGGGCTTCAGAGAATCTTTTCCTGACAAGCCCTATCAGCACTCCTGAAGTGTTGCCTGGCTGCTCAGCCCTGGAGCAGTTGGGGGCCATTTTTCTATGCACTCAAATGCATGGGCCCAAGTAACAAAACCATTATATCCAAAGGCTATTGCATTCTCTTTCACATTTCACACCCAAAACACAAAAAACACTCCTCAATGTTCCACCCAGTCAGAGGGAGTTGGCAGTCATAGAAATTCAAAAGTTGCTGCAAAAATGTCATCCAAGAGGCTGCAACTGAACAGAGACAATCCAGAATTTATCCCCACTTCTTTTTAGTGCCAAAGAAGATCAAGGATCCAAGGCCAATCTTGGACCTGAGCAGACTGAAATTTTGTAAAGGAAGCAAAGCTTTGAATGGTTACAGTACAGTCTATCCTTCCTTTGTTAAGAAAGGTTGATTGAATGTGCTTTGTGAACTTAAAGGATATGTACTATCACATCAAAGTAGGGGCTCCAGGAGACATCTGCACTTCAGGCTGGGAGCCAGTCATTACCAATTCAGAGCCCTGCCCTTTGGACTTACCAACCCCCCCAAAGGTGTTTACAAAATGTATGGCAGTGGTTGCAGCTCCTCTCAGAAAGCAGGGTTTTCCCTGTATCTAGATAACTGGCTCCTAACTCCCTCAACCAGACATCTACTATCTCATGCCAGAGACTACCTATTCCAGATCTCGGACTTCCTAGGCATCACCGTAATCAGAACAAGTCGGAACAAGTGGTAGCTCGATCCTTGGAGTTTATAGGGGCTCAACTGAACACAGTTACCCAAATAGCTTTGTTGCCTCTACATCAGATAGTCACCTTCAGAAACCAAGTTCAGACTTTACTAACTCTGCCTTCACCCTCTGCCAGCTTGTTCTTCCAGCTCTTGGATCTATGGCAGCTGCCATAACATTAGTTCCTCTAATGAGGTACTATATGCATGTTCTCCAGTGGACCTTGGCTGTATAGTGGTCTATACTTCACCAGTCTCTATCTGGTCATATCAAGTTGACAAAAGTTTGCAGAACCCACCTGGAATGGTGGATTCATTTCGACCTATCAGTTGACAGACTGTTCATTCTTCCCCCACCCACAGCCACAGTGACTACGGATGCTTCCCAGCTAGGTTGGGGGGGGGGGTGACATTTCAAAGGGAAGGCACATGGACTTCCTTAGAGACCTGATTGCATATCAGTGTCCTAGAGATCAGTCCTTCTCTCCTTGCAAGCCTTTCAGGACAGTCCCCCTCTGAGGACCATTGCAATTCACACAGATAACATATCAGTAGTCAGGTACATCAAGCAAGGAAGAACCTATTCTTAACCCCTTTGCAGAGAGGCCATGAGGGTTTAGGAATGGACCATCTCTTCCACTACTTTCTCATTGTAACTCATGTACTGGGGAAAACCAGTGTGCTGGTGGACAAATTCAGCAGATCCATAATGACACCCCATGAGTGGTCTCTCAACCAAACAGTAGCTAATCAGATTTTTGACCGTTGGGGTCATCCTTGCTGCAATCTGTTTGCTTCCCCTCTCAACTTCAAGTGCAGCACACACTTCACTCTACCCCCCCCCCCCACACACACACACACTCGGGGAGTCCCCAAGGGCTGCTCTAGTCCACAATTGGACCTCTGGTCTCCTCTGTGCTTATCCTCTCCTTCCGTTGATCCCAAAATTCCTTCAGAAAAGCCCAGTGGTTGAAGAGCACTGTAATACTCATTGACCCTTAATGGTTTTATCAGATTTGGTTCCCCTTCCTCTGATCTCATCTGAAGTATCCGCCTTGGATATTGGAGCCCATCCAGGATCCCCTAACCCACCTGCCCATGGGATTCCATCAATAGCTATCCACTGTCAAGCTAACTGCATGTTTTTTTCAAATTCCAGTGATTGTTAAGGGGTCCAGGCTTTTTTTTACCTGTAAAGAGTAATGTTTTAGCTTTGCAAAAGGCCTCCACCAAAAAGGTATACAAAAGCAAGTGGAACAGGTTTACTATCTGTGCTGCCAAGGAGAAAATTTGATTCTTATACTGCTTCAGTTCCAAACATCCTCTCCTTTCTTGCTTCTTTATTCAAGGAGGGATCCATCTTTGCCACAATTAAGCTTTAGTTGGCAGCCATGTCCAGTTTCCACTTGGGCCTATCATCAGGACCTGTAGCCACTTTGAGGTTATGCAGAGCTTTCTTGAAAGGGTTTTTTCTTCTCAGGCCTCCTATCAAAGACCCCATTCCCCCTTGAGATCTTCCCCTTTCTCCAAGGCCTCTCTCAAAAACCTTTCAAACCAGCTAGTAACTCTGACTTGACATTAGAAGCATTTATCTTGGAAAACTATTTTACTTTTTGTCACCACTTCAGCTAGAAAAGTTTCTGAATTACAAGGCCTGTCGTTTAAGCCATTTTACATAATTTTCCACAAAGACGAAGTTTTGCTCCGTACTAATCCATCCTTCATGCCTACAGTGGCTACTGAGTTAAACATTAATCAGTCCATTCAGTTATCAGTTTTCTTTCCCAATGTTTCCAGTAAAGGTAAGTACATGTTGCATTTACTGGATGTTCATGGACAACTTCATTTCTATCTTGACAGGAATAAACAGTTCAGAAAATCAGATTAGCTGTTTTGTCCTTTTTGCCTAATTGCCTGGGACAGGCAGTAATGAAGGTAACTCTGGCCAGGTGGATTACTAGTTGCATTCCTTCATATATGGTAAGAACCATGTGAAGTTGGCTAATTCATAAAGGTCCAGTCAGCTAGACCCATCACCACATCCTCTGCCTTTTCATCTAGAATTTCATTTGATGACATCTGTGCAGCAGCCACTTGGTCTAAACCCCATACATTTGTGACTCATTACAGATTGGACATTGTTTCCAGAAGCAGGGCTACTTTTGGCTCAGCAGTGCTCCAGCATATCCTTCCTTGAGACCACCCAAGAGAGAATGCAGCTGGGGACTCTGACCCAAGAGTGAATCAGGGTGAGACTGACAACATCAGATTTTTATGTACTCACCATAACTTGGCATCTATGTTGCTCAGACTCTGATTCAGCGTCTCTCCCATACACCCCCTGACCTGGAAGAACCCTTTTCTGGAGGATTTGCGTAGTACTTTTAGGGACCTTTGTTCCTGGCTGAGCCTCTGCGGTTCCTCCTATTTCTCATTTTCTTTCTTTCTTTATTACTAATGGGCAGAAATTTTGATCAGAGGGAGCTGTGCTTAGTACATGGGATTGTGAGTAAGGGAGGAGCTCGAGCCTGGAAGCTAAAGTCTGTAGAAGGTGACCAAGTCAGATCAGAGGATTGGATCTGTCACCCAAGACTGAATCAGAGTAAGACTGGACAACACGGATGCCAAGTTCTGATAAGTACATAGTGCGCCAAGATCACTCTAGGTTACTTATAAAATTTTAATGTTTTTCCATAAAATGGCTGACATGAGGCCTGCCATATGAAAATGGTCTTGTTTAGACAAGAAGCATCTTTATTAAATTATCACTTATGACATAGGCAACTATACATTTATATAAATGAAAACAAACTGTATTGACATAATTTTAGTTGCAAACATTATACATCACTTATATTTATCCACTCACTGTCAGTCAAACATTACATAGTTCATTCAAATCCTGCCTTCTTTTAAACTTCATTCCTCCTCTATGTGTACTGTTACCCTAATCCCCATTTTTTCTATGTAATTTCCTACCCTTTTCTAAAGATCCCATTTCCAGTTGTTTTATCTCTATTACTATATTCACTACTTCTAGTACAGTTGGCGTAAACTTTGATTTATATTTTCTAGTGATTGCCTTTTTGGCAGCTAAGATTCCGTATCATAGCTCAGAAAGTAATTTCTGTAGTTACACCAATTTGCTCACCCAGTATGTTTGACAGAGCAGTCTGCAGTGAATTTTTAAAGTCTGGCAACTCATTACACTCCCAGAAAATATGTTCCCAGTTACCTTTTTCACCCCCATCACACGTCCCGCATTTCCTTGGAGTCTACTTGGGGTATAAAAATTCCTGTGTAAACAATTCCGAGTAAAGATCCTAAATCTTCTAGACTTAGTTGCATATTTGGAATTCATACGTACATCCCCTGTTGTTTTTTTGTGAATTACTTATCTAGTTTTTTTTCCTCAATCCTTTCTCACCTCCTCTGATTCTTATAGCTGTTATGCAATATTTTGTATGTTGTACTAACTATTCCTTTTTTAACAGCAGCTTCTGTTCTAGAGTCTACTAAAAACTTTACCAGTGTTGGTCTTTCCCTGATCACCCTATTTCTTTCTCTTTGCCTATACTCTGATAATCAGTCCTTGATAGGGAAGGCAATCTCTAGCCTGTAGTTCAAATAAATCCTTGGTCTCTTCCCATTCTAGTACATTTTCCTTTCTATTTATTTGTTCTCAATACCTTGGATATTTGCCAGTTTTTACCAACAAACACCAGTCCCTCTTGCCTATTGTCTGAATCCCTAATTGCAGTCATCCCTATCGGCAGAATCTTCTTTCTCAATTCCCATGTTAGCTTAGTACTTAGTATACTTTATGCTGCTTTATGAATATAATATTTGGTATGGTTATTGTTATTCTAATTAAAAATGTGCATCCAAAATACCAGTCCCCACTTTTTTCTTGAGCTTGACCCCTGTTTTATCATCATTCCTTTCCACTTTGAGTTACAGGTTTCTGCTTGTGCCATGTATAGGAGCCTTAACTATGTTCGTAGGTTCATAGGTAGGTACTAGGCTATCTGCCCGAGGGCATTTATAAGCCTAGCTAGAGTGTGTCAGCTTTCGCCGCCCCATTGATTAATTAACTGAGCCTCTCTATTGTAGCTCTGTATGTAACTCTGAAATACCCCAAATTATGTAATCTCAAACCACCTTGCTTTGTTGGAAGAATCAGCTTATCCCACTTGACTCTTGCTGTCTTCCCCTCCCAGATAAAATCCATCAGCTCTTTATTAATTGCTATCCAATACTTCTCTGGTTGATAAAAATATGCCTGACTTCTGTATAAAACTAAAGGGACTAAAAACATTTTAACTGCTTGTATCTTGCTATCCATATTGATAAAGATACAGCTTCCAATTTCTCAGCTTTTGTATTATCTTTTGTTTAGTTTCTTCCCACATATCCTTAGCTGCCACACCAGAATCCTTTCTAATTCATACTAAGTCCCCATAAATATGGATATTGCTGAACCAATTCATGTGTCGGCACATAATTTACAGCTATTGCCTTTGTTTTAGCCTCATTAATTTTGTATCCTGAAAACATTTCAAGCTGTTTCAAAATGCACCACAACACTGAAGTGTCCTTTTCTGGTTTTATCAGGTATAAAATATCATTTGCAAGTAGATCCAGCTTTTTTTTTTTACTACCATACTAATTATATCCTTGAATTTCTGAGTCCCTTATTTTCTTTGCCAGTGGTTCTAAGTATAATGCAAATAACAAAGGGGAAAGAGGACACCCCTGCTTGGTTCCTCTGCTTAAACAAAAATTATCAGAGAGGAAACTACCCACTTTAATTTTAACCAATAATTCATATATCCTCCTAATCAACCTTGTAATTTTGTCAGGGAATGCAAATGCTTCCATTGTCATTTTGCTTATAAACTTCCAGCTTACTCTGTCAAATGTTTTCTCTGCATCAAGTCCCACCAACAACAGTGGTATTTTCTTACATTCTGCATTCCTCTGGATTATGAAATGTTCTCTTAATTTTGTCAAATGTTTGCCTCCCCTTCACAAAACCCTATTGATCCATATCTATCAATTTTGGCATCATCTCTGACATTCTTCTAGCCATTATATACATACATACTTTATAATCATGAACACGAAATAACCTGCTCCGAAACATAGCCTTAAGTTAAAAACTCAGTAGAAATAACACTGCACTCGTGTAAAATCCAACTAGTTTATCGAATGGTAAGCGCTTTTGCTTGTGTAACTAGCTTCATCAGACCATAGTAAAACATTACAATCAAACAGTTATATATACATGACAGCAATTAAAAAAACAAACCAACCTATCAATGCATTATGCATCTACAGTTTCCCAGCAACTAATAAAACATCAGGGCAGTCTACCTAAAATACACACACTAGATCTGGATATTAATGCCGTAACTTCCTGGCTTTTAATGCCGGATGTAAAATGGCAGCACATTAATTTGGAAACAGTTTTAGCTCTGTTAAATTGCTGGTTGACTATTTTCATTCGATTGAACTTGAGTTAGCTGCTAGTGTCCAGAAGTTACAAGATCAACTGTATAGCACTGCACCTACGAGTACCATTGATTTGGCCTTGAGTGAAATAATTCATAATGTTCATTTATATGAACGTAAACTTTACCAACGAAAAAGGAGCAAGTTGTAATGGGACTTGGGGGACTTTCGTAACAATAATGTATTCTCACGGCCAAGAATCAACAATGGTATCCAGACAGTGGATAACTCAGTAATGAACTTCCACCAAGAGAGACCACATTATCGCACCAGATTTCTGATTTCAAGTGGTGCAAGGGGGTATGCTGTTGCTACCAGTACAGCTACCCCGTATACTAATCCACCAATTGAGGAGATACCAGTTGTTGGAAAGAAAACAGCTTCCACCAATAACCATTTTTTTCTCCAATTATCACTGCCCATTTGACCAGATACCAGGAAGTTGAAGGAACATTCGAGGAGCAGAGGGAGAATGAAGAGGAAGCAATCTACAGATAGAGGAACATCATACAATCAAGATAATGTGGATGCCCACTCACAAACATTAGTTGGAATATTTCACATAGACTCCTGACAGGGGCTGGCTGTCAGATCTGGAGAAGGGATTATCTTTTTTTTTCCCTCTCAACAAGCCGACTTGGCAGAGACTATATTGGAGTTAAAATTGTTCCTTAGGAACATGATGTTAAAAACTATATATATATATATATATATATATATATATATATATATATATATATATATATATATCTATAAACTTGACTCCAATGACTATGATGTGAAAATTTAAAAAAATTTAAAATTTAAAAAAAAAAATAAATAAATAAATAAATAAATTCTTTTACCCCTCAGAATCATCCTGTTTTGGATATTTTCAGTAAAATGTGTGAGCGTGATATCACTGATTTATTAGAGAACAGATATAGAATTAAGACGTTTGTTAATTTAACCTATGATGAACAACAAGAGTTAAGAACTTTAGCAATGGATGCAAGTATAGTAATCAGACCAGCTGATAAAGGTGATCTTCTGGTAGTTATGGACAGTGTTTTTTTTATTTTAGTACTGTCAAGGAGATGCTCAGGGATTCTGCCACGTATAGAGTTATTTCTGTGAATGAAGTATTATATAGTTTTAAAACTGTTGGTGGTATGGTACGTGAATATTACGCTAAGGGAGCTCTTACGCGTGAATCACTTGAATATTGTACATTTGAGTCACCACTGATACTTATATTATAAGGAATGCCGAAGATTCATAAGCACCCTATTCTACCCCCTTCAGACCTAGAGTAGCTGGACGAGGGTGGCTTACAGAGCCTTTGTTAATATATATAGAAAAGAAACTGAGACCTGTTTTGAACCAGTATAGGTTTGCATTGCTGGACACTCAGCATTTTTTACAAGATTGTTAGTGATGATTCCGTTC
Organism: Protopterus annectens; assembly: GCF_019279795.1. NCBI lineage: Eukaryota > Metazoa > Chordata > Ceratodontiformes > Protopteridae > Protopterus > Protopterus annectens. Next base: position 1,563,395,259 of record NC_056744.1, read on the forward strand.
CTCCACATAGTTTAATGGTAAAACTGGATGTACAATCGTTATTCACTGTTATACCGAATAATGAAGGGGTTTAATATGACTGGCATTCCTCATTCATAATAGCTCGTACGGAAAGGAGAATGTAGATTTGATACATCTCTTTTTAAAGATTGTTTTGGAACATAATGTATTTATTTTTGATGGCATCTACTATTTACAAATGTCAGACGTAGCTATGGGCACTTTTTGAAGATTGTTTTGGAACATAATGTATTTATTTTTGATGGCATCTACTATTTACAAACATCAGACGTAGCTATGGGCACTTCCTGTGCCAATAGCTTTGTCAATGTGGTAATGGCCCAATGGGAATGGGATTGCATGTTTCAAGCGGAGATGTTTAAAAGACATCAGCGTTTCTACTGTGATTTGTTGATGACCTCTTCCTTTTGTGGACAGGTACCGTTCACGACTTAATATAGTTTTTTGGGTTTTTTGGATTATTTGCAAGAAACTACTATCCTTAAATTCTCTGACTTACTCTCCACATTGAATGGAATATTTGGATGTAGAGGTCCTTAGACAATCTTTTTTTTTTTTGTGTCTTTCGGCTTTTCCCAGTTAGGGGTCGCCACAGCGGAACTTCGGTCCACTAATGATTGGCAGTAGATTTTTACGTGCCGAGCTGCCAGCCCTGATGCACAACCTTCAACGAAGGTACACCCATTCACGCATGTCTCCACACAGAAGATGCTCTAGCTGAGAATCGAACAGGACAACGTCTTACTGTGAGGCGACAACGCTACCGCAGCACCACCACAATCTAATAACAATTTTAATATCGGACTTTTCCATAAAGAATGTTGTAGGGTATCATATGTTCATAGAAGTAGTATGCACCCCACACGTCTGACAGAATGTTGTCAAAGGACAAGCAATGACAGTATCTAGACTCCATGCTTCAGGTAGTGACTTTAATCAAGGGCTAAATATATTTCGAATGGACTTATGAGTAGGGGATATAAGGAAAAGGAGATCCATGAGGGGAAGACTTTTGCCAATAGCCTTAGGAGTACAAGAGCTAAACCATATTTCTCGTCACCTTGTCTTGACAATGATTTGGTATATGATCAAGGTGATACCTTGAGTAACTCTATCACATACAGTAGTGATACAAGAGCATTAAAGGATATTATTACTAGACACTGGGCTGTTTTACAAACAGATGAGCAAATAGCACAAGTAGTGGGTGAACACCCCCATTTTCACTGTAGGAATAAAAAATCTTTAAAACAGACGTTGTGTTATCCAACTGGATCTGTTACAAAATAAGTAGGGAACGAGACATATGTCACTGTAAAATGCAGAAAGTGCAATTTTTGCAAACATACAGATGAGACTGGTGTTTTCAATCACCCTGATTTACATAGAAGCATAGTTTGTAAGGGTGATTGTAATAGTAAACATCAGCTTATTGCACAGGATGCATTAGTTTTTACATTGGGAAGACCAATCAGAAATTACGCAAGTGTATTAGGGATCACTTATATTGTGCCCAGAGAGGTAATGCATCTAGTGCCACTGCAAAACACAAGATGCAGTCTGGGGAATGACATAGTTTTAAGTTTTTAATTATTGAGAATGTAAATTTAGGTGAACGTTTGGGGGATCTAGTGAATGAAATGGAAAGAGTTAGAGTTAAAGTTATGGATTTTTAAATTAAGGGCTAACACTGGATCTGGACTGAACAATCATATTTCTTTAAAACCGGCATTAAAAGCCAGGAGGTTACGTCATTAATAATGGGCTAGGGAATGTCATCTCTGCATTTCTGTACTTTCACAATCTTGATATTGAGTGTGAGTGCCTTCAAATCATCAGCACTAGACAGCTTTATGATTTCTTATGAGTAGATATGTCAACTTTATCTCTCTCTATTTTCTTGATTCTTCTATTGATGAGAATGAAAGCAGGCATGCTTGCATTTCATCTTTCTGTTTTTTCATCTTTTTATTAAACAATCTTACTGTTGTATCTAACATTCTTGTTGCACTTTTTTCTTTGTTTAAAATTTGACACTGCAGTGCATTAATTTGTTGTATTAATTGGTTCTTTTGTATATATAATGCATTCTCCTTATGTAAATTTTAATTCAGTTTCATTTCATCTGTTTGCATTTGTAAAAAAAAGTCTAAATATACATTAATACATAACTAAGCAAACTATATGCACTACATACACTGTGCGCTTATATTAGATAGTATATTTGTGTGCTTATTGTGTGTGGTGAGTGAGGACATGAAGGTGGTTGTATGATCCGCTGTGGCGACCCCTAACGAGAACAGCTGAAAGAAGATTTGTGTGCTTATTAAATCCAAAATTCATTCATAGCGACATTCATTTTGTGAGAGTTTGTGTTTGCTTCAGTTTCATATTTCTCCAATACATCTGATTTTTTCCAGAATTTGAATCATTTTACATCTGATTTTGATTTTCATCTTAATGTAATTGTTTCTACTTTTGCATAATATACAATTTTTGCAAAGTGTATTTAACCAGAGAATAATGGTGGTATGTTTTAAATCCAGTTTCCAGTAACTGTTTTTTCTAGCTATTGTTAAACACTGGAAAAGGGGATATTTTTGTTTTGTAATACAAAAGATATAGAAGCATTATACACAACTAACTTCGTAAGATGTGAATATTAGTCCAATAATTATGTATTGGTGCCAATCTGCTTTTCAGCTACCATTTCTAATTAATTTATTTTATGCATTTCTGTAAATTATGAGCATTTTTTGTTGAAAATAAAACAAATCAATATTTACCTCTCACATCATCGTATTCTAATATATTCTGGAGACTAGAAAGTAGGGAAACAGTTCTCTTTTTTGTATATATTTTTATATATTCTGATATTTTAGGTATGCTATTGAATATATTTAATGCTTTATCCTGCATTTCCTGACTTATGCTGTTTTAGTCTTCGAATACCTAACAGATCCTTTTTTCTTAGTGAATATCCTGTAATTATTGACTCGGATGTTTTAAAATACATATTGTGGAAACAGTATCAGCAGCATAAAACCTTATTTTCTTTCCATTTAACAGCTTTTTATCTGTTGGATTAATACTTTTGATACACAAAATGGGTAGAATGCATACAGCCATGAAATTCCTAAAACCGTAGAGAATGTTAATATTTTGAGAACTTGTGAGGTTTTACATGTACATTGTGTGTGTGTGTGTGTGTGTGTGTGTGTGTGTGTGTGTGTGTGTGTGTGTGTGTGTGTGTGTGTATGTGTATATATATTGTGTGGATCTACTAAGTATAGTTGCGTAGCCAGTACATTGTCCTCCAAAAACATTGACTACAAAAGGTCAACAGAGCAAACATTGACACATTACCAAATGCATGCCAAGAAAGACTCTCAGCACATGCACTTTTCAAGCAAAAAAACCTAAATATAATTTTTTGTAGGCAGCAAGCCCCCCCCTGCACCCCCCATGACGGAGTTTGTACCCCCATAATCCTCCCTAATTTATACCAAATCCAAGAACACAAATCTCCATGGAAAAGGAATGTTCCCCTACCTGGAGACTATCGCTCTCACATAACTGTTGACCATATGTATATGTCAACCAAATGTGGTTGATTAAACAGATGTCAACAAACCTGCATTTAGACCCAATGTAGGCTACCTGTACACGCACACACACACACACACACACACACACACACACACACACTGATTTAGGGTTCAGCTGTTCATATTGATAATGATGATATTAGTGAACAGGTTGGGACAGCTCAACAAAGTTGCAGTATACAGACAATGTGGCATTAGAGACAGACTCTGAGGAAGAACTTCAGTAAAGGACAGGGGAGTGGAATTCAAAACTTAAGGCACATGGGATGAAACTAAGTACAAATAAACAAGACTGTTGTAATGGCAGCAACCGGGGGAATTCAGAAGAAGCTGAGAACTCAGAAGGGAAGATAGTGGAACAGGTTAACAAGTTCAGGTATCTGTAAAGGGTAGTTGAGGAGAAGGGAAGTTTGAATGAGGAAGTCAAAGCTCGAATCAAAGGAGCTGTAACCAACTGGCACAGAGTGCCAGGGATAGTGTATGTCAGAAGACTGCCAAAGGAGCTAAAAAGTAAGATGTACAAAACAGTGATGCGACCAGTAAGTATGTATGTATGGTACAGAAACATGGGCAGTAGAGACAGAGCAGTTGAAGCTAGAGGTGATTGAGATGAAGTGCCTGAGATGAAGGGTGGTAAGAAGCACACTGTGGGACAGACAAAGAAATGAGGACAACAGAAGTGAAGCCAAAGTAACTCCAAATGCGAAGATAGTCAAAGAGAACAGAATATGGTTTGGTCACATCTGCAGAATAGCAGAAAACAATCTGGTGAAAAAGATTTGGGCTAGACAGGAAGTAGGCGAGAGAAAACAAAGGCATCCGGCAAAGAGATGGATGGACTGTGTGAGAGAAGACCTGCAACAGTCAGGCATGGCTGTTGGAGAAGATAGAAGAGTTGAATTAAATTAACAAAGATGGCAGCAGTTGACATGACACCCTAACCTCATGTACAAAAAATGGGAAAAAGGGGGTTGTTGAGATTGGAGAAGTAGATCTGTTTGGCCTATGTCAGACACATGTTTTATTTAGATCTAATGTAGTCCACTTTAAAGGTACAACTTTCTTCACTTTGGCTCGGTATAGGGTTCTCAAGCAACTACTGAAAATTGTGATGTGTTTGTGGCTTCTGTTTAAGAATACCTCTCCTCCTAGGGACTTGAGCTCCATAGGTAACAAATTTGTCCATCAGTTTCTGAAGCAGTTTACTCTGCAGACTTGGACTTTAGAAGACCATATTCTTGGTGGACTTAACTTCTTCCAGATTGGTTTTCAAGCTTCATGCTTTTATTTGTAAGGAAATCTACTTGGCTGCTCTTAAGATTAGCACTTAGTTCCTTTATAAGTGGTTTTGGGACTGCCCTTTAAAGCATTGAGTCTAATTTCCTTCATTCTTGTTTACACTCCAGTGGCAGACTGGAGGGGAGGAAAGATCCTTAATACCTCTGATGTTCTCTGCCAGCTCAGAGTTTAACACAGGGTAGTGTGTGAGGTCAGAAATTCCAGCATTATAAGTAATTTGTAATTTTATTTGTATTTACAAGATTGCAAATAGTCAAACAGATGCTTGTCAAATTGTTTTAAGTGCATTGTGCATAGTTTATAGCCAAATGAATATCTCCTAACAAATACAGTCAAAGTTTAACCTACCAGGGGATTTACTGCTGTCTATGATTGTCATTCAGTTTGGACATCTGTGCCACAACTGCTTGGTCACTGGTGCATACATTTCAAGTCAACCTTCATTTGTCACCTATGAGATGCAGACTTTTGCTTTCATATTTTTAACTTATTGTTACTGTGCGTCAGTTGCCGTCTGTGAAGTTGTCGGTATAACTTAGGATTTTTCACTGCTCTCACCAGACCTGTCACCTTTACCTATTTTGGAGACACATACCTATTTTTAGGCCTGATTTACCGCTTCAAAAGATGTTCATGTTTTTGGTGGTATGTCCTTGTTTTCAGGCTTCTTTTTACCCCTTTACACAATTTTCTGACCTCACCAATCACACGATTTTGTAACTGTCTAGTAAACTGAAATCTACACTACATGAGCAACTAGTGAGTGACACTTGAGATTTAAAGGAAGAGGACAAACATATCTTACACTACATGAGTACCATACGAGTGACACCAAAGATTGAAACGAAGAGGATGCACATGTTATACTACAAGAGCACCATACAAGCAACAGCAAAGATTGAAAGGAAGAGGATGCACGTTTTACACTACATGAGCACAGTAAGTGATACCAATGATTTAATGGAAGAGGAAGCACAAGCTACACTACATGAGCACCATACAAGTGACAGCAAAGATTTAAAGGAAGAGGACGGACATCCTATACCACATGAGCATCAAGCAGTGACGGCAAAGATTTAAAGGAAGAGGACTTACATCCTACACTACATGAGCATCAAACGAGTGACACCAAAGATTTAAAGGAAGAGGACCTACATCCTACATTACATGAGCATCAAACGAGTGACAGCAAAGATTTAAAGGAAGAGGACGCACATCTTACACTACATGAGCATCAAACGAGTGACACCAAAGATTTAAAGAAAGAGGACACACTTCTTACACTACATGAGCATCAAATGAGTGACACCAAAGATTTAAAGGAAGAGGACCTACATCCTACACTACATGAGCATCAAAAGAGTGACACCGAAGATTTAAAGAAGAGGACGCACATCTTACACTACATGAGCATCAAACGAGTGACACCAAAGATTTAAAGGAAGAGGATGCCCTTCTTACACTACATGAGCATCAAACGAGTGACACCAAAGATTTAAAGGAAGAGGATGCACTTCTTACACTACATGAGCATCAAACGAGTGACACCAAAGATTTAAAGGAAGAGGGATGCACATCTTACACTACATGAGCACCGTATAAGTGACACCAAAGATTTAAAAGAAGAGGGACACATGTCTTACACTACATGAACATCAAACGAGTGACACCAAAGATTTAAAGGAAGATGTACATCTTACAGTACATGAGCATCAAACAAGTGACACCAAAAATTTAAAGGAAGAGGACGCACATCTTACACTACATGGGCACTCTACGAGTGACACCAAAGATTTAAACTAAGAGGATGCGCATCTTACAGTACATGAGCACCCGTTTGGTGACACCAAAGATTTAAAGGAAGTGTACGCACATCTTACACTACAAGAGCACCGTATGAGTGACACCAAAGATTGAAAGGTAGGGGACGTACACCTTACACTACATGAGCACCGTGCTCATGACACCAAACATTCAAAGGAAAAGGACACATGTTACATCTCCCTTTTCAGAAGGAAAAACAAATGTCTGTGTGGTAGAATTTGCAATACAGTTCATTAAAGTCTATAGATTTTATGTTGTGCATTTGATACTGTGCTTTATTTTGTCACTTTTATTTTTTTACAAGAATTTCTTGGTATGCCACACTTCTGCTGGAAATAGGAATATGTGCTGTCTGGTATTTAGCTTTTATGCTAATTAGATTTCCACATTTTTGGCTGGGCATACCTACTTTTCAAGCATGCTGATTATATGCTGATAAGGGCAGCAGCAGCTGTTGTGTGATTGTAGAGAAATGCAACAGATTTTTGCCTGTGACTGAATGCTGTCAAAAGGTGGAACTTTTACACAAGATGCTAAATAGTCATGAGCCAGGTGTCCTCAATTTGGGTAAGTAGGTTATCCAGCCCTTTATTCTTCTTCTTCTGGAAGAAGTTACCCAAGGATTGCTAGGGAAAGAATTGCTGAGGTTGATAGGCTACTTTGGATGGTATCATTTTTTTGCATGTGTCACCAATATAATCACCCTTCTGCTAGCTGGAAACTTGAAGAGAGAATAAATTATAAATAGAAATAAATGTATATTTCTTTATACACATTTATTCTCCATTCTGTGGCTTTCATATTGTGTTTGTAAGATCTCATATTAAAAATATTTAGTTTTTATCGGACAAACTAAGATAGCTGACAAAATGTCCTGCAGTATATATATGTGCGTGTGTGTGTGTCAATTTGTTTCTGTGCATGTATGTAGGTATATACGTGTGTGTGTGTGTGTGTGTGTGTGTGTGTGTGTGTGTGTGTGTATGTATGTATGTATATATATATATATATATATATATATATATATATATAGCTGTCTATATGGCTGTTTGTTTTTTATATATATATATATATATATATATATATATATATATATATACAGTTTAAGAATAAGTGTTAGCCTTTTTTGCTGGATTCCCCCTTTTTGTATGTCTGCACCATGTCAAATGTTAACCTGGTTTGTTCTGTTGTGTTGCTAAAGTTGAAATTGATTTTGTCTTACTGCAGCTCCGTACACTGATCCTGAAATAACTAAGCACTACACAGAAGCGGAGGAACTTGTTCTGCAGTGTCGATCCCAGGATGGCTACCCCAAAGGTGAAGTTCAATGGTTTGATGGAAATGGCACAGAACTACAGTGGCAGGGGTCAACAGAACACATCCTGACAAATGAGGGCAACTTTCAGATCATCAGTAACTTATCATTACCATTAAATGAGGAGGTGCACATTTGTTGCACAATCAGCCACAACACTAATCTGTTTGAAAAGAAAGTGACCTGTCACACAGTCATTGGTAATTACATTTCTTTCTTTGTCATTTTTGATATGCAGTTTAGAACTAATTTTCAGTGATGGCAGTATTGTATATCGCAGTGATCTTGGAAGTAGATATAGAAGGCTTACGCAACATGAAATGCCCTGGTATGACTTTTGCTGCAGGGCATCAAGGAGATGTTCTATAATAAGTTCTTCAGGGTATCTATGATGAGGCATAAACTGGTTACAGTTACAATGGATTTGTACCTTTGTTTTTCATAAGAGGAGTCACTACATAATGAGAGGAAATGAATAATCACAGAGTTCATACATATTTCTAGGCATTTAGAGATGGTGCCTTTGTTGTGCTGTACAGAAACAGCTCACACGCATTTCTGGACTTAATATAATAGTAATAATAATAGTGGATGTAATGTCATTGTTGATATTGTATTCAGATAGTTTAAATTAATAGTAAACCAATATAGATGAAGATTATTTTAGTTCATAATATCGTTATAGGTTTGCACATAATTTTGGGTGTAGAAAGATGAGTTTGTTGGTATGGTGGCTAAACAGCTCACATAACACTTTTGAGTGACTACAGATGATGTCATTGTTGGTAATATGAAACAGTTCATATTTCTGGGAAGTAAATACTAATGATGTCCTTAAATAACTTATATACATTTTAGGGAATTGGAGATAAGGTTGTTGTTGTTCTATTAAAAGGTTTAAAAATCATGTTTAAAGCATGAAATAAACTTTTATTTTTGCATAAAAAATGTGTTTGCATGCACAAGGATACATGAAAACAAGCTTTTATATAAAAATAAAAATTTCAAGCCATGTTTTTTAGAAAATTAACATTTAAATAACCTTCCAAACACAGAAGTGTAAAGTAGTCATTGGCTAAAAACAAAACTCACATTTCTCTGTCAAACTGTTGATGTGACATTGTCAGTTTTCATTCATTCCTCAACATGTGGTTTTGGAACTCAGATCAACCTGGGCTTTCAATTTTTCAGCCTGTGATACTGCGCCAGAGCCCTCCTCACCCATAATGCTGCAGTACCTTTCTGTTCCTCAGATCTCGTTTGCTGCCTTATGCATATGGATGTGGTTGCTGTGAGCTGTCGCGTTTTAGGACAGTGAAGTGAAATTCTGTAAAATATGTTTTCTTAGTCTTATCTATTCTACTAATTAATATTTTTCCTCCCTTATCCTACACTTCTGTAATGTATTCTTAATACCATTGCTGGTGTTTTCCTTAAACTTTACCATTATTAGTAAACTCTCTCTTTCCCCTTTATAAAATAATAAAAAAAATTCTAATTCTTTCTTTTTTTTTCTGCTTATAGTTTGTGGGTAAAGGCTAATAATTATGAAGAAAAAACTTCAGTAATTAATGCGGTCAAACGTCTCCACTGTCAGATGCACAAGACCTATGCTTCTTTTGTTTAAGCTCTGATCATCACAAAGTAAACTGTGAGATAGTCATTGCTGAAATGTTCAGAGCTGTCTGTGCCCCTCAGAGCCTCAACATTTAATAGCTTGGCTCTGGCTAATGCTTTGGGTGGTCTGCCTTGGGGTTGGAGGAGCCAGTGATCCGGAAGCATGTCCTCTTTCTGTTGACTTCCTTTTTCCCAGAGCATTCTGCATTCAAGGTAATAGAGTGTTCTGTTCCAGAGGGCAAATTATTCCACCCCTGTCGGATCTCTCCTCTGGATCCCAGATGCCTTTGTGCCTTGAGCCTCATCATTCAACTCCACAGGGACAGCCAACCAAAAGTCTCCAGGTTATCCAGCAGGGTATAAATATCTCTGGAGCATCCCACTGAAGAAGTCCCTAGAATGCAAAAAGAGGCCTTTGCCGATGATCCCATTGACCTTATTTCTCTCTGTGGGCTTGGAAGGTGCTTGATATGGTAGAGCCAATCTGCAAGAGAACAGATAGGATCCTAGCACCACCAAACAATAGAGAGCTCTGTAACAAAGGAGCACTTGTAGATGCCATGGTTGTAGTGGCAGTCACAAAGAAGGAGCTGGCAGATCAAAGTTCCTCTGTTCATTCTCCTAACAGTGAGTCCAGGGCGATGGACAGACTTGGGAAGCGGGTGTATGCTTCGGCGACCTTTGCACTCAGGTCTCTAAATTATCTGGCACACTTCACTTGATTAAAGAACTTTCAAAATGTCCTTCAAGGATGCATCTGCAGTCATCACATATGGGTTGTCCTGCCTCAGGCAGCCCTTCGGTCGGCCGGATTCCAAAGTCTGGGTCCGGCGTCGGCTGATAAACGCCTCCCAGTCAGAGGCGCCTGGGGTATAAAAAGCGTCAGCCGACGCCATCTTCCTCAGTCTTTCTTGCGGCGTGGTGCCGAAGCAGAAGCAGTTCGGAAAAATTGCGGTCGGCCAGCTCCTGTAATTCAGCTACCGAAGACTTCAAAAGCTAAGTACCCAGTTGGGGACTCTTTCTTGCCTCAGCCGATGTCAGATAAAGTTAATAATTGTTTAACTTGTGGGAAACAAATGCCTCATAAGGATTTCCACTCTTACTGCCTCCCTGCCTAGGCCCAGACCACTACGTCTCGCCTGTTCAGCCTGTGCTTCCTTCAACCGACGACTCTTAGACGCGTGGTGAGTTCGCCAGAGGAATTTTTGGGGCTAGTTTTCATACAATATGCCATTGGTGACTCCGACTTCACATTTAATAAAGAAATGGAAGGACAAGGACCGACACCGCCGGGCTGCGGTTTCGCTGAAACCACGGCCAGGCTTTACGCGGTGTCTCGGTCTCGGCTGAAACGAGTCCTGGTACTTCGACCCAAAACCACTCAACCGACAACCTCGCCCGGAGGCCCCTGCTGAGTCGGTTATTGAATTTTCCTCAGAAACCGGTGTCTTGGAAACTTCCGACACCATTCCTCTAAACAAAACTACACCAGCACGTGGTGCAGCTAGGCCTCCTGCATCCATGTCCATAAAGGCTTTCACCAGGGCTAAAGCTGCTAAACATACAAAAACTTTGCCTCCCAGGGTTATTCCTCAGGGACCCTCTACCAGTTCACAGATTCTAACTTTAGCAGAGGACCTTATCTCCTTAATTAGGGGCTCTCAACCCCTTCCAGACAGAGGCTTTCAACCCCCTCTAGACAAAAGGCTCAGGGTTGAGCCCTCTGATCCCCATTCCTCAGAGGAGGCCTCTGATGGCTCTGCTCTCTCGGACTACCAGGAGGAGGTTTTTTCGGCCTACGAGGATTCAGATGCAGAGGAATCAATCCCCTCGGCCTCCCCTCCTGAAGAATTATCCTTTGGAGAGACCCTGCACACTATGAGAGAGCATTTCAAATGGCAGGGCCAGGAATTCTCTGACTCAAGGAAAAGATTAAGAACTTTTCTGCATTTACCTCAGCATAGACCTTTGGCTATTCCTCCTGTTTTGACTGTCATTGATGATGTGTACTCTGAGTCTAGCATAACCCCTGACACTCTTCCTCCGGCCCCTGCCAAACCCGATAGGTACTACAGGGTCCCGGACTCGCATCTTTTTCTTTACAAGGCCCACTCTGCTGATCCAGAAACTATTTCCCAGGGCCCAAAAGGGGTTGCAGCTACAACTTCTAAAAATCCACTCCCCTCTGAAAGGGAGGCCAGGGCTTTAGAGAGATGGGGTAAAAAAGTGTATACTTCTGCTACTCTTTCTATGAGGGCATTAAATTGTCAATTTCATATGATACAGTACCAAGAGTATTTGTTAGATGAATTGCATAAGAAACTGTCTTCTCCTGAACCCCTAGATCGCAAATCCCTTCAGGATCTGGTACATAACTCCCAGCAGGTTAGCAACCATTTCTTACAGTGTGGTTATGATGCATTGGAAGCTTCATGTAGGTCAGCTATGACAGGTGCAGTCATACGTAGGCATGCTTGGCTGAAGGAACAATCTCTGCCAGACCATGTTAAAGCTAAGCTTCTGGATGCTCCACTGGAAAAGCAAAGGTTATTTGGCTCCACTGCTCAGGAGGTCTTAAAGAAATTTGAGGAAAAAGCAAAATCTGTACAAACAGTCAAAGATTTTCTACAAGTCCAACCACCAAGATTCAGCAGAAATTGGCCTACCAAGAATTGGTCCTTTCTGGACACAGAAAGATTCCAGAGAGGCAAGAACAGGCATGCCAGAGGTAGAGGGCAAGCTAGAGGCTCCTACAGAAGACGTCAATGGCAGCCTCCCAACCAGAGAGGTAGTGCAGGACCTTCAACTGCTGCACAAGGACAGACTCAATGACTTTGCTTTGACTCCGCCAACCAGGGCTCAGTTAGAAGCACCTTTGGGCGGAAAGCTTTCCTTATATTCAGAAAATTGGCACAGTATTACAAGTGACAAATGGACACTGCAAATAATAGACAAAGGGTACAGGTTCCATTTTCGCACATTGCCAAAAAGAAAAGGCATGCCAGACTTGCCACCAAATCAAAGGGCAGAGGCTTTGAAACAAATCTCCAACTTAATACAAATGAAAGCTATAGAAAAGGTTCCTCTTTCAGAACAAGGCCAAGGGTTTTACTCCAGACTATTCCTTGTTCCAAGAAAAGAAAATCAGTGGAGGCCTATTCTCGACTTGGCCGCACTGAATACTTATCTCATTGTGCCAAAATTCAAAATGCTGACTCTACAGCAACTCCTTCCCATGCTGGGCAAGGGGTCTTGGCTGGTGACTCTAGACCTCAAGGAGGCATACCTGCATGTCCGTATCAGACAAAGTTGCAGAAGGCACCTCAGATTTCTTGCAGGTTCAGAGCATTATCATTTCTCAGCATTGCCCTTTGGCTTATCTACTGCACCCAGAGTATTCACGAAATGCCTGGCATCAGTAATTGCACACTGCAGACTTCAGGGGATTCAAATATACCCATATCTGGACGACTGGCTTATACAAGCGGACAGCCAACAAACTTTGCTAAAGGACTTGAATTATGCCATCCGCCTACTACAGGCCTTGGGATATACAGTCAACATTCACAAATCAAGACTTGTTCCATCCCAAAGAATAACTTTTCTGGGTGCGGATCTAGACACAACCACCCAAATGGCTTTTCTCACAGAAGAAAAACAAAGACAACTACCAGATTACTTCAAGAATCTGACAAGGCAAACTCAACTAACTGCAAGGAAATTCCTGCAGGCCCTGGGTTACATGGCTTCTTGCATTCTTCTGATTCCACAAGCAAGGCTGCATATGAGAAAACTACAATGGTACCTAAGGAGCTTATGGACTCAGCACAGTCACAGCTTAGAAACTTTGATCCCACTCATTCCATGCCTCCAAAAGGAATTTCTGTGGTGGGCTCAAGCAAGCCAGTTGAACAGGGGTCTGCCCTTCAGCAAACCAATAGCCAGCCAAACCATTACAACGGACGCTTCAGACCACGGTTGGGGAGCACACATGGAGGGCAGATGTATTCAAGGACTATGGTCACAAAAGGAGCTACGCATGCACATAAACCAAAAGGAAATGCTGGCAGTGATACATGCAATCGAGGCCTTCATACCCTTTCTGCATCAAGGCCACCTGCTAATAAGGACAGACAACACCACAGTTATGTGGTACATAAACAAGCAAGGAGGCACCCATTCCTACCCTCTTTGCAGACTGGCAATGAATCTACGGGAACTTTCCTTGAATCTCAATATAGAGCTGCAATCCCAGTTTGTGCCAGGAAAAGACAATATACTGGCGGACAGCTTAAGCCGAAATATCATGGATGCACACGAATGGATGCTGCACCCAGACATCTTCCTACAGATAACACAATCATGGGGAAGGCCAGACATAGATCATTTTGCTTCCCCCCACAATCATCAGCTGGAGAAATTCTGCTCAAGGACATACCACCCACAAGCATGGAAAGTGGACGCCCTATCTTTCAGCTGGAGAACTCTAACAGTGTATGCATTTCCACCTCTTCCATTAATGACCAAGGTCTTACTGAAGATCAGGACAGAGCGGCCAAAAGTGATTCTGATAGCTCCTGACTGGCCAAGACAGCACTGGTACCCACTGTTAAAGAGCATGTCACGCACGAAACCATGGCCTCTTCCTCAATGGCCACTTCTCCTGACACAGCACAATTACAAAACTCTGCATTCCATCCTGAAAACCTTGCAACTAACAGCCTGGAAAATACCTTGACTCCTACTCAGGATAAGCTATCCAAGAGAGTGAAGGACATCATCATGGAAGCTCGCAGGCCTTCCACAAGAAAGGCATATTCAGCAAAATGGAAAAGATTTCACACTTGTAGCACCACAAAGGGCCTAGATGCGACAGTGATGAACATGGCACATATCCTTAAATACTTGGCAGAAATGCTCCATAATGGCCTGTCTTACTCTTCCATTAAAATTCATGCTTCAGCAATTTCAGCAGAGTACAATACTGACCCACCTGTTTTTTCTCATCCTGTCCTAAGGCAGTTTCTAAGAGGAATTAAAAACATCAGTCCTCCAAGGAAACCTCCAGTACCTACTTGGGACCTTAACTTCGTGTTGGAAAAACTAACTCTGCCTCCCTTTGAACCAGCAGCATCTGCAGAACTACAGTTCCTGTCTTGGAAGACCGCCTTCCTTCTGGCCATAACCTCAGCAAGAAGAGTATCTGAGTTACAGGCCCTTATGGCAGTACAGCCATTTCTTATTTTTCATCAGGACAGAGTCTCATTGAGAACCAATCCTTCATTTATGCCAAAGGTGGTATCCAGAGTCTCTTTAAACCAAGCTATTCACCTGCCTACCTTCTTTCCAAATCCACAAAACAAAGGAGAGAAACTAATGCACACCCTGGACATACACAGACAGTTGCGCTACTACTTGGACAGAACAAAAAACTACAGAAAAACTGATCAGCTGTTAGTGGCATATGCTGCTGGTGCACAAGGAAAAGCAATTTCCAAACAGACAATTTCAAAATGGATAGGAAATTGCATACGTTTTTGTTATTCCTTGCATGGAAAGACTGTGCCAGCTAACATTAGACCTCATTCCACCAGAGCCACAGCCACCTCCACAGCCTTCTTAAGAGGGGTGGCTACCAAGGACATTTTAGAAGCTGCTACGTGGAGCTCCGTGCATACATTTTCCAAGCATTACACTTTACCTTTATATTCTAGATCCAGAGCAGGCTTTGCTACGGCAGTCCTGCAGGGCATTTTAGCTACACCATCCTTTACATAGATCCACCACCCCCGGTATGGCTATGGTACTCTACCCATATGTGATGACTGCAGATGCATCTTTGAAGGACATAGTACAGTTTTGTACCTACCATAAATGTAGATGTCCGATAGGTATGCATCTGCAGTCAGGTTTACCCTCCCTCCTTCCCCTCTTGGGTATTTATTGGGTACTTTCCACTCTCATAGCTAGCTGGGGTTATCTATTATGGTGTATTTGTTTTATATATATATATATATATATATATATATATATATATATATATATATGTATATATATATATATATATATATATATATATATATGTATGTATATATATATATATATATATATATATATATTTATATATATATGCATATATTTTTCTGTGCATGTTTGGAATTTATTGCATTTCTCCAAATTTAGCCTTCCTTTGAGGGCACCTGGCATCTGGGGCAAGAAACACTGAGGAAGATGGCGTCGGCTGATGCTTTTATACCCCAGGCGCTCTGACGTCGGGGGGAGGGCGACATCAGCCTACGCCGGACCCAGACTTTGGAATCCGGCTGACCGAAGGGCTGCCTGAGGCAGGACAACCCATATGTGATGACTGCAGATGCATACCTATCGGACATCTACATTTATGGTAGGTACAAAACTGTACTTTCTCTCTCCAGGACTAGAACTCTTGAAGCACAGTCTTCTTTTGCCTTACAGTTGATGACCCTACAATCCATTTCTAAGTCCTCCATGAGACTAATTTCACATGCAGTGGAAGGACCCTGTAGAGCTGTGGGTTCAGGCATTTCTATTAGGAGACATGACTGGATGCACTTGTGTGATTTCGCAGAGCCCTTCAAGTCTTCCTTCATCAGTGCCCCCTTTGATGGAAGTTCGCCTTTTGGCTCCAACGTAAAAGACGCACTCTGCAGGTGCGAGCAAGATGGAAAGACCCTGTCTGCAGTGGACGTACATTTTTCAGCTCCTCAAAGAACCTTCTCTAGGAATCAATGAGGTGGTCAAAAATGTGGTTCAAGAAATCCCAAAGTCCTTTCCATGATCCATGTGGAGATGGTTCCCCTGGGGCAGAGTGGGGAACTGTAATGTTAGACGTTGCCCACGTAGCAGAGGAGGCCTACAGAGCCAAGGATCCAGAGATTCTTTTTCTGACAGACCCTGCCAGTGCTCCTGAAAGGAGGCCTGATTGCCTGACTCACGAGGTATTAAGGGGTCATTTATCCCTACATCAGAGAGCTTGGCTAGGTATTACAAAAGACACTTGGATGCAGAGGATTATTTCAAGATGTTGTATAATTCCCTTTTTCCAACCTCCTCCAATCATACATAAAATTTACAATGTTCTACCCAATCAGAGGAATACAGCAACCCTAGAAATACATCAGCTGCTAGAAAAAGACTCATCCAAGAAGACTACCCACACCAAAAAGGGTCCAGAACATATGCAAGATTCATTTTAGTGCCAAAGAAAACAGGAAACCAAAGACTAATTTTGGATCTCAGCAATCTGAACAGGTCTGTTCAGTACAACAAATTCCGGATGGTCACAGTGCAGTCCATATTCCCATTTCTGCCCAAGGATGACTGGATGTGCTCAATAGATTTTCAGGAGTGTACCAACACACAAAAATAAACAGGCGATCCAGAAGACATCTATGCTTCCAGCTGGGAGTCAGTCATTAACAATTCGGAGTATTGCTGTTTGGTCTTACCACAGCCCCCAAGGTGTTCAAATGTATGGCAGTAGTAGCAGCTCACTTGAGACTGCAGGGATTCCAGGTGTTTCATTACCTCGACAACTGGCTCATAACTGCTTCAACCAGGCATCTTCTAATAAGAGCTCAAGACTATGTACTCTATGGGCGTGTTCCCATCTAGGAATCACAATCAACCACAATGAATTTCCACTAGAGCCATCTCAAACCCTAGAATTCACAGGGGCCTTGTTCAACACAATATCAATGACAGCTTCTTTCCCCTTGTTGAGGGTACAAACTATTTGTCTGCAAGTCAAAAAATAACTCAGATCAGTGCTGGCAGTGATAGTTCTAGTTCCACTAGCATGATATCACATGCAAATCTTGCTAGCTAATGGTCCATAATACATCAACCAAAGTCCACCAAGATCACTATAACACAAGCATACAAAAAGTTCCTTTGGTGATGGATTCTTTCAGACCAGATATTACTAGGCCATCCATTTATTTTCCCTCAGCCCAAAGTCATAGTGATCTTGGATGCTTTGGGGGGCACTTCTTGGGAAAGATTGTCCAAGGCAGTTGGTCCTCAGAAGAAGCCAGCATGCATATCAGTGTCCTGGAAATGAGAGCAGTGCTCCTTGGGTTGCAGGCATTTCAAGACTCTTCCTTCTGGGACCATTGCGATTCAGGCAGACAATGTCAGTTGTTTGATACCTCAACAAACAAGGAGGAACCAGATATTGCCCCTTGTGTCGAGAAGCTGTGAGAGTGTAGCAGTGGGTGATTCTTATCCAGTCATTTTCTGATAAGAACACACATTTCAGGGAAATCCAAGGTGATAGCAGAAGTTGAGCAGGTCCATTTTGTTACTTCATAAGTGGTCTGTCATTAAGATGATTGCAGAAAAGATATTCTGCCAAAGGGGCCAGCTGTGCTGCGACATCTTTGCATCTCCCCTCAACAAGTGCAGCAGCTTCTTTGCCCTGATTCCCCCAGTGGGGCAGTCACCATGATATGCTGTCCTAAAGGATTGGCCCCCCAGTCTCCTTTACATTTACCCACCAACACCTTTATTCCAAAGTTTCTTCAGAAAGCACCTCAATTGAAGAGCTCTGCAATTTACTTGGTTCATCAGATTTGGCTTCCCTTCATTTGGCCTCATCTAGTTTCTCTGCTTTGGATCCAATTCCAGACCTCCTGTCACACCCAACAGACATGATTCACCCAGACATTTTGAGCCTAAAACTGACCGCAGGGTTTCTCCAATTCCATTGATAGCCAGACAATCCAAGATTTCCTGCCCTGTCCTATCACATACTTGTCTTCTCACAAAACCTCCACTAGAAAAATTTACAAAAGTAAATGGAAAAGATTTGTTTTTTGGGCACAGGAAAATGACATTGATCCTTTATCTGCACCAGTACCTAAAGTTCTTGAATTTCTGGCTTCTGTCTTTAATGAAGGAGCCAGTTCCTCAACAGTTAAGGGACAACTAGCTGCCATTTTAAATTTTCATAAAGGAGTTGACAATTCTGCTTTAGCTTCATCATGACTTTGTAAAGCATTTATTAAAGGAACTTTTTAGACCCCCTTTTAAAGATCTTACTCTACTGCAGGATTTGAATGTATTTTTACAAGCCTTGATTCAATCAGCATTTCAACCAGCTGCTGTATGTGATTTAAAATTCTTAACTTGGAAAACTATTTTTCTGATACATATTACATTGGCTAAAAGAGTTTCTGAACTTCAGATATTATTGTCTAAGCCTCCTTACTTAATTTTTCATAAGTATAGAGTGGCCTTGCAAACCAATCCTTCCTTTCTTTCTAAGGTGGCATCAGGATCCAATGTAAATCAATCCATCAACCTCCCAGTGTTATTCCCAAAATTTTCTAACAAGGGAAAATACATGTTGCATGTAGTGGATGTCCATAGACAGCTACATTTCTATGTTCACAGAAAACAAAACATTAGAAAATCGGATCAACTATTTGTCTCTTTCGGAAACAAGACTGGGAAAACCAGTTAGCATATTAACTTTAGCAAGCTGGTTAACACATTGCATTTCCTTTGTTTATGACAAATGAGGTCTGTTATTGCAAAAACCTTTAAAAGCTCATTCAACCAGATCCATGGCAACTTCATCAGTATTTCTGTCTAGGTCTTCCATGGACGATGTCTTTGCAGCTGCAACTTGGGCTAATCCTCATACATTTATCACTCATTACAAGTTAGATCTGGTCTTGAGGAGAAGATTTACAGTATTCAGGAATATCCTTCCTTAGGGTCCATCCAGGGTAGCTGTTGACTCTGTCCCACATATTGAGGAATGAATGAAAAGTGATATCAGATAATGAAGTTATGTACTCACCATAACATTCCTTCTGTGTTGTTCATTTTCATTCTTCCTGAACTCCCCTCTTCCTGCCCCCTGCCTTTCAGTTATGACTTCTGGAAGAGTGAGGTGACAGGAACCAAAGTTCCTGTTTGAGCTCCAGATAGTGTTTTGTATACACACACACACACATATAAATATATATATATATATATATATATGTGTGTGTGTAAATATATATACACACACATATATGTAGATCTACTTTCAAATTTCGAAATACAAAAATGTCGAATTGCAAAATTGTAAGACCAGAAACCTGAAAGTTCACAGCACTGAAACTTGAAAGCATTGAGGTTTACTTTACTGAAGTTCATAATACTGGACGTGAAGCTGTGCAGAATGGTAAATATGACCATTTACTTAATATACTGCAATCTCACAGTTGATATATTTAATTTGCAGGGGGCGTGGGCCATGTAGGGGGTGCAGGGGAGCATAGCCCCCTGCAAAAATGTAAAACAAAACAAAATACTTGAAATAAGTTTCTGAATCTCTAAGTATATATATGCAGACGTTCGATAAATAGCTACAGCAGCAGTGTTTGTTTACTTTTATATTTCTTTTTATGTTATATCTTATAGTTTTAATAAAAAGCAGTTACTTATGTTTTTGGATAATTCAGTCCCATAGACGTTTACTGCAGCTCCTACTACGTTGTACGTAATGTGTGCTATGTTGATTACATTAGTTTTCAGAATATTT
Organism: Protopterus annectens; assembly: GCF_019279795.1. Lineage (NCBI taxonomy): Eukaryota > Metazoa > Chordata > Ceratodontiformes > Protopteridae > Protopterus > Protopterus annectens. Next base: position 1,563,415,519 of record NC_056744.1, read on the forward strand.
AAAGGGATAGAAGGTTGTGTTCGGTAAAGTAAATCTCAATGTTTTAAAGTTTTAGTGTTCTGCAGTTTCAAGTTTCTAGTCTCAAGATTTTACAATTCGACATTGTAGTATTTCGGATATATACACACACACACATATATATATATATATATATATATATATATAGATAGATATATGTAGATATATGTAGATATATATAGATATTAAGTATACAGACAATCACACACATAAATATGTAATATATATATATAGGGCAGCAAACAAAGTCTGAGGATCTGAGGAAAGGAAAGGGACTGTAGCATTTTGGATAAGGGACGAGTTTGAGAGTTTAAGGTATCCACGAGATGTAAAAGCAACTGAGTCGGATCCAAGGATCGGACCTGAAACCACTTGTTGAGGAAGAATGAAAATGGACAACACAGATGGAACGTTATGGTGAGTACGTAACTTCTTTATTTTACAGGTTAGCAATTAAATATTTTTTTATAAACATTTACTAATCCTAAAACACTCAATTATACCGCCCCTCCAAACTGACATACATGCTTCCTCCAGCCATATTAAATTTAATGCTGTAAATATGATATAAATGCTTTATACTTTGACTTGATTCACTCACATGATAATGAGGTATCATGCTAATCAACCAACTTTTGTTGGGCAATTATCATGAGTGGTGAGACTTCCTTGAATTCTAGGGATGGGCTTAGTTTATAGTATGTATAAATATATAATTTGAAGGAAATCACTAATTGTAATGTTAGGCCGGTTTATTAATCCTTAATTAGTTAAGGAGATAATAAGTTAAAATACAGACTCTACTTTTTCTTTGATTTATACTGATTGCATAAATTAATTTAATGTGTAATGATTATTTAAGAAAAGGAAGAAATGAGTGTTAGTGTAATACTAATAACTAAATAATTTTGTGCATTTATATTTCTTCTCATCCATTCCTGATATGGTTTAGAAGTTCTATGGATGGTGATGAGAAAATGGAGAAATTTAAAAGACTAATGAAAAGAAAACATACTGTGATCGTTAAGGACATGTCTCGGTAATATTTGTTTTCTAGATACAGAAAAATAGATCTCCAAAGATAAGGGAAAAAAAGAAATAGAACGAGTTGAGTCATTCTGTTGAAGCTCCACACAAAAAAGATATATATGATACACACACACACAAAATTCCAGCACTCAGTGTTCTGTCCCAGAAAGCAGGTTTAATTAGGCTGGCAGCTTTTGAAACTCACAAACCAGTTTTACTTAATCAAGATTCTACAATGTGGTATCACTCAGTGATTATACTGACTAGGCTTGATTAAGTTTTTCTTTCTGGATATTAACTTTGTACACTGGTTGCATAAGTGTGCACATCTTTAAACTAATACTTTGATGTTCGTCGTGTTTGACTGCTGCAGTCCTTACAAAATGGGTTATCCGGTTCCCGGTAGCCCTCAGTTGGCCCGAATACCAAAATACTTGGTATATGACATTGGCTGCCTTCGGCTGTAAACAGGACATCAGGTATAAAGGAAGGCAGCCGACACCATTTCCTCAGTCTTTCTTGCCGCAGAGTCCGAAGCAGATGCAATCTGCATGAGTGCTGGTCGGTCGATTACCTTCTTTTTGTATTCCGACTGCTAAAGTTGAAGACATTCTCAGATAAATACCCTGTTGGGGACCCTCTTTTCTTGCTTTAACGAATGTCAGATAAAGTTAATAACCGTCTTGCCTGTGGAAAACAGATTTCGCACCATGATTTTCATTCTTACTGTATAACTTGTTTGGGCCTTGAGCATGATGTCCCTAATTGTGATCTCTGTGCTTCTTTCAACCCGCGTACCATACGCTGTAGAGCTAAAATTTTGTATAAGCATTTCGGAGTTTGGCTTAAGTTCGTCGGTATGGCGTCCTCTGGTCTTCCGTCTTCAGATGTGCCTAAGAAACTAAAGGATAAAGACCACGACAGGCTTAGGGTCAAATCAACCGACGACATTCCGGTTAAATTGGTTGTCAGCCCAGCGGTAGGCAGTGAGGCACTTTCTCAGCCCCTGCAGTCTACGGATGTTCAGCTGCAGGCCTCTGCTGAGACCTTGTCTGAGTCCTCCATGCCTCAGGCTTTCACTTCATCTTCTGACCCTCCATCAGTTGCCGTCTCAGATGGGTCCGGAGCCGCTAAGCAGGCTCCGGCTTCTGAGGCCTCTTTTCTTCGTCATGAGACCAGAGCCAGACCAACCTTGTTTCAGACTTCTGCTGTTGCTAGGCCTCCCGAGTCCCTCCAGCATTCTATCAAACCTTCCAGCCTCTAAACTACTCAAAAGCAGGTGCCGACCTCCCCTCTTTTGCCTCAGTCTCAGATGAATAAAATGGCTAGTGGTCTTTTGACTCTTATCTGAGGCTCTCAGCCTCCACCTTCTAAGACGGTTAGGGAATTGTCCCCTGATGTTTTGTCCACTTCAGACAATGAGGTTTCTAGCATCTCTGCTGATGAAGAGGGAAACTCTCACCTTTTTTCTGGTTTTGAGGATTCTGATGCTGAAGAATCTATCCCTTCTGCCTCCCCTCCAGAAGTTGTTTCTTTTGGAGATACTCTGAATACTCTTAGGGAGCATTTCAAATGGGAAAGTCAGGACTTTCCTCAGTCTAAGAAAAGAATCAGGGAATTTTTGGATTTGCCACAGCATAAGCCTCTGGCTATTCCTCCAGTCTTGGAAGTTGTTGATGTTTTCATGGAGAATTCTTTGACTCCTAATTCTGTCCCTCCTGCTCCCAAAAAACCTGACGAGTATTATAGAGTTCCTGATTCGCATCAGTTTCTTTTCAAGAATCCTACTGCTGATCCAGAGATTATTTCCCAAGGCCCTAAAGGTGTTAAAACTACTGTAGCTAAAAATCCTGTTCCCCCTGATAGGGAATCTAGGACCTTGGACAGGTGGGGCAAAAAGGTCAATACCTCCACCACCCTTTCCATTAGGTCAGTTAATTGTCTTTAGTATCAGCAGCATATATTAGAGGCTATTAAGGCTAAAATTACTGGTGTTCCTTCCCTGATGGAGAATAAGGACATGCAAGATTTATTAAATTCTGCCACTCTTGTCACTAAGCATTCTCTACATTGTGGTTTTGACACTTTGGAGGCTTCCTGCAGAGCAGCAGCCACTGGTTCTGTTCTTAGGAGACATGCTTTGCTTAGAGAGCAGCCCCTTTCTGAACCTGTCCAATCAAAATTGCTGGATGTACCTTTGCACAAAGACAATCTTTTTGGTAACAAACCTGAAGAGGTGTTGAAAAAGTTAGAGGACAAGGCTAAATCTATGCAAACTGTTAAGGATTTCCTACAAGTTCAACCTCCTCACTTTAGTAGGCATTACCCTTCCAAGAATTGGACTTTTCCTGATCCTAGCAAGCAGAATTGCGCTAGGTCTAGGGGTTCAGGTCTTCTAGGGGTCAAACCTCTGCCCCTCAAAAGGCTAAACAATGGCATTCTTCCTCTTCTAAATCGGGGAGTTCTAAGCAGCCTTCCCAAAGCAAGCATTCCCAATTACTCTGGCCTTCCCATGCCTGCCTCTGCTTTGGGGGGAAGGTTAGCCAAGTTTGCAGATGTATGGTGTACCATCACAGACTACAAATGGGTACTCAAAATAGCCCAAGATTACAAGTTTTACTTTCACACCTTCCCTGTCCACCAAGGATACCCAGATATACCCCCCCAAATCAAAGGGCAGAGGTAGAAAAACACATTTCTTTCTTACAGAATCTGGGAGCAATAGAACCAGTTCCTGCACATCAAATAGGCCAGGGTTTCTACTCAAGACTTTTCCTGGTACCCAAAAAGGGAGCACCTGGCATCCTATTCTGGATTTGTCCATTCTAAACACTTTTCTGGTAATTCACAAGTTCAAAATGCTCACTCTTCAGCAGTTACTGCCAATGCTGACCAAGGATTCCTGGCTGGTGACTTTGGATCTCAAAGAAGCTTATCTGCACATCCCAATAAGGGAAAGTTGCAGGCAGCTCCTTTGCTTCAGAGCTGGAAAGCAACACTTCCAATTTTCTGCACTGCCCTTTGGTTTATCTACTGCTCCCAGAGTTTTTACCTGACTCCAGTCATTGCTTTTTGCAGGCAGAGAAACATTCAGATTTATCCTTACTTGGACGACTGTCTCATTCAAACAAACTCTCTGGAGCAACTTCGGCAGGATTTTCTTTTTGTAAAGAACCTTCTCATCTCTGTGGGCTACACTCTCAATGAAAAGAAGTCACAATTGGTACCCACCAGGGAGATTGTATTCCTGGGAGCGAGTCTGAACACAGCCGCCTAGATGGTATTACTCCCTCAAGAGAAACAGAGATCTTTCAATTTACTTCAAGAATTTGGCAAACATGACCCAACTCTCTGCAAGGCAATTCCTGCAAGCCCTGGGATTCATGGCTTCATGTATTCTGATGATTCCATATGCCAGACTGCATATGAGGAAAATACAGTGGTACCTCAAGAACCTTTGGTGTCAGCACACACAGGATTTAGACTTGATACTTCCTCTGATTCCCTGTCTGCAAATGGAGTTTCTTTGGTGGGCAACAGCCTGTTCACAGAACAAGGGTCTGCCTTTTTGTCCACCTCCTGCCAGACAGACTCTCACCACAGATGCCTCAGACTATGCATGGGGAGCACATCTGGAGGGCAGATGCATACAGGGGACTTGAAGTGATCAACAGATTCATCTGCACATAAATCTAAAGGTATTAATAACAGTCCAGCAGGCCTTGCTGGCTTTCAAGCATCTACTCTCTCCTGGTACTCTTTTGGTCAGGACAGACAACACCACAGTCATGTGGTACATCAACAAGCAGAGACGGACTCATTCTTATCCCCTGTGTAGACAAAGCATGAGACTATGGTCCATAGCAGCTTCCATGGGCATATATCTGATAGCCCAGTTTCTTCCAGGAAGGCTCAACACCTTGACAGACCGGATGAGCAGATATGTTCTGGATCCTCACGAGTGGCAACTGAACAGGACCATCTTCCATCGCATCATTCATAGGTTCATACTAGGCTATCTGCCCTAGGGCATTTATAAGCCTAGCCAGAGTGTGTATGGCTTTCGCCACCCATTTTAAATTAATTTTGCTATGCCCTTTTTCGAGGTTGGTATACTGTGCCTCTGTCTAACAGTGACACAGAAGTGATACCCGGGGTAAACCTACGATCTCCCATCCACTCATCAAGATTCCTCTTGAAGACAGTCAATGAGGGACTCTGCCTAACCTGGACTGGGATTTTATTCCAGAGTGAAGGGAGCCTCTGGGTTATGAATCTGTCCCTCCAGCATGTCCTATTTATTTCAGTGCTGAAGTTTAAGTCCCTCGAGTGCGTAGCTCGATGGGATTTGGATTTTCTGAGGTGCAGCATGTCCATTAATTCTGGGTTGGACATGGCTTTATACGTCAGGCACAGATCGCCTCTGAGCAGGCGGTATGCCACTGAGTAGAGCTGGAGTTTCTTTAACCGGGCAGCATACGGCATCTGTTTGAGCCCCTTGATCCTCTTGGTGAGGTACTTTTGGGGTCTTTCCAGTTGCTGCAGGTGTCTGGTAAGGTACATCCCAAAAGGGGCATTGTACTAAATTATGGGCCTGATGAGGATGAGTAAAGAGGCACGATGACCTCCTGATCTAGATGTGAATCCCTTCATGATTAGGTGGGCTATATAAAATGTTTTTCTAACCACTTTGAACACGTGGTTGTCAAATGAGAGATTGCTATCAACTTGGGTCCCCAGGTCCCTAATTACTTCTTCTGTACTTAATGGATTACCACCTATGTGGTAATTTGTGGGCACTTTGTTTTTGCCAAAGGGGATGACTATACACTTTTGGCTTAGCTTGAGGCCGTGGCTCTGGCACCAGTTGTCTGTTTCTATGAGGCCCTTTTGGAGGATGCTTGTGTCAGCTGGAGAGTCTATTATGATGCCCAGTTTGCAGTCATCTGCGAATTTGGACAGCCACAGTCCTTCCATGTTGGCCTATACCTCCGAGAAATATATACCGAACAAGAGAGGTCCCAAGACTGAGCCTTGTAGGACGCCACTTGTAACTGGTTTGGAGTCTGACATGGCTCCAGCTATTCTAACCATGTGGGTTCTGTCCTTGAGCCAGTTTGCAACCCATCTAGTGACATAGGGGTTTATATTTAAGCTGGTGAGCTTATCTATAATGCCCGAGTGGGGTATTTTATCGAAGGCTTTTGCGAGGTCCAGGTAGGCTGTGTGGACCACCTTCCCCTTGTCAATGGCCTTGGTGACTGTTTCAAAGAAATCGACCGGGTTTAAGAGGCAGGATCTGCCCTTAACAAAGCCGAACTGGGTAGGATCCAGTGTCTGTAGGTCCTCAATATCTTTATTTATAAGGTCCATGATGATACTTTCCATAGCTTTGCAGACCAAGCTAGTGAGTCTTATGGGGCAATAGTTTCCAGGATCCGTTGAGGCACCACCTTTGTGGAGAGGGACCACTGTTGCTGTACGCCACTCTTTGGGTACATATCCTGTAGTAAGGCTGAGATTGAACAGTAGTTTTCGGTTTGGGTTTAGCTCTTCTTGGAGTTCATGTAGGACGCAGCCCGGGACACCGTCTGGTCCCACTGATGCTGTGTTTCTTGCTTTGGAGAGGACAGCTCTTACCTGAGCATCTGAGATGTCAGGGGGGCAGCACTCTGCTGAGATAGATATTAGCCCTTTTGGTGGAGAGGGGGGGGGAGTTTGCGCTGAACCTGTCAGCTAGGATGTTGGCAATGTCTGTGGGTTTGGTGTATTTTTTGTCATTTTGGACTAATTCTGAGCATATCTGGGAATTCCCACCCAGGTTCCTAACATAACTAAAGAAAGCCTTGTGATTATCCTTAGTGTCCTGTGCAATTTTTCTCTCGAAGCTGGCCTTAGAAGACTTTATGAGTGCCCGTAGTTTTTTGCTAATACTGATCAGAGATCCCTTCCCTTTTTGGGATTTTGCTCTGTCATGTAGTAGCTTCCTCCTTCTATTGTATAGTTTGTTTATGGCTGGGGTCCACCAGACAGGACTTTTGCCTTTGGAGGATTGGGTCTTGGTTTTATTTGGGATTGCATGATCCATGCATTCCTGAAGGTGTTGGATTTTGTGGTCTGGGCCGTATTATCCACAGGCCCGGGGGCTTTGAAGGATTCCACCTCGGTTTTGAGGAGTGTGAAATTTGCTTTAGAGAAGTTTTTCACTGTGGTTTTCTGGGCATGGGGTGGGGTCGGGATGTGAATATCCAGTGAGATTAGTTTATGGTCTGATCTTACCATTGAGGGATACACTTTTGGTCTGGAGCATAGAGTCCCCATGTTGGTGATGATCAGGTCCAGTATGTTTTCCCCTCTTGTGGGAGTGGTAACAAGTTGTTCCATAGCATTTGAGTTTATAAATTCTAGGAACCTTTGGGCTAGGGTGTTGGAGCTAGAGTAATGCTCCCAGTCTATGGTTGGGTAGTTGAAGTCACCCAATATAATGGTGTTTGGAGAGATCTCCATATTTTCCAGTGTTCGCAGGAAGGCAGCTTTTGGGCATTCAGCTTTGGGGCACTCCACTGGTGGATATCTTCTCATCTCCGACCAACCACCTTCTTCTAACCTTTTGCACTAGGGAAAATCACGACAAAGCCTGGAGAGTGGATGCCTTGTCCTTCCCATGGACACAGCTCTCAATCTATGCCTTCCCTCCTCTGCCTCTTCTTCCCAGAGTGCTGTTAAAGATAAGGGACAAAAAACCAAGGGCTATTATCACCGCTCCAGACTGGCCCAGGCAGCGCTGGTATCCACTCCTTCGCAGTTTCTCCCATTCCCAACCTTGGCATCTTCCCCTGATACCAGATCTCTTGGTTCAGGAAGGAGGGAAATTTCTTCATCCTCATCTTCAAACTCTGCATTTAGCAGCCTGGCTCATAATATAAACCTTTCCCAACAGGTGGTTGAGGTTCTTCGTGAGGCCAGGAGGCCTAGCACCAGGAAGTCTTGCGCAGATAAATGGAAAGGATTCTGCATTTGGATGCAGGCTAGAGGGGAAGACTCTTCTCAGCCTTCTCTTCCTCTCATCCTTGATTACCAAGCAGGCTTGCTTAATGGTGGACTTTCCTGTTCTTCAGTCAAGACCCATGCTTCAGCAATTTTTGCTCATTGTTCTTTTGAACAACCCATTTTCTCTCATCCCTTGATGAAACAGTTCCTAAGGGGAGCTAGCAATCTAAGACTTCCCAGAAGGGCTCCTACTCCTGCTTGGGATCTTAATTTTATACTTGAGAAACTTACTCTGCCTCCTTTTGAACCAGCTGCCTCTGCAGATTTAAAGTTTCTCTCCTGGATCATAGGATCATAGATCATAGTTTTGTACTAAGCTAACTGCCCTTGTGAGCCATTTTAAGCCTAGCCAATTACCCCATGTAAGAATCAAACCCTGCACCTTTTGTCTGTAAGGTAAACACCTTAACCATTATACCAGCCTCCCACCCATGATGAGCCTGCCTTTCTCTTGGCTATTACTTCAGCTAGAAGGGTTTCTGAGCTGCATGCCTTAATGGCAGTAGAACTTTTTTCATCTTCCATGCGGATCGGATATCTCTTCGAACTAATCCCTCCTTTATGCTTAAGGTGGTTTCTAGCTTGACTCTTAACCATTCACCTGCCTCCCTTCTTTTCTAAACCTCAGAATAAAGGGGAAAAGATTTTGCACTCTCGATGTGCATAGGCAGGTAAAATTTTACCTGGTCAGGACTAAACCTTTTCGGAAGTCTGATCAGTTGTTGGTCAGTTTTGCTCCAGGAGCTCAAAGCAAAGCTATTTCTAAACAGACCATTTCTAAATGGATTGCTCATTGTATTCACTTTTTTAATTACAGCATGGTAAGGTCCCTCCTCAGAGTAGTAGGACCCATTCTACTAGAGCAGCCTCTACCTCAACAGCTTTTTTGAGAGGTGTACCTAAGGACACTCTGGAAGCAGCTACTTGGACTTCTGTCCATACTTTCACAAAGCATTACAATTTACCTTTGTTTTCTAAATCCAGGGCTGGTTTTGCTACTGCAGTTTTGCAGGGCATCCTTACCAACCCTTAAATAGTGCGTGTTCCTCCTCCCTTTTGTTTTTTTTTTTCCTGGGCTTTGGGAATCAACCCATTTTGTAAGGACTGCAACAGTGAAACATGATGAACATAGTACAGTTGTGTACACTTACCAAAAATGTAGATATTAGAGTGCATTCACTGTTGCAGTCCTTGTTTCCCTCCCTCCATTCCCCCTTTTTTCCCAAGGCACAGACTAGATTTTCCTTTCTGGATGATATGATTCCAGGGATTTTCCTCTGCTGGTCTAGCCTTCTTTGTGGGGGGGGGGGGGGGGGGGCTCCTGACAGTTAAGGCAAGAAAAACTTGAGGAAATGGCATTGGCTGCCTTACTTTATACCTGACATCGGGTTTACAGCCGAAGGCAGCCAATGTCATATGCCAAGGACTTTGGTATTCGGGCCGACTGAGGGCTACCGGGAGCCGGATAACCCATTTTGGAAGGACTGCAACAGTGAATACACTCAAAACATATACATTTATGGTAAGTGTACACAACTGTACTTTTTGTTTGCACACCCTTAAACTAATACTTTGTTGAAGCATCTTTTAATTTGATTACAATATTCATTCTTCTTGGGTACACACCTGCTATCAATTAGAGACTGAATAACCCAAAATAAAGTTCAGCTGTCCTAGTAGGATTTTCCTGACATTTACTCAGTTGCCTGCTACAGCAAAAGCCATGGTTCGCAGAGAGCTTTCAAAGAATCAAAGGGGTCTCATTGTTGAAAGTTATCAGTCAGGAGAAGGGTACAAAAAATTTCTACAGCATTGTATATACCATGGAACACAGTGAAGACAGTCATCAAAAAGTGGCTAAAATATGGGACAACAGTGATGTTGCAAAGAACTGGACGTCCCTCCAAAAGAGATGAAAAGACAAGATGTAAACTGGTCAGGGAGGCTGCCAAGAGACCTACAGCAATACTGAAGGAGCTGCGGGAATTTCTGGCAAGTACTGGTTGTGTACTACATGTGACAACAATCTCCCATATTCTCCATATGTCTGGACTATGGGGTAGGATTGCAAGACAGAAGCATTTTCTTATGCAGAAAAATGTCCAGGCCCGGCTAAAACTTGCAAAACAAATACGTCTAGTCTCCCAAAAGCGTGTGGGAAAATGTTTTATGGTCTGATGAGACCAAGGCTGAACTTTTTGGCCACAATTCCAAAAGGTACATTTGGTGCAAAAACACTTCACCTCACCAAAAGAACACTATCCCCACGGTGAAGCATGGTGGTGGCAGTAGCATGCTTTGGGTTGCTTTTCTTCAGCTGGAACTGGGGCTTTAGTCAAGGTGGAGGGAATTATGAACAGTTCCAATTTAATACCAGTCACTTTTGGCCCAAAACCTTCAGGCGTCTGCTAGAAAGCTGAAGATGAAGAGGAATTTCACCTTTCAACACTACAATGACCCCAAGCATACATCCAAATCAACAAAAGAATGGCTTCACCAGAAGAAAATTAAAGATGTTTTTCGTGTTTCACTGTTGCAGTCATTACATTTGGGTAATCTGCTGGCAGGTTGCCCTCAGTCGGCCTGATTAACAAAGTCTTGGGTCCTGTGTCGGTTGCTGTCCCTTCTTCCATGACGTCAGGTCATCAGGGGTATAAAACATGCAGCCGACACCATTTTATCAGTCTTTCTTGCCACGTGGTACCTGAAGCAGAAGCAGTTCGCAAGTGCCGGTCAGCCGACTCCTGAAATTTTCATTTTCGAGTTTCAGAACCAAAGTCTTCAACTTAAAGCTAAGCACCCCATTTGGGAAACTTTTTCTTGCTCCTTACCGATGTCAGTAAAAGTTAATAATTGCATTACTTGTGGAAAGAAAATACCTCATAAAGATTTTCATTCGTACTGTATTCCTTGCCTAGGCCCTGACTATGACATACCTTGCTGTCTGTTTTGTGCTTTATTTAATCAGCGCACTATCTGTCGTTGGTATATTTTTGCCTCTAAATATTTCGGTTCTCTGTTTAATTATCCAGAAATGTCGGTTAGCATTCCGACTACCGTGATTCTGAAAAGACGCAAAGATAAAGACAGAGACAGGCCGCCGAGGTCCAAACTTGCTGACGATGCTTCTCCTAAGCCAGTCACCAGTTTGCCGGTACACCGTGAGGTGCTTTCGCAGCCCCTTATACCCGCTACTTCTGATTCGCAGGCCTCTACTGAGACCCATTCGGAGTCCGGAATGCAGCGAGATACATCAGCTATGGAACCCACGGATGTCTTTACCTTGGATGGGTCCGGAGCTGCTGTGCATGCACCGGCTTCTGAGGGGTGTACTCAGGCCTACAGACTTGCATATTAAATCGACACCACCTTCATTCCAAAGGCCTAAATCTCGATCCATGTCTAAAAAAACGACACCCAGGCCGCATGCTCACGCCTCTATGCCAAAAAAACAAATGATAAAAATGGCAGAAGATCTAATTACTCTAATCAGGGGTAGTCAACCCCCCCCCCCATAGGACTGAGCTTGATTATGAATCTTCTGTTCAGTATTCTGTTTCTTCTGACTCTTTTGATGACCTGGATTTGTCCATACCTGCCTATGAGGATTCTGATGCAGAGGATTCCATTCCCTCTGCTTCCCCTCCTGAGGATTTTTCTTTTGGGGAAACTTTGCATGCTTTAAGGGAGCATTTCCACTGGGAAAGCCAGGAATTTTCTGATTCAAAGACGAGGCTTAGGGATTTCCTTCTACCTCAGCATAGGCCTTTGGCTATACCTCATGTACTAGACATTGTTGATGATGTGTTCTCGGAATCCAGTTTGGCCCCTGATTCCCTGCCTGCAGCTCCTAGTAAACCTGACAGATACTACAGGGTTCCTGAGTCCCACAAGTTACTTTTCTGTTGCAGATCCAGAAACTATTTCTCAGGGGCCCAAGGGCATTAAGGCTTCTACTGCTAAAAATCCTACCCCTTCAGATAGAGATTCCAGGGTGCTGGATAGATGGGGTAAAAAGGTTTATACTTCTGCAACCTTGGCAATCAGAGCTTTAAACTGCCAATTTCATATGTTAAAATATCAACAGCGTATTATTGGACTGCTTAAACAGAAAATGATGTTGATTCCTGACTGTGTGGAAAATAAACGTTTACAGGATTTAATGCATTCTGCTGAACAAGTTAGAAAACATACTTTGCAATGTGGTTTTGATTCTTTAAAGGCCTCCTGCAGGGCTGCTGTTACTGGGTCTGTGCTTAGAAGGCATGCTTGGCTTAAGGAGTAATCTTTGCCTGATCATGTTAAAGCTAAACTGTTGGATGCTCCTTTAAATCAGGACCACCTGTTTGGCAATAAGACTGAAGAAGTTCTTAAAAAGATGGAAGATAAAGCTAAATCTATGCAAACTGTTAAAGATTTTTTACAAGTGCAACCTCCAAGATTTAGTAGGCACTGGCCTACTAAGAATTGGTCCTTTCCAGTCCCTTCCAGGTCCTCTCAAGCCAAACCCAGACATAGAAAACCCCCAGGTTTCAGTCCCAGAGGACTCTCAGAACTAAGCAGTGGGGGGCCTCCACTTCCAAATCTGGAAATAACAAGACACCCCCCTATCGTAAACAGTCTCAATGACTTCCTTTTAAAATTCCCAAGCACTTATCTTTTGACCGCGCCTTTGTGGGGAAAGACTGCTCTTCATGGGAACTCATAACCCAGGACAAATGGGTTTTAAATATAGTGTCCCAGGGATACAGATTTCATTTCCACACGTTGCCAACACCAAACGGGTGGCCAGACCTGCCTCCAAACCAGTGGGCAGAGGCTCAAAAACAAGTTCTTTCCCTCTTAAACATGAGGGCTATTCAACAGGTACCAGAAGAGTGAAAGGGACAAGGTTTCTACTCCATGCTCTTTCTGGTACCCAGAAAAGAGAAATCATGGCGTCCAATCCTGGACTTGTCTACTCTAACCACATTTCTGGAGATTCCAAAATTCAAGATGCTGACTCTTCACCAATTACTTCCTATGCTAGGCAAAGACGCCTAGTTGGCAACTCTAGATTTAAAAGAAGCATACCTACACGTCCCAATCAGGGAATCTTGCAGAAGATACCTACGCTTCAAAGCAGGCTAATTGCATTATCAGTTCTGTGCACTGCCCTTTGGCTTGATTACTGCGCCCAGGGTATTCACAAAGTGCCTGGCTCCAGTTATTGCATTTTACAGGCAAAGAAATATTCAAATATATCCAAACCTGGACGATTGTCTAATTCAGGCAGAAAACCAGGGCATACTTTTAAATCATCTGGCGTTTGTAAAAAGGGGGGGGGGTTCTAATTTGTCTGGGCTACACCATAAACGAAAAGAAAGCACAACTGGCACCCTGTCAGCAGATTACATTCCTGGGTGCAAGCTTGAATACAACTGCCCAGATGGCCTTCCTCACGCCAGAAAAACAAATTCATTTGGTAACTTACTTCAAACAAGTGGCTACAAAAACCCTGCTATCTGCAAGACAAATACTGCAAGCCTTGGGGTTCATGGCCTCCTGCATTCTTCTAATTCCATGCAAGACTGCATATGAGGAAACTGCAGTGGTGTCTAAAAAGTCTGTGGAGTCAACATTGTCACAGCCTGGAAACAATGATTCATATCATACCTTGCCTATGCCTGGAGTTCCTATGGTGGGCAGAGGCCTGCCACCAAAACAAGGGACTACCATTCATACTACACCCTGCTGCCCAAACCCTAACTACAGATGAATCAGACTATGCATGGGGGGCTCACCTGGCAGGGAAGTGCATTCAGGGCAAATGGAATCCAAATCAAATGCGCCTACATATCAATCAAAAAGAAATGTTAGCTGTACAGAATGCTGTGACGTCCTTCAAGGACTACATTCTTCCAGGACAACTAATGGTAAAGACAGACAACACTATGGTTATGTG
>NC_056744.1:1563434559-1563517775 GCF_019279795.1 Protopterus annectens
AGCTGCTGCCAGCCTTGAAGCTTCTTTCCTGCAAATAAGTTCCCTCTGGGGATCCTTCCACACAGAATTCCTTTTAATAAAAAATATTTATTTTAATCTATTGTTTTGACTAAAGTAGTGCTTCCCTGTTAAGAATAAAATGGAATATCTTGTCAGGGAAGTCATTTATTAGCTCTGGACAGATTTTTGTTTTGCACTTGCAGGCTGTTTTTATTGTAAATGTGTACTGTTTTTGTTGACATTTAAAGTTTGACAATAGTTTTAAGAAATGGGAAGTGTTTTAATTGGGCAGAAATGATTTTAAATGTTTTAGTATTTATGCATCCTTCATGACAACTTCCCTATTATTTTTTCTGTCCGTGTTTTATTTTTTACTGCACAATTTCTGACAGTGTTTCATGTGTTCTGATTGTAATGTATACATAAGGGGACTGTGTGGGAAAGTGTAAATGTGTGAGCACCTCTTTGGCCCTCTTCAAAAGGAACCTTGCTGACTGGATGGGAGAAAGAAAATTTACCCCAGGGATCACATTAGTCGTCCTGCTAGACTTAACTGTGTTAAGTCGACTTCTTCAGCTGCAGCATGGATACTTCTCCATTCCTGCAGCTCTCCTCATGCCACTATAACTAAAAAGAAGAAACAACAACATAAATAGCCCTTACTGCCACTGCTGGCTCTGACAGTTCTTCAGCCATTAGTGGGTGATCCTGTAGTGGCCAGATGTTGTCCTTCAGACCACTGTGGTGTAGCTTTTTCAGACACCATTGTACGGGGATCAGTTACATCCTCTTTGGCTGTTCCAGTGTCAAATTTAGACATTCCAGGAGATGTTTCCCAGGGTAGCTACAGAAAGAGATCTCTTCTCAGGGCAGAAATCCCATCTTGTAGCTAGTCTTCTTCCACAGTATTACGTCTAAAGAAGAAAACAAAATATTAGACATTATTCATCTGAAGGCATGATGTCTGTTAGAAAACATGATTTTCTTACCTTTGCCAGGCAGTTGTTGCAGGCTGTTAATCCTGGTACTCAGAAATCCTTACCTGAGGACAGTGTCAATCAAGAAATTCATTAGGAAAACCAATCAAGGATTCTGACACAGGCAGAGACAGGGCTACCTGTCTTGAAAGCTTGCTAGCCCAAAACTCTTATTTTGAGGAAACATGGTCCTTACCTCCTCCTCTGGAGAAATTTTCTTTTCCTCAGATGATTTCTAGGGTGAGGGGTTCCCAGTGGGAGTGAGTATGTACCAGGGTTCGGCTCCCAGCCCACTGCTGCTCATTTGACACTGTGGGTGATAGGGCTTTAATTCCCTTCAGTCACCTTTATATTGAGGATGTGCTACAAGTTCTGCAGGAGGCCAGAAAACCCACTGCTAGGAAATCCTATGTCTCCAAATGGAAGAGGTTTTCCATCTGGTATATCAAAATACACTTACAACCACTGTCAGTAGAGGTCCCAGTGGTTTTGTCTTACCTGTGTGAATTAATGGAGTGGCTTGTCTTATTCTTCAGTCAAGGCACATCTTTCTGCCATCTCTGCATGTTTACCAATGTCTCCTCCTTTAGCTTCCAGGCTGGAAGTTAAGCTGCTCCTAAAAGGTGTCCTTTACATTAGACCACCAAGGAAACCAGTGCCTCCTCCTTGGGATCTCAACTTTATCCTGGAGAAACTTACCCTAGCTCCCTTTGAACCAGCAATGTCATCTTCCCTGCACTATTGTATTTGGAAAACAGTTCTTCTGCTGGCTGTTACCTCTGCCAGAAGGGTCTCTGAGCTGCAAGCCCTTATTGTTTCTTGTCCCTTCACTGTCTTTCATTGGGCAGGGTTTCTCTTCGGACTAACCCATCCTTTATGCCCAAGTTGGTTAGTGAGTTATTCCTGAACTAGGCTATCAATCTCCCTACCTTTTTTCCCTCTCCCCAGTCCTTCCTCTGCATGAGCTTTGGCACTCTCCCTCATGTTATGGATACTGCAGCATATGAATAGAAGGACATAAATAGTTGTGTAAATCTTACCATAACCATAATTGTCCTGCTCTTCTATATGCTGCAGTATTGCTTCCCCCTGATGCTTGCTTTGTCCCTGATTGCATGTTTTCTCACTTTATCAGACTGTTGTACTGCAGCATTAAGTTCTGAAGAGGGTACATGCTGATCTCCGCTTTATAGCCAACGTACGCTAGCTGATGTGCAGCATCACACGTACCCTACAATAGCATTTAGACTTTTGTATACTGGCTGTATGTACGAGTCAGCCAGAGGCAGACTCCCTCATGTTATGAATACCGCAGCATGTAGAAGAGAAGAACATCTATGGTTATGGTAAGATTTTACACAACTATTCTTTCTCCCTGAATTGAGGAGATATTATTTGTTACAAGTGGGAATACTTCATTCTGCACAAAAACCTTCTATTTTGTCAGCCTTGAAGGATATGATCTGATGGTGTTTCTTCCATCTATCTCAACTTGTGGGTTCCTCAGATCTGATCAGATCTGACACCAGCTCTACACAAGCCTTAAGCTCTGAAGCTCCACCTCCTCACCCATAATACCTTGCGAGTATACTTCTCCCCAGATCTCATTTGCTGCTCACAAGTGCCAGATGACCTTTTTGATTTTTTATACGTTTCTGTCTTGAATCCTCCTCTCCCTTCTCTTAGAGTACTTTAGAATATCTGGTAGTTATGTTTTTGTATTAAGACAGTTTACTGTGTGCATGTATGTCTCTGAATGTTTTTTTTCTGCCATTTCCCTCTCCTTCACCCGTTGGTGATTATTGCTGTATTTCACAACTTTCCAGTTCCAGTATCAATTTTTGATATCAGGAGATAGCTTAATGTTAGATCCAGTGTTGTCTGCTCCATCTGGCTTCAACCAGTGGGACTTTGGATCTGACACTGGTCAGTTAAAAGTCTTTAGCCTGTTTGGCTTTACCTCCCTTACCCATAGCTGCCCACTTCTGCATCATCTCCTCAGATCTAGTTTGCCATCTTTGGTTCTGTGTTATTTTTTCTCCTTAGAAGAATTAGCACAGTATTTTTGGTAAGATTCTTTCTTTCCTTGCCCCTGTAAGTTGTTCATGTTCTGATAAGGCTAGGTAGTTAGTTTAGTACCCTTTTCCCTTCCTGCCCTTTTTATCCATCCATTATTGGGTTTCCCTGTGTCTCATAGTTGTCACTGTACTTTAGTTTAGGCAGGCTTATATATGGATAAGAGGTTTAAAATGTGTGTTTCCTGTGGGCAGAAGTCGCCATCCCGGAATGTGGACTTGAAATGTGTATACTGTTTGGATTTGGGGCATCTGGATTTGGGATGCTCCCTTTGTGAGAGCTTTGACTTTCCAGCCATCAGTGAGCATAGGGCAAGCTAGTTCTGAAAGAGCTTCCACCCTCTAGCTCCTGTGTCTTCTTCTGGCTCTAAGGTGCCTTCTCTCCTGGCTCCCAAGACTGGGTCCAAGAAATCCCAGCAGTGAGACTCCAAGCAGGCTGAAAGTGAGCATAAGCAGGGGCGGCTCGTGCTATCAGACTGCCGGACTGCAGCCCTCCCACCTAGAAAAAAAAACAAAAAAGAAATCACGAGTCCCGATCCTCTACTCATGCGCGGACAACTCAAACTGCCTTTATCAGCAGTCTGGATATGGACAAAGAGGTACCCAGCAATCACTGCTGTGAGATACCAGGAATCTGTGTGGTGACGACCGCGCAGAACAGAGGAGCTCCGGACTGCTTCAGCCGCAGTTAGAACCAATGAGGTGGACTGAACTGCTCTCACGGGACTTTCAGTGCGCAGGCTTTGTGGATTACTGCTGGACAAAGGCTTCAGGTAGGTGTTTGGATTCTGGGCTTGCTTCGTTCACTGGATTTGGATTACTTCGTGAAACCGAGTAGGTGTTCATTCGGTCGCTGGAGTTTGGGCTGGTAGGTGAAGGCTTTATATTGCTGGCTGGAGTTTGGGCTTTTATACTGCTGAATGAAGGGTGTGTGTGTGTAAAATGCCCCAGTTACTATATACTGGTGGCTAGAGAGAACAAATGGTGATGGGTAGAGATACTCCGGCTTGAACCCTGTACCTTGGATGCAGGTGGCAAGGACATGAATTCCCTATCCACCACCATTTCTAAAAAAAAAATTGCAGATTTTTACCTCATATTTGTTCTCTTCCTCATAAAATCTGTGGTTTCTGTATCTACATTTTTCCTTACTAAGTCTGAAGTGCAGTGGTGCACTGGTAGCATTGCTGCCTAACAGCTACAGGTTTTCTGGTTTGATTCATGGCTGGGGTGCCTTCTATGTGGTGTCTGCATGTCCTCCCATCTTACAAAGATGTGTCTGGCATTTCTCCCTGCTCTGCTGAAAATGGTCTTTTGTTCCAAGTCAGACTAGTTTCTTGGTTAAATGTTTAAAAATAACAGGCATTTTGAATTTCCGACTTCATATTCTTCAGAAAGTACATGGTAACACACAACTGTTTATTCTAGCAGTTGTCTAAGTTTATAACATGGATATTTGAAATTTGTCCCTATTTTTGGGACTGTATTCCCCCATTATTGGCTTTGTCCAGGTATTTTGTGCTAAGGTTGAGTTATCTATGGAGAGAACTGAATTCATTGAATGTTTGGGGGTGTATTCCCCCCATTACTGGCTTTGTCCACATGTTTTTTTGCTAAGAGGTTGAGAGCTATAGTGAGAACTGAATTCACTGAATATGTTTGGGGGCTGTATTCCCCCATTATTGGCTTTGGCTTTGCTCAGGTGTTTTGTGCCAAGAGGTTGACAGCTATGGTGAGAACTGAATTCACTAAATGGTAGCCATTTAAGTTTGTCTTCCTATCTTTCACAAAACAGCTGATTTGGCATAGTGGTATGTTTCTCTGACTGTTTTGCACAGGGTCCCCTGGGTTAAAGATGTGGCAGTGAAATGTATGGTGGTAACACAGCATTTTATTCTAGCAACTTTATACAAGCAATGTTTAAAATGTGTCCCTGGTTTTTGGGCTTTTGTCCCCCCCAATAAATGTTGGCTTTTTCCAGATTTCTTGTGCTGCAAAGTTCAGAGATACAACTGCGTGTCGAGTAGATTTTACAAGGAGCTGAGAGGTGTAGAGGAACTAAACTTTAGTGCTGCTTATTCTGAGTCTGCTTGCATGATTAATAACACAACAGGTAGTGTACTTGCTTTTGATGCAGAAGGCTGTGGGTTCTACTCCCACAATAGATAGATGCATTACTGATACTGTACTGTGTTGTAAAGTGGGTGGATGCTGCAGTCCTTTTTGGCAAAGATACCTAGATTAGTAACTATGAACCTGTTATCAGTTTGCCATACAGTTCCTATTGCGATATTACTAGCTAATCATTTTTTTTAATGCATGCAACATAGGCAATTTATTCCTCAAGGGCAACAGGCACTTTATTTGTAGATGAATAAACAATGACATATAAAGTTGTTTGCTAGCAGCAACCTCTTCATTGTTACAGATTTCTTTAATGTGGAATTATTTAGATGACTTTTACTACTTCAGAGATTGTGCATATTTACTGATACTGGTGGACTGTAGACGGTTGAGTAGACTTTTATGATGGAAATATTCTGAATTGGGTAGTTTTGTCATTGGTGCATGCATTTTGTTTCATTGTTTACTGGAAAAATGTTCAAAACAATAAATTTAAAATGCAGTCTAACAACTGTACTGTATTGTACAAGGAATGTAATTTAGTACAATCAGGAAGGTGTATCAAAGAGCACATATATGTTTCATGTGCAAGGGGCCTATGATTTGAAAACAGCCCAAAGTTAATCTTTATCTGCCACTGGCAAAATGTATTTTCTTTGAATGTGGGTTTCAATGCTGTTTCATTGAATGCGAGTTTCAAGGGCAGAGAAGTTTTAATGCTAAGCCTGTTTTCATTGTGGGACTGCGTTGCTTTGTTTAGCAGATGTCTTAGTGTTTGTGCTGTAAAATGCAAAATAAAACTTTCAAATGAAATCCAAATCATCATAGAAGTAAATCAGTATGCTCATGAGTGTTTATGGTAAATGGAGTGAAATAGCCAAGTAATGGATCATTGGAATAGCTGCAGGGGGGAGGGCTCCATTCGACCATGATTTTGCGAGGAGGAAGGGCGGCAAACTCCCAGCTGAACTATACCTCCCAACTGTCCAGATTTTCACAGAATGAATAGATTTTTGCTTCTTATTTTTGGTTTGTTCCTCATAAAATATGGTTTTCTGGAAAATCATTTAGGAATGAAGTCACTATATAATGACACATTGAGTTTCAGACTTCATAACCTTCAGAAAAATGCATGCGAAAGTAAGACCTGTTATTCGATCAACTGTCTTAGTTTATACAAGAGCAATTTTTATTACTGTTTATATGTTTCCCCCAATATATTTGGCCTTGTCCAGATTTATTGCATTAACAGGTTGAGAGGTACATGCAAATAAATTGCTTTATAGAATTAGGCATAGCCAAACCTCTCAACTGTTCCCGAATTTGGATCAAAATGTTGCTCTTCCCCTAATAATCCCTCCGCAAAATAGCAATTTTGGAAGAAAACATGGAAGGTTTACAATTAAGAAATAACTAATAATCAATTATCAATTACTTTTATTTCAGAAATGCATGTAGATTCTTTTATTTTGTCAGCTGCTCAAGTTAGCAGTACTAATATTAAAAAGTGTCCCTTCTTTGACAGGTTCCCAGCTGTATTGTGTGGCTATTTTATATTTTTGCATCACATTTTTGGTCCATTTTTCTTAAAATTGTGGGGTTTTTTTTGGCAAATAAGTGGTAAATCATTAAAGACTGAAGTTAGAAAATAATGAGACATTTGAGTTTCAGATTTCATATCCTTCAGAAAATTCATACTAATGCAAGACCTACTATTTTATTATCTTTCTAAGTTTATAAGAGCAATATTTAAACATTGTCCTTATTTTTGGGCCTTTGTCCCACTTCTATGTATGGTTGTGTCCAGATTTCTTGCTCTGAGGTTGAGAGGTATGACAAATGTGTCATGGCCATCACAGTCAGCCAGAGACATTTCAAATTGTGACATCCTTGTTGCACCCCACTCCCCCATGTAGTGACTCTGGATGTGTCCAAGCAAGGCAAGGCGCAGTTATGCAATGTAAATGTGCAGGGTGTAAATGTGCAGGGTATCCCCCCATCCAAGGTAGACACAAGTACTACAGCGGCTTTTCATCTGTTCTTGATTTTGCAGAATGGTCTGGTTTCTGTCATATTTTTGTACTGTTGATTTATGCTTATTACTCAGAAAGTGCCTGTTGCTGTGTGTTTTAAGTAGCAATGATTTAATGACCATCAGGTAAGCTTGTCTGAGATCATAACATACAAGTAAGCTTTAATCAGCATACTGTTAAAGAATTGCCAACATTGAAAGCCTTTCTGTTGTTGCCATGCAGAGAATACTTAACTAGATAATGTATAAACGTTAGGTATTGAAATGCATATGACAGTATTTGTAATAAAGGACAGGATTGCATTATTTTAAGAAGCTCATTACACTTGTTGGAGACTTCCAGTGATCTCTGAGGGCTTTACCCATAAACTAAACAGAATGCCATTCATGTGTGGTCCATAACCTGTACAGTAATCCTTTAAGCAATGTATCTTGAACTTGTTTCTTGTTTGCTTTTCATTTTTACTTTGATCATGTTTTCCCCATGAGACAAGTAGATAGTTGTCAGGCAGCAGGTCTTTTTTGGATAAGAAACATTTTTTACAAGTGAAGGCATCACAGAGATTGTTACTTTCAGCATGTTACTTGGTACTTTAATAAAGCTGAATATAAATTATAATTAGAACTGCAGTGCAAGGAGAAGCGGTTTGAGTTGAGTGCTGCTTGTTTTTTTTATACTTGATTTTGACTGGCATTCCAGTAATGTATTTAAAAAGTAATTTATTTTATCATGCCTCACAACCTTTTTGTTTCCATCTAGATATTAAGTAAGCTGTCATGCAGCCAATGCATTGAAATATTTTTATTCTTTTATACTTCATTTGTCTTAATTGGACTCTCATAATGAGGGTTTGGCACCCAGGGCAGCATATTTAATTAAAGTTAGTTTTTGTGGTTTTGAGCATAGCTCCTCCCATTTCTAGTGGGCTGCACCCCTTCCCATTGACCCAACCCATTCAGCTATCTCCTGCAGCCCCCCTTTGATTTGAAGTCACCAGCCGCCTCTGAACATAAGCAGTGATCTTTGGCTTCCACCACTTCACCTGCTTCATTGGGTTTGCTGGATCCTGCGGTCCCCCGACTTTCAGCTTCCCCAGTAGCCCCAGAGCTGACATTGGCTCCAATGTCTCAGAGCTCAATGCTACTGATGGCCAAATCCAGCAAGATAGCTTCTCTGGCTCCTAACATCCAGAGCCCCTGGTCAAAGGGGCACTTTCAGGTAGTGTGGATTCCTCCTTTTATCCTACCACTCCACCTCTTTGGTCGCCGAAGTCTTCCCCATCTCTGCCCTGGCTCAGGGCCTCTCTTGTTCAGCTACAGCATGCAGGATCATCTTCCCATATACCCTCCAAGCCATCTGTGACACCCCACCACTGGCCCAGAAATCAAGGAGCCTCAATCCTCACCACTAGCACCAGTGGGAGACGTACATTGAGAGGATGACAGGTACACACACAGTATTTCCAGATGCAGCTCTCTGCATCTAGTGCATTTTCCCTTAAGAGCACAGAGAGACCACAGTCAGTCTGGGGCTGGTTTCGAGATCTCAGATGAGTGGCCAAGCCAAGACCCTCCAGCACACACTCTGTCCAACCAGTGCTTCATGTCCCTGCCCAAGAAGCTGACACACACACACACACACACACACACACACTGAGGTTTGATTTATACACACACACACACACACACACACACACACACACACACACACACACACACACACACACACGCATGCACACACACACCTGGGAAAGGCTGGCACAGGTTTACTAGCTATGCCCCCTTCTGCCCAGACTATAAGGTAGTTATCACTGCCACCAGCCATGTCCAGTCTTACTGTGTAATGTTATTATCAATATAAATGGTAGTTTGATCAAGAGCAGGTCTATTAGGAGTGTCAACAAATAAATATGCAAGTACTCTCAGGGCCTAAATATGTCTCACAAATATCAGCCACAATGAAAGGTTTAAATATATTTAATAATAAATAATAAAAGAAAATACTTAGTTTGTACTCACAGTAACATCACAGTTCAATGAAGCTTTGCTGTATTCCTGACTATATCTAGAGAATTACTACATCCTAGTTAACTTACTTGCAGAGCAAGCAAGGCAGATGTGAGTAGGTCTTCCAGCTGATGTCAGATCAAAGACGAATACAAAATACTCAGTCTTTCTCAGAGAGTTCTTAAATTAATATCTCAAAATATTGCTGCTGAGATAGCTTGCAGGATGACGTCACTTCTTGTCATCTGACTCTATCCCAGGTAAAATCCCCATCGATGCAGCTGGTTGCATTTAGCATCTACCTGTGAAAATACACAAAGCTTTTCCTTAGATCTAAGGCAGATCCTGGAAATCATAAAACAATAACACGTCCAAGACAATACAGTGAACCTCTAGTTCTAGACATTGTGTCTGTTACTGCACTGAAACTGAAAGATAACATCCTTTTTATGGCGTGGCTATAAAGTAATTTAATTTCAACTCTTTTTCTGAAGTTTTGCAAATTAACCTTCTGTATTCCAGTTTCCCCTTTTAAAATATACAGCTAAACAGCTACAATAGTGCAGGTACATTTCTGTTCTAATCCAGTAGGGTACACTATAGTTATAGTTTTTAAGTTCAGTACTCTACAACCGTTTTCAACACACACTTTTGTACCAGCAGTTTGTTATACACACCAGACAGTTCTAATACATTTGTAACACAAGCATATGAATCGTGCTGGCATTCACAAATGACATATAATTTCTTTACAAAATTCCAGATAGCTCAGCTGTCAGTATCTTCTTTTGTGACACCATCCTTGGTGGCTTCTTCCATCCAGTCATTGAGGTCAGTGGGTAG
Source organism: Protopterus annectens (assembly GCF_019279795.1). Classification (NCBI taxonomy): domain Eukaryota; kingdom Metazoa; phylum Chordata; order Ceratodontiformes; family Protopteridae; genus Protopterus; species Protopterus annectens. Next base: position 1,563,444,618 of record NC_056744.1, read on the forward strand.
CATCAAAACTACTGATCTGGAGAAGCGGATAAGGTCCTTTTTGCATACTCAAATGCAATTAGGTTATTCTCTTGGGTCAGGGTTCGGCACCGGAACCCTCAGCTTAATCCAACTGGCTTCCTCCATCAGCCCCTTCAGTTTCAAGGTCTTCAGGGCCGGCTAAGTTTCCACTCTCCAGATCAGATCCAATAACTTAACCATCTTTGGCTCCATTATTTCCATAGTAGCCTCGACCCCAACTTGTTCAGGGCCATTGGCATCTCGGAGCCGCTGAGTTGAAGCTGGAGTTTCTGGGTTGGAGTTAACAGTTCCTGCTTCAGGATCATAATTTCATCTCAGGGCTTCAGCCTTTGACAGCTCGACTCTGATCTGAACATCCGGTCTAAACGTGGCTCCTTCGGGTTCTAGTCTATCTTTGGTACCCTCGGGTTCTGGGGCCCTCTGATCCAACATGCCCTTCTCCACCTCACCTTTTGACATTGTATAGAGGACGTTCTCCTTTAGAAAGAAGGGTCAGATTTATCCATGCGGCACCACCTCCCAGTTTTCATCTGGTCCTCTGACCAGTGATCAGTCTGTTCTGGGACAGCCCATGTCAGCCAGCCTCCAATCTGTTCCTGTGACGGGGCTTCATGAATCTTCCCCCCATCTCCCCAACTTTGTCAGAACAGGAGGTTTGGGGGAAGAAATTACAAAAGGAAACCCTTGGATTCCCCAAAGGAGTCTCTCACTAAGGATGCTGACCTCAAAGAAGGGGATGGCTCCCTTAAGTCTCCACACTGTGATGCCTCTTTCAGTGATTTTTAGTTACTTTGCCAGCATGGAGGCTAGACCACCGAAGCCCCCACTCCGGTGGAGTCACTATTTCTGGAGGCCTTTGGCTTAGGCCCCTAAATGCCTTGGGTGGTTCCCCTTCTGGATACCCTTATAGAACGGGTATCCCAGAGAGCATGGAAGGAACCCAAAACAGTGGAGTCCATGCCTAGAAAGCCAGATAAGGTTCTCTTTCCCCAAAGACAGGCCTCATTTGCTATCCGTGCCATTCTGGGAGCAGCTGTGAAGATAGGTGAAGGCTACCAGCCTAGCCAGATAGAAGTTTGTAGATAATTCTGTCTTTCATAAATAATGTAAGCTATAGGCTTGTTCCCTTAAATATGAAAAGACTGTAGTAGATGTGGAACTGCAAAAATGTAACAACAGTGCACTCTGCTGTAAGAAAGCTAAGTCAAGCATTTTATGAGTGTCTTTGATATAAACATTTGCAGCCAGTATGTCTGGTTGAAGGAATTCTGGCTATTGTCTTGAGGCCAGAGTTAATAGCTAGAATATGCATGTACAATGTCCTTTATTGCTCTGGTTTCTGACCAGGTGTAAAGAATATAAATGTAGTTTCTGGTAGCCTGGGAACACCAGAGAATTGTGAAGAATGGTGTCATGTGAAGCAGCTCTGTTATCAATTTAAGGAGAGAAAGAATTAGATCATTAGAGCATTTGTCTTGAAAACATCCAACATCACCAGCACTGTCTTGTTCTATATGCAAGTTTATTTTAGAACTATGTTTTCTCTTAGATATAGCTAGGAAATAGGAAGATTAGACTAGTTTGTTTTTCTGTGATGTCAAAACTTTTCTACGGTATTATTTTAAGTATTTCTCTGTGATCTCTGATCTCTTGACTAACACTGTGTGGTAAGAAGTATTTTCTTGTGTTTTTATTATTTATTATTAAATATTTTTAAACCTTTCAACTGTGGCTGTTTTGTGTAGAGATAATTTAAGCTCTAAGAGTACATTGCATGTATATAGTGATACTGTACCAAGTCACTCCAAATAAGTCTTAACTGTTTGGTTGCACTTACCATTTGGATAATAATATTGCACATTAATAATTGGACACACTTCATAAGGGCCTCTGAGTAGCTGATAAATATTAGCTGGGTGGTGGCAGTGATTTCTACCGTATAGTCTAGGTAAAAGGGCACAGCTGGAGAACCTATGCCAGCCTTCCCCAGGAGTGTCTGTGTGGTTGTATAAACTCTTATCTCAGTGTGTGTGTCAGCTACTTGGGCAGTGACACGAAGCACTGGTTGGACAGAGAGGGTGCTGAAGGTTTTAGCTTGCCCACTAGGCTGAGATCTGGACCCTAAGGTCTATATTACGTTAAATGTCGAAGTGCTACAACCTCAAACGTTACAACGGAGCTCTCTGTACAGTTCAAAAATGGGAGTTCTCCGTTGTCTGCACCGAAGTGAGATCTCTGAGTTGGTATATTAAAGTAGCGGGGGGTGTGGGGGTGTAGGGGGGCTTGTAATATAGACCCTGGACCCTATAGCTGTGCCAATGAGGAGTCTTCTTGGGGACCTGGAGAGAAAGGGAAATTGTATTTTACTGTACAATTTATTATCCTTTCCCTATGTGGACACACCTCACTGGTGTTAGTAGTGAGGATTGAGGCTCCTTAATTGCTGGGCCAGTGCACGGGCATCACATATTAATTGGTGGCAGTGGTGGGATATCCACATAACATATTAATTGGTTGACAAATACTAACTGGCTTGTAGTGGTGTGAGTAGAGTGAATTCGTGTAGCTTGTGGACAGTGATCACTGAAGTTGTTCTTGTACTCTAAATCAGCCATGCAGTGAATACTCAGAGTTCAGATCACAATTGTTTTATTTCTTTTGTTAGCTTAGTTAGTCAGGGAGAGCAGGCAGCATGTCAGCAGAGGAGTACGGAAAGCTGACAAGGAGCCAGCTGGCCGAGAGTGCCAGGCTAGGGGACTGGTGCATGGAAACCTAAGGCAGATATGATTGCAGCCTTGGTCACAGCTGCATCAGAAAACAGCAACCAGGAGGATGATCAGACTGGCAGTGGAGATGTACCACACTCAGAGAATGGACAGCTCAACCTTTCTGCAGTGGACTTAAAAATCTATTTGGAGCTAAAGAGACTTGAGTTGGAGGCCAGGCATTTGGAACTAGAAGCAGCTGAGAGAATGAGGCGTCTAGAGAGTGAGGATAAGGAGAAACTGCGACAGTTGCAGGCTGAGGAGAATGAGAAACTGCTACACCTGGAAGCTGAGGAAAAGTAGAGGCAACATGAGAAGGAGATGCTGACTCTTCACCAAAATCATGGAGGTAATAGGGAAGGGAGTAGCTGGACCCCAGAAGCACAACAGATCAGTACATTTCTTCCGCAGTTTAAAGAGGGGGATAATTTTGATAGTTTCATTCACTTGTTTGAGAGGGTATGTAAACAGTATAATGTTGATCAAAGGCTCTGTGTATGGTTCCTGACCCCCTTACTCCATGGTAAAGCTGTAACTGTGTTGTCTATAATGTCTGACTTTGACTGTTTTAATTGCACTATGGTTATCTATCTGTCAGAATTGTTTAAGCTAACACCTGAAACTTATAGGAAAAGTTTTTGTGAGCATAGACGCAAGGCAGATGAAAGTTTGTGTTTATATGTTGCTGAACTGAGCACTTATTTTCATTGGTGGGTGAGTAGATGTCAGGTAACCACTTTTGAAGGGCTGGCAGACCTTTTGGTAAGGGAACAAGCTCTTAGCACTTTGCCTGAGGACATGAGGATCTGGTTAGCTGATAGACAATGTGCTACTTCAGATGAGTTGGGGAAGAAGAGAGACCTATACCTAGCAAGCAGGGCATCCCTGCACAGGAAAGGGACCACCAGTACTGCTCATGGATCTAAAGGAACCCATGGTGGTCAGCACCGACTGCCCCAACAGAATCTACCAGTAGCTGGGAAAGCCACTACTCCAGGTATACGTCCAGGACCTAGGGTTAAATGTTTTGAATGCAACCAGTGGGGTCGTGTGGCATACAGATGTCCACAGAGGCAAGGTGGGGAACGAAAGGTGAGAGACAGTAAGTGGAAAGACAAAATGCCAATAGTAGGTTGCCTTGAGACAACAAGGGTACCAAACTACCATCCTGCAGATGTCATGATAGGGAAGGATTTGAATGAGGCAGTACCATGTACTTATGCAGTTACACGCAGTCAGGCTAGGAGACAAGCATGTGGGTCTGGTAGCCTGGGGTAGACCCAGACAGACTGCATAATTGCAGCCAAGACTGGTGATGTGGTTATTTCAGGGAGGGAGCTACTCCATAGGAGTGAAACTGAAGGTGAGCCGCAGCTGCTTGTGGGTACTGATGTTCCCTTGGACAGAGGGAGTGCAAAGGTAGACATCAGTAGTAGTACCCAGGCTGACAGTAAGGCACCACTGTCAGAGGATGCCAGAATTCCTGTGGAAGGGGAGCTGGGAAGGGTTACAAAGAGAGAGTTGAGACGGGCTCAGCTCTGAGACCCTACACTGCAAGGCCTGAAGCAGGTATCTAGTGAGGCACCTGATTCTCAAGGGAGGGTGGAATCTGTATACTCAGGCAAAGGGTTACTGTATAGAGAGTGGACCCCTGAGGGAGGCTAGAAGGTGAGAGGGTATAGCAGTTGGTAGTGCCTAGAGCCTACCGTCTGGTGCTTCTAGCTATATCCAATGATATTCTCTTTGCAGGTCATATGGGCATAAAACGCACAAAGAGGCATATTATGCAGAACTTCTATTGGTCTGGAATTTCTAGAGATGTAACAGGGTACTGCAGGACCTGTGAACAGTGTGCTGAAAGGTAGGCAAGGCAGGAGACAAGGTGAAAGCTCCTTTGATGCATTTGCCTGCATTGAGGAGCCATTTCAGAGGGTAGCTATGTGGGGCTTCTGAGTACCCTAAGTTCCAAAGGGAAAAAGTATATCCTAGTGGTAGTGGATTATGCTACACGATACCCTGAGGCAGTGGCTTTGTCCTCCATTGAAGCAGAAAAGGTGGCAAATGCTTTGTTAGAGATTTTCAGAAGGGTAGGTTTCCCAAAAGAAATACTGACTGACAGAGGTGCCAATTTCATGTCAGACCTGCTGGCTTGTCTGTGGAAGTACTGTGGGGTGAAGCACATGAAGACCACCCTCTACCATCCCCAGACTAATGGTCATGTTGAGAGGTTAAACTATACAATCAAGCCCATGCTATGGGCGTTTGCAGACCAGTTTAAGATGGAGTGTGACAAATATTTTCCCCATCTGTTTGCTTACAGAGAGGTTCCCCAGGAATCCACAGGGTTTTTACCCTTTAAATTGTATGGGCATAGGGTGAGGGGACCTCTAGATTTAATTTGTGATGAGTGGGAAGGTGAGTGTGAACTTCACAAGGAGTCTGTTGTGGCATATGTCCTAAACCTCAGGACAAGGCTCAGGCAACTCATGGGCTTGGCCCAGGAGATCCTGGCAGAAGCCCAACAACAGAAAAAGGTGTGGTATGACAGGAATGCTTGAGCTAGAGAGTATGCTGTAGGGCAGCAGGTAATGGTTCTCATTCCTATCAAACACAACAAGCTGCAAGCAGCTTGGGAGGGAAACTACAAGGTGGTAGGAAATGTAAGTGATGTTAACTGTATGGTAAAACTGCTAGGCAGGAGACAGGGGCACAAATTGTACCATGTTAACTTGATGAAACCTTACCATGATAGGAAGGCCCTTGTGCTGAGCTTTTGCAGTGGATTGCAGGAGGAGTCTGAGGGAGAACTGGTGACTGACACCTCAGTGGAAGGGGTAGCAATGTCCCAGCAGCTATCTCATACCCAGGTTTGAGGAATCTGAGCAGTGTTACAGGGGTTTGGGGACATGTTCACTGGGAAACCAGTGTGCATCTACTTGGTGCAGCACCAGGTGGATACAGGACCCCAAAGACCTATTAGGCAGGACCCTTATAGGGTGCCTGAGAGAGTTAATCAGACTCTGAGAGAGGAGATACAGGAAATGTTGGAACTAAGGGTAATTCAAGAGTCCAACAGTCCCTGTGCCTCCCCAGTGGTGCTGGTGCTAAAGAAGGATGGCGGCACCAGTTTCTGTGTGGACTACAGGAAATTAAATAGCCACACAGAGTCAGATGCTTACCCCATGCATAGGACAGATGAGGCCCTAGAGTAGCTGGGTGGGGCTAAGTATCTTACCACCATTGATCTTACCAAGGGTTATTGGCAGGTGCCCTTGACTCCCAGAAGTCAACCTTTGTGACTCCTTTCGGCTTGTATGAGTTCACAAAGATGCCCTTTGGGATGAAAAATGCCCCAGCAACTTTCCAGAGGCTGGTAGATCATATCCTAGCAGCAGCTGGAGGATTTGCCCTTGCTTACATTGATGATATTGCCATCTACAGCCATTCCTGGCAAGAGCACCTTCAACATGTCAGAGAGGTGCTGGGCAGACTACAGGGTTGACCATTAAGCTGAGCAAATGTCAGGTGGATATGGCAGAGGTCTCTTACCTGGGACATAGAGTGGCGAGTGGTAAGATCATGCCAGAACCTTCCAAAGTAGAAGCCATTCAGGCATGGCCTGCACCTGTTACCAAAAAGCAGGTGAGGGCATTCTTAGGGACAGCAGGGTACTACAGAAAGTTTGTCTCCAGTTATAGTACCATAGCTGCTCCCCTCACAGACCTGACAAGGAAGAACAGGCCAGATAAGGTAGTGTGGACCACAGTATGTGAGCAGGCATTCCAGAAGCTTAAAGAAGCTTTGGGAGGACACCCCCCGTGTTAGCCAGTCCAGATTACAGCAAAGTATTTGTTGTGCAGGTGGATGCTTCAAACCATGGGGTTGAGCTGTACTTAGCCAAATTTCTTCAGAGAGAGAAGAGCACCCAGTGGTTTATCTCAGTCATAGACTGCAACCCAGGGAGGAATGCAATGCAGCTGTAGAAAAGGAATGTCTAGCCATAGTGTGGGTACTGCAGAAACTTCAGCCTTATCTGTATGGAAGATAATTCACGGTAGTGACAGATCACAACCCCCTAACAGCCAGCAAAATGCCAAGTTGCTAATATGGAGCCAGGGCTGCAAGCATGTGATGTCAGTGCAGCACTGCAGTAGGATTAGCAATGCCAACACAGATGGACTGTCAAGACAGGGAATGGGGTAAGGTATACTCAGACCTAACCCTCTCAAGCAACGTTTCTCAAGGGTCACTTGAAAAAACTATCTTGAATTCCCCAGGGGGGAGGTGTGTGAAGATAGGTGAAGGCTGCCAGCCTAGCCAGATAGAAGTTTGTAGATAATTCTGTCATTTGTAAATATTAATGTAAGCCATAGGCTTGTTCTCTTAAATATGAAAAGACTGTAGTGAATGTTTAACTGCAAAAATGTAACAGCAGTGCTCTCTGCTGTAAGAAAGCTAAGTCAAGCATTTTAGGACTGTCTTTGATGTCAGAATTCGGAGCCGATATGTCTGGATGAAGGAATTCTGGCTATTGTCTTGAGGCCAGAGTTAATGGCTAGAATTTGCATGTATAAATGTCCTTTATTGCTCTGGTTTCTGACCAGGTGTAAAGACTGTAAATGTAGTTTCTGTTAGCCTGGGAACACCAGATAAGTGTGAAGAATGATGTCATGTGAAGCAGCTCTGTGTTATCAATTTAAGGAGAGAAAGAATGAGAGCATTAGAGCATTTGTCTTGAGAACATCCGACATCACCAGCACTGTCTTGTTCCATATGCAAGTTTATTTTAGAACTGTGTTTTCTCTTAGATATAGCTAGGAAATAGGAAGATTACACTAGGTTTTCTGTGATGTCAGAACATTTCTACGGTATTATTTTAAGTATTTCTGTGTGATTTCTGAACTCTTGACTAGCACTGTGTATTAAGAAGTATTGTCTTGTGTTTTTTATTATTTATTATTAAATATTTTTAAACCTTTCAACTGTGGCTTTTTTGTGTAGAGATAATTTAAGCTCTAAGAGGACATTGCATGTATATAGTGATACTGTACCAAGTCACTCCAAATAAGTCTTGACTGTTTGTTTGCACTTACCATTTGGATAATAATATTGTGCAGTAATAATTAGAAACCCTTCCTAAGGGCCTTTGAGTAGCTAATAAATATTAGCTGGGTGGTGGTAGTGATTTCTACCGTATAGTCTGGGTAAAAGTGGCACAGCTAGAGAACCTGTGACAGCCTTCCCCAGGAGTGGCTGTGTGGTTTGCTTGACTGTTCATCTGTGGAGGCAGTTGGGAGGCATGTAGCTTTCCACCCAAAAGCTTGTGAGGCCATCACCTCAAATGCTTGGGTGCTGAGAGTCATATCCAGAAGTTCATAGGTTCATAGGTTTATACTAGGCTATCTGCCCTAAGGCATTTATAAGCCTAACCCAGAGTTTTTGTGGCTTACGCCACCCCTTATGTTAAAAAAATACTGTGCCCATTAGTTTGTTGTGCCTCTGTCCAGCAGTGACACAGAGATGATTCCCGGGGTAAACCTACGATCTCCCATCCACCGGTCAAGATTTCTCTTGAACAGAGCCAGTGAGGTGCTCTGCCTCACATGGACCGGGATTTTATTCCACAACATAGGGAGTCTCTGGGTGACAAATCTATCCCTCCAGCATGTTCCATTTATATCCGTGCTAAGGTTTAAGTTGCTTGCTCTAGTGGATTTGGTAGATTTGGATTTTTTGAGGTGGAGCATGCCCATTAATTCCGGGTTGGACATGGCCTTGTATGTCAGGCACAGGTCACCTCTGAGCAGACGGTGTGCGACTGAATAGAGCTGGAGTTTCTTCAGTCTGGCAGCATATGACAGATTTTGGAGTCCCTTTATCCTTTTGGTGAGGAACTTTTGGGGTCTCTCCAATTGCTGCAGGTGTCGGGTGAGATACATCCCGAATGGGGCATTGTACTCGATCATTGGTCTGATAAGTGAAGAGTACAGGGGAACAATGACCTCACTTGATCTGGATGTGAATCCCTTCATGATCAGGTGGGCAATGTAGAAGGTTTTTCTAACCACTTTAGCAATGTGAGTGTCAAAAGAAAGGCCACTGTCAACCTGGGTCCCCAGGTCCCTGATAACCTCTTCTGTGCTTAGTGGATTGCCACCTGTATGGTAGCTTGGGGTTACCTTGTTTTTCCCGAAGGGTATGACTATACATTTTTGGCATTTAACTTCAGGCCATGGCTCTGGCACCAGCTATCAGTTTCGTGAGACCCTCTGAAGGATATCTGTGTCCGATGTACTTTCCACTATGGCTCCCAGTTTGCAGTCATCTGCAAACTTTGTCAGCCATAGTCCTCCTATGTTAGCCTGTACTTCTGAGAAGTAGATGCTGAACAACAGGGTGCCAAGGACTGAGCCCTGTGGGACACCACTTGTGACCGGCTTGGAGTCTGACATGGCACCAGCTACTCTAACCCTGTGGGTTCTGTCCTTTAGCCAGTTTGCAACCCATCTTGTGACATATGGGTTTACATTTAAGCTGGTAAGTTTCTCTATAATACCCGAGTGGGGTATTGTGTCGAAAGCTTTTGCAAGGTCAAGGTAGGCTGTATGGACTGCCTTTCCCTCATCAATGGCCTTGGTGATTGTTTCGAAGAAGTCGACCAAGTTCAAAAGGCATGATCTGCCCTTGACAAAGCCAAACTGGGTCGGGTCCAATGTCTGCAAGTCCCCTATGTCTTTGTTTATGAGTTCCATTATGATCCTCTCCATAGCTTTGCAGACCAGGCTTGTTAAGCTTATGGGGCGGTAATTACCAGGGTCCGTAGAGGCACCGCCTTTGTGGAGTGGGACCACAGTTCCCGTACGCCACTCCTTGGGCACATATCCTGTGGTAAGGCTAAGATTAAACAGCTGCCTTATGTGCGGGTTTAGTTCCTCATTGAGTTAGTGTAGCACACAGCCGGGGACACCATCCGTCCCATTGATGCTGTGTTTTTAGCTTTAGAGAGCAGCTTTCACCCACGCATTGGAGATGTCTGGGAGGCTGCTCTCTGCTGATAGTTATCTCTCCTTTGGGGGGTGAAGTTTGCACTGAACCTGTCTGCCAGTATGTTGGCAATGTCTGTGGGTTCAGTGATTTTTGTATCATTTTGGACTAATTCTGAGCATATCTGGGAGTTTCCACCCAGGTTTCTAACATAGCTGAAGAAGGCCTTATGATTGTCTTTTGAATCTATGGCAATTTTTCTCTCAAAGTTGGCCTTGGATGATTTCATGAGTGCTCGTATTTGTTTTACTAATAATGATCAAATGTGTCTTCTCTTTTATGGATTTTGCTCTATCATGTAACAGCTTTCTCCTCTTATTGTAAAGTTTGTTTATGGCTGGGGTCCACCAGACTGGACGTTTGCCCTTGGTGGAAAGAGTCTTGGTTTTATTAGGGATTGCCTGATCCATGCAGTCCTGGAGGTGTTCGTAGAAGGCATTTGTAAGGGCTTCTGCAGCTTGGGTTGTGGTTTCCACTGGCTCGGGGGCCTTGAAGGATAACACACCAGCCTTGAGTAGTGTGATGTTTGCTTTAGAGAAGTTCTCCACTGTGGTCTTTTGGTGGGGGGGGGGGGTGGGATGTGGATATCCAGTGAGATTAGTTTATGATCTGATCTCACCAATGAGGGATATACTCCGTGTGGAGCATTTTGTCCCCATGTTTGTGATGATGAGATCTAGTATATTTTCTCCTCTTGTGGGAACGGGTGACTAGTTGTTCCATGGCATTTGAATTTATGAACTCCAGGAACCTTTGGGCTAGAAAGTTTGGGCTTGAGTAATGTTCCCAGTCTATATTCGGTAGTTGAAGTCACCCAATATAATGGTGTTTGGAGATACATTTATACCCTCCAGTGTCTTCAGGAAGGCTGTGTGGGGTTCCTGAGTTTGAGAGGGTGGCCTGTAGCATGCTACAAATTGTAGAGCAGTTTTGCCTATGGTTAATTGCACCTGGATGGTTTCCGATGCTTGATGCGTTCCCACCAACCTGGAGGTGTGGGTATCCTTGATGAATATGGATACACCCCTCCTTTTGTGGTGTGGTCCGGTTTTGGGGCCGGAACGCATGATATGAGGTAAAACCTGATAGTGCCGGGGTGCTCTCAGGAGCCTTGAACCAGGTTTCAGTCACAGCACAGACATCGATGTTCTCCATACTGAGAAGGGCCTCGAGTGTGCATTTTGAGATTTAGACTTCTGGCATTGAGCAGCATTACCCTTAGTTTCTTCCCATTTTTGTTTTCTAGGGTGGTAGGTTTAGAATTTGAGCCTTGCCAAAAAAAGGCACTATAGGGGTGGCAAGAGCCTTAGCCAATATCCGGAATCCCAGGGTGACAGGTGCAAGCAGTCCCTTGAAGCAGCGTGGCTTGTCAAGCATGTCATCCCAGGCAGACAGACACTGGATCCCCTTTGAATGACACCAGAGATTAAGCCAATTGTTAAAGCTGATCATCTTGTCTCTATGTTGTGGCATCATTCTTGGTGAAGGAAGGATGCTGCTCAGGGTCAGGGTCATACCTGCCTGGGCTACATAATCAGAGAGCTCCTCTATGTCTCTTTTCATGTAGTCCAGGGAGGTATCGCCTCAGGTCGCTCACACCAGCATGGACAATGACTGTGTCATATTTGTACTTGCTGTGGAGTGACCCGAGTGCTTGTGTTATGTGGCAGATTCTAGCGCCGATAGGCAGCTTACTGTGACCCTCTCCTTGTTCAGCCTGGTGAGTGGGACGCCAGTGTGTCTGACTATGGAGTCACCTATGACAAGTATGTTTGGTGTTGTATTTGGCCTTAAGGGCTGTGACTGCTTTGCACACTGATTTTGTGTTTTATGTGTTGCCTGTGGTGTGTCATGAGGTGGCGGTTGCTTGGGTGTCTGCTTTGGAGGCCTCTGCTGTTTAGGTAAATTTTGCTCAGAGCCTCCAGTATGTCTTTGTGTGTTTATGTGTTTGATTCATTGTTGTGATAGCTTTATATGAGACTGGTTTTGTGGTGTGTGTAGTTGCCTTCTCCTCCTGTCTGGTCTTGCCAGTCCTGAGTTGAGAGAGCTCAGCCTCCAGTTTGGCTAAATAGCTGCATCTCTCGCAAGTATTTGTGTTATGTGGGAGGAGGAGAGGGTTGTCTGTGTACATGAGGCAATTGTAACATTGCCTCAATATTCCCAGATTCAGCAACTGGACAGGAGAGGACGCCAGCATCTGGCCCTTCGACATGCTAGAGAAATTAAGAAGTTTGGGGTGTAACTGAATGAGAGAGGACTTAGTAAGGAAGTGGGTACTCCTGGGGGGGGTTTCGCTAGTGAGGGACTTTGTATAATACAGAAGTGCTAAGCCTGAAAAGAAGATGCTTTTAAGACAAGTGCTGAGCTTTTTTTTTTTTTTTTGGAGGGAAAAAAAAAAAAACAAAGCTTTTTAGGAACAAGTGCTGCGCTTTTTAGTTAAGGGATATGCTGTTTAGATTACTAGTAGCGCAGTTCTAAGGGAAAAAATGAAGAACCGACTTTATGGAGCCAGAAAAAGTTTAACCTTGTTAAACTGGCGCTGCCTGATGCTGCTCTAGTGGCAACTCCGCGCAAAATCGCGCTAAAGCACGCTAAAGCGTGCTTGATAGCAGGGGCTGGAAAGAGCCAGGAATTGACCCAATACGGCCAATAAAACTACAGTTTCAAGTCACTCCCACTCCCAAGTTATTACACTCCCTTTTTAAAAGCTCCAAACGGTCACCCAAAATGTCTCTCAGATGTTCCACCCATCAGCAGTGGCAGAGATTCAAAAGCTGCTCATAAACTGAGTCCATTAGAAGGTCCACCAGACCAGATGGGATCCAGGGTCTATTCCAGGATCTTTTTAGTTCCAAAGAAAATGAAGGACCTCAGAGCAATTTTGAACTTAAGCAAGCTGAACCAGTTCATCACAAAGACCAAGTTCTGGATGGTCATGGTGCAGTTCATCTTACCTCTTCTTAGGAAGGACAATTGGATGTGTTTGACAGACCTCAATAATGCTTACCATCACATCAAGATAGACTGGCATTCTTGGAGATGTTCATCGTGTTACACTGCTGCAGTCATCACACTTGGGTTATCTGCCGTCAGGCGGTCCCGCAGTCGGCCTGAGTTCCAAAGTCTTGGTCCGGTGTCGGTTGCGGTCGCTTCTCCCCTGACGTCAGTGCAACAGGGGTATAAAAGAGGCAGCCGACACCATTTTCTTCAGTCTTTCTTGCCGCGTGTTGCCCGAAGCAGAAGCAGTTCGCAAGTGCTGGTCGGCCGACTCCTGAGATTTTCAAACCGAATTTCAGACTGAAGTCTTCAATAAAGCTAAGTACCCCGTTGAGGAATCTTTTCTTGCCTCAGACCGATGTCAGAAAAAGTGAATAATTGTATTTCTTGTGGGAAGCAAATACCTCATAAGGATTTTCATTCTTACTGTATTCCTTGTCAAGGCCCAGACCACAAAGTCACTGGTTGCCGGTTTTGTGCTAGGTTTAACAAACGAACTATTAAACGTCGGTTTGATTTTGCCCGACATTATTTTGGTAGAAAATTTAACTATACCATGCCGTCGGAGCAATCGACGACTGGGATGCATAAAAAACGCAAAGATAAGGACAGGCAGCAGAGACCCAAACCAGACACCGAGGCCTCTGCTAGGCCAGTCGACGGTTCTCCTGTTTTCATTGAGGTGCCAACGCAGCCCCTGACGACCGCTGATTTATAACCCCAGGCTGCATCTGACTCCCAAGCGGAGATTGCTGGGCATCCACAGCCTTTATCTTTAGGCCCTTCTGACTCCATGGCTGAGGGGGATTCCGGTATAGTTGAAAGGCCTTCAGTTGCTGAAGGTGTCTTCAGACTGACTACACTTACTATAAAATCCTATGCAAAGCTTAAAAAAACCTTTAAAAGTAAAGAAGCCTGTACAGCAGTCTCCAGTACAAGGCCCCATGCCTAAGAAACAGATGATTAAGATGGCTGAAGACTTAATTACCCTAATCAGGGGTTCCCATTCCCCTCCTGACAAAAGGCCTAGACAGGAGGAGGACTACGCTTCATCTGACCAGGTTTCCATTTCCTCAGATTCTTCTGAGGAACAGGGATACTCTTTTCCCCCCTATGAAGACTCTGATGCTGAGGAGTCTATTTCTTCAGCATCTCCCCCTGAAGACTTGTCCTTTGGGGAAACGTAACATACCATGAGGGAACATTTCCACTGAGAAGGCCAGGACTACTCTGATTCCAAGAAAAGGCTCTGAAAGTTCCTTTTACTAGCCCAGCACAGACCCCTTGCTATTCCACCTGTTTTAGACATTGTGGATGATGTTTATTCAGAATTTAGCCTTAACCCAGATTCATTAGCTCCTACAACAGTCAAACCAGACAGATACTACAGAGTCCCTGACTCCCACAAATTCCTATATAAAAGCCCTGTTGCTGACCCAGAAACCATTTCCCAGGGTCCCAAAGGGGTTAAGGCCTCTATTGCTAAAAATCCTGTGCCCTCTGAAAGGGATTCTAGAGCACTAGACAGATAGGGAAAGAAAGTATATACCTCAGCTACTTTATCTATGAGAGCCTTAAATTGCCAGTTTCACATGCTGAAATATCAACAATATTTGATGTCTCAATTAAAACAAAAAATGATCACACATACAGAGCAGCCTGATTACAAGGAAATGCAAGATTTGTTGCATGCAGCAGAACAAGTGGGAAAACATACTTTGCAATGTGGATTTGATTCACTGGAAGCTTCTTGTAGAGCAGCAGTAACAGGGTCTGTCATTCGTAGGCATGCTTGGTTAAAAGAGCAAACTTTACCTGATCATGTTAAAGCAAAGTTATTGGATGCACCTTTACAGCAGGATGTTTTATTTGGTGTGAAAGCAGAACAGGTTTTAAAGAAAATGGAGGATAAAGCAAAATCTATGCAGACGGTCAAGGATTTTTTACAGGTTCAACCCCCTCGTTTCAGCAGAAATTGGCCAACCAAAAACTGGTCCTTTCCAACTTTTGACAGACCCCAGAGGGGAAATACAGACACCCAAGGGGCAGAGGTCAGCCACAAGGCTCTTACAAGCCTCGACAATGGGGGGCCACAACACAGAAAGGAGGAGAAGACAGGTCTCAATCTTTTAGAAGACAATCACAATGACTTACCCCTCAGACTGCCAAACAAATCCCTCTTGGCAGCTCCCTTGGGCGGAAAACTTGCACTTTTTGCAGGCAATTGGCATATCATCACAAAAGACAAATGGGTCCTAAATATTGTATCTCAAGGATACAGGTTCCACTTCCACACTTTACCAAGGATAAAAGGAATGCCAAACCTGCCACCAAATCAATGGGCAGAGGCTCAAAGACAAATTACAGCACTCATGGACATGAGAGCCATTCAACAGGTTCCTACACAGGAGCAAGGACAATGATTTTACTCAAGACTCTTTCTGGTTCCCCGAAAGGACAAAGCTTGGAGACCCATTCTGGACCTCTCAATTCTAAACACATACCTGGAAGTACCCAAATTCAAGATGCTCACACTACAGCAACTTCTTCCCATGCTGGGCAAGAAGGCTTGGCTAGTAACGTTGGACCTCAAGGAGGCATACCTGCATGTCCCTATCAGACAAAATTGCAGAAGATACCTCAGATTTATAGCAGGTTCAACTCATTACCAATTCTCTGCACTGCCCTTTGGCTTGTCTACTGCGCCCAGAGTATTCACAAAATGCCTGGCACCAGTAATTGCATACTGCAGACAAAGAGGAATTCAAATATATCCATACCTGGACGACTGCCTTATTCAAGCAGGAAGCAAGGACACTCTCTTAAAATATCTGGCGTTTGTAAAAAACCTTCTAAGTTGCCTAGGGTACACAGTAAACAAAAAGAAGTCAAAACTAGTGCCCTCACAAGACATGATATTCCTGGGTGCCAGCTTAAATACAACGGCCCGGATGGCTTATCTCACACCAGACAAGCAAGGACAACTGACTCAATACTTCAAAATGATGGCAACAAAGACCCAACTCCCTGCAAGAAAAATTGTGCAGGTCTTGGGATTCATGGCATCTTGCATACTACTAATATCATATGCCAGATTGCATATGAGGAAATTACAATGGTACCTGAAAAGCATATGGACTCAACACAGCCACAGCTTAGAAACAATAATACCACTCATTCCCTGCCTTCAACAGAAATTTCTATGGTGGGCTCAGGCATGTCACCTCAAGAAGGGTCAGCCTTTCACCTTACCCACAGCCAGGCAATCAATTACAACAGATGCATCTGATTACGCCTGGGGAGCACACATGGCAGGACAGTGTATTCAGGGCAAATAGTCTGCAGATCAAATGCATCTCCACATCAATCAAAAAGAGATGCTAGCTGTATAAAATGCCCTAACAGCTTTCAAGGGCCTACTACATCCAGGACAACTACTAATAAAGACGGACAACACCACAGTGATGTGGTACATAAACAAACAAGGGGGCACACATTCCTACCCCCTATGCAGGCAAGCAATGACCTTGTGGAACACAGCACTGACCTTCCAAGTTTAACTACAAGCACAATTCCTGCCAGGAAAGAAAAATACATTGGCAGACGAACTAAGCAGAAATATCATGGATCCTCACGAGTGGAACCTAGATCCACAAGTATTCACAATGATAACTCAAAAATGGGGGAGCCCAGACATAGATCTGTTTGCCTCCTCCCAAAACTACCAACTATGGAAATTCTGTACAAGGACATACCACACACAAGCTTGGGACGTGGACGCCCTCTCATTCAGCTGGAAAACATTGACAGTGTATGCTTTTCCACACTGCCTCTTCTGACAAAGGTGCTACTGAAAGCCAGATTAGATATGATACTCATTGCTCCAGACTGGCCACGCCAACACTGTTATCCAATATTAAGGAACAAGGCCCTCCATGGATTTTACCTCAAATGCCTCACCTGCTGACTCAGCAAAACAATCAGATTCTACACAACCAGCTCAAGACTTTAAATCTGGCTGCATGGCAGATTACCTAAACAACCAGTCAACACCTCTCTCTAAAGCGGTTATGGATGTCATTCTGGAAGCCAGGAGACCCAGCACCAGGAAAACTTACTCAGACAAATGGAAAAGATTTTGCGCCTGGAACCAGGCTAAAGGCCAAAATCCTCTAGTCCCAAATATTCCTCAGATTTTGCAATACTTAACTGAGATGTTGCACAAAGGTCCTTCCTTTTCATCTATTAAGATCCACGCTTCAGCTATTTCAGCTCATTACCACACAGATCCTCCTATTTTTTCATATCCATTACTAAGACAGTACCTCAGGGGGGCTAAGAACATAAGACCGCCCTGGAGAGCACCAACACCAACTTGGGACCTCAATTTTGTTTTGGAAAAACTTACACTACCGCCCTTCGAACCAGCTTTTTCAGCTGATTTACAATTTTTATCCTGGAAAACTGCCCTGCTGCTAGCAATAACTTCAGCACGAAGAGTCTCAGAGCTGCAGGCCCTAATGGCAGTGGAGCCTTTCATCATTTTTCATCAAGACAGAGTCTCTTTACGAACTAACCCTTAATTTATGCCAAAGGTGGTATCCAGTGTGGCTCTAAACCAAACCATTCATTTAGCCACCTTTTATCCAAACCCCCAGAATAAAGGGGAAAGGCTCCTACACTCTTTGGACATTCACAGGCAATTACGTTTCTAATTGGATAAAACTAAGGCTTTCAGAAAATCTGACCAACTCTTTGTATCCTATGCTGCAGGATCACAAGGAAAGGCTATCTCAAAACAGACCATTTCAAAATGGATAGGGCATTGTATCCATTTCTGCTACACCCACCATGGGAAACCTGTACCTGGTAACATTAGGCCCCATTCCACCAGGGCTACAGCAACATCAACAGCCTTCCTCAGAGGGGTACCAGTCAAGGATATTTTGGAGACTGCAACTTGGAGTTCAGTGCACACCTTCACCAAGCACTACCACTTACCTCTATACTCAAAAACCAGAGTTTCACCCAGCCCCCAAACCCTGTTTAGACCCCCACCCATCCCTTTTTTTAAAATTAACCAATTTTGAAAAAAATTTTTAATTTTAAAAAAAATAAATTGTTTTTAACCACCTAAATGTAAGGGGTTTTCAAAACCTTGGGTGCCGTCCAGGTTCCCTCCAAAAAAATCTTTTTACCCTTTTAAAAACCCTTTTCCTATGGCATTTCTTGGTTTTTGCCTTTTCACTTAGCCCCCAAAAGGTTTTTTTTCATGATTTTCTTGGGTTTGTATTTCCTTTTTGGGGCAAAAAGACACCAAAAGAAAAACCCCGAAAAAATGGCCCTTTTTTTCCCTCCCTTTAAAAAACCCCCTTCGATGAAATTTTAAAGAACAGGCAAGGGGGCCGGGTCTTTCCAGAGGGGGCCCACCAGTAAACCCTGGAGATGAGAGTGTCCTCCCTTCACTTTTTAGGAAAATTCCTTTTTTTTCCCTGGTGGGGACCTTTCCCTTCAAAACCTGACATTTGGTTTAAAGGGAACTTCCCCCCCCATTGGGGGCACATTTTTTTTTCCTTTTGGGGGAAGGCTTTTTTAAACCAGGCCGTTCCCCCCCTTTTGTCCCAAGGCCCCTTTTTTTGGGGTTTTCCCCAAAAATTTCCCCCAGGGCCAGGAAAAGAAACACGGAAATCCCCTTTTTTGAATGGGACAAACCCGAGTTTTAAAAGGGGAATTTGTTAAAAAAAAAAGGGGGGCCCTGGGTTTTTTCCCCCCATCTTTGGTCTTTTCCCAAAAAAATTTGTTGGCAAATTCTTTCCTTGTTTAAAATTTTGGGGGTTTTTGGGTCTTTTTCCCCCTTCAAAATGAGACTCTTTTTCCTTTTTGTATCCAGGGGGGAGGCGCTAAAGGGACAATGCTGGCATTTTGACTTCTGTGGACCCCGGTTTTTTGGGTTTCCCGTACCTTATGTGACCCCCCGCACCGGTAGGGAGCGTGTTTGCTTGGAGCACCTTACGATTTTGGGTTTTTTTGGTTTAAGGGCTGGATGTTTCCCTTTTTGGAGTTTGCCGGGGTTGTGCATGGGGTGGCGGTTGTTGGGGGTTTGGACCCCCTTTTTGGAAAATTTTGCCAACGATTTCGGGTTTATTTTTTTGAAGTTTGATGTTTTTAATAAGGGGTTTTTTTTATTCCCTTTTGGTTTTGGTCCTATTAAAGGGGGTACCTCCTTTGGAAATGTCATTTTAATTTTTTTATTGGGAAATTTTTTCTGGGCAAAATTGTCTTTAGATTCGTAAGGGAACCAATCCCCCTCTGAGTTAAGAAGTTTGGGGTCTGTTTGGGGTTTGGGGGGGCCCGGGGTGTTGGGGTTTTGAAAATGAAGTTCCCTAAAAAAAGTCTTAAATTTTGGCTTTTTTTTTTTTTAGGAAAAAAAACCTTTTAAAAGTCTCCGGTTAATTTTTAATTTGTAGGAGTTCTGGGGAAAATCCGGGGAAAGAAAATTTCCTTTGTTAAATTGGGGGGTTTTTTGGGAAAAAAAAATTTTTAAAAAAAAGTTTTTGGGGTAAAGCCAAATTAAAATGGGAAAAATACATTTAACCTCCCCCCCCAAGTTTTTTTTAAAAAAAGGGTCACCCAAAATTTTCCAGTTTCCCAAATAGCATGGAAGGTTAAAAAGCTGCCAAACTGAGTTTGAACCCCCAAGAAAGGGGATCCATCTTTGGTTTTTGTTGAAAAGAAGGATAGGAATTTTAATAAAGTGCCGTTCTCCAAAGCCCGGTTCAGGTCAGTTCATTTCCTTTTAAAGGGGCAATTGGATTGTTTGACCCCAAATAAGCTTACCTAACCCCTTGTTTTCTGGGGGGTTAATTGAGCTCAAGGGTTATTCCCGGGGCCCCGGGCCTTTCCAAATCGGGTGGGGGGGCCCCCTTTCCCTGCGTCAGTGAAACGGGAAAGACGGCCCTTTTCCTTTTTTTCCCCCTTAAAAAATTGCAATGGGGTGGCCACCCTTTTTTAAAAATTTCAGTAAGTTTCAAAAAAGCTGTCCCCTTAGAACTTTTCTTGCCTCCCATGTAGGGGAAAAAGTACGTGGGGCAAAACCCATAAGGATTTTCATTTTACTGATTCCTTGTAAGGCCCAGCCCAAAAGCACTTTGTGGTTTTTCTGGTTAAAAACCGTTTTCCCCGGTTTATTTTGCCCACTTTTTTTGGTAGTTTTTTTAAAAGCCGGGGCCCAAACGGGAAAAAAAGGGTAAGGCGGGGCCCCAAAAGCAGGGTCTGCTGGAGCCCCCCTTTTTTTAGGTAAACCCCCGACCCGTTTTTTTTAAAAGGTGGATAAGGGTTTGCTGGGAACGTTTTTTTGGGCCCTTCTCTCCGGGCGGTTTTTTTAAAAAGGGCCCTTTCGTTGGGTTTTAGCTCACTTATATTTTTTGGAAAAATTTTTAAAGACCGTAACATTCCCAACCCCATCCAAGAAAAGAGTTAATCTAAAATTAATTAAATGGGGGTTTTTGAAAAGGGGGAAAAGGGGAAATTTGTTTTAAAGGTTTTTTTCAGATTTTCTAGGAAAAAAATTTTTTTTTGGACTTTTGAAACCCAAAGCTTTAAGTTTCCCCTTTGGGGAAATTTTAATCCCATGGGGGAAATTTTCCAGGGAAAAGGGGGAACTTGACAAAAAAAGGGTTTAAATTTTTTACTCCCGCCAAAACCCTTCTACCCACCGTTTTAACAAGTTTTTTTCAGAAAGCCTTAACCCAATTTTATTCCCCCAGCCCCAGCAATACTCAAGTTACCCAAATTTTTAATTAAAATGTTCTCCCAAAAACCATTTCCCGGGGCCCCAAAGGGGTTAAGGCCTTTTTCAAAAAATTTGGCCCTTAAAGGGTTCCCAAGATAGCAGATAAAAGAAAGAAATTTTAGCATAAGTTAAATTCCTTTCAATTAAAATTAAAAATTTTTTTATGCTAAATTAAAACAAAAATGCCACTAAAGGCAGCCATTCGGTGCGTTTTTGCACAAAAAGGGGAAAAAAGCAATTTTTGTTCTTGGGCTTTTGAGAAGCAGTCGGGGTTTGCATTTGAGTTTTCAATTTTAATTTTAAAAAATTTTGGGTGACCTTTAAAGGGGATTTTTTTTTAAAGCAAAATTTTAAAAAAAATAATAAAAAAATCTTGCAAGGCGGGAACATTCCCCCCCTCTTTGCAGTTCCAACCAAAAATTCCTTTATTCTAAAAAAGGGAAAAAAAAGGGGGCGGGGCAAAACCCCACAAGTAAAAGGGGTCCAAAAAAAAGGGAGGGGGGCCCCCTTTTTTAAAGAAACAAAATTTACCCCAGCTGCCAAAAATTTTTGGCCCCCTTTTATTTTTTTGCCAACTCAAAAAAGCGGGGTAAAAAATTTGTCTCAAGGATAAAATTCCCTTTTCCCCCTTCCCAAGGAAAAAAATAAACCTGCCAAAAATCAAGGGCAAGGCCAAAAAAAAACCCTATGGCTGAGAATTAACGGGTTCCTAAAAAGGGCGGGACAAGGATTTTCTCGCCCTTTTCACCCCAAAAAAAACCCTGGAAACCCCATTCGGGACCTCTAATTCTAAAAATTTTCTAAGACCCTTAAGATCCCTAAAAAACTTCTTCCCATGGGGAAAATTTTAAACTTGGAAAGGGGGAATACCTGTTTCCCCAAGCAAAATTCAAAATACCCAGATTTATTCAGGTTCCCCCATTAAATTTTCAGTTTGGGTTTACCCCCCCATTTTCACAAAACCGGCCCCAGAAATTCAATCGACAAAAAATTCAAATAACCTCCGGGCGATTTTTAAAGCAAAGAAGGCATTTTTTAAACTTGGGCTTTGAAAATTCAAGTCCGGGGAAAAAAAAAAAAAACTATCCCTAAAAAATTTTTCCCAAAAAAACCCCGGGTTTTTCCCCCCAAAGACAACAAAAACTGATCAAATTAAAATGTGGAAACCCCCCAATAAAAAAATTTTTGGGTTCATGGACTTGAACACAATCCCATTTGCCTGAATGGGAAAACAATTACCTAAAAACATTACCAAAAGACACTTAAACAAATTATTTTTAAGGGATTTTTAGGGGGGAGGTTTCCCCCCAACAAGGGTCAGTTTTCCCCCCCCAAAATCAACAACTGGTTTCCTGGGGACAACCGGGAAGGATTCGGGGCAAAGGCCAAAAAAAAGGGCTCTCACTCAAAAAAAGGGGCCTGAAAAAGAACAGTTTAAAATCTAACCAACAACTAATAAAGACGGAAAAACCCAATTGGGTCAAAAAAAAAGGGGGGGCACTTCCACCCCTATCACAAGCAATGCCTTTAAAAACCAGATCCCAAGTTCAACTAAAACACTTCCCCAGGAAAAAAAAATTTGGAAACCCTCAAAAATCATGGACCTCAAAAATAGACCCACAAGATTCAAAAGAAAACTAAAAAGGGGCCCCCAAAATAGATCTTTTGCCCCCCAAAAAACAACTTTTTTTAAAAATTTAAACAATTTGGAAAAGTCCCCCATTCAGGGAAAACATTACGGGAGTTTTCCCCCATGTTTTCCAAAAGGGGACCAAAGAATAACTCATTCTCCAATCCCAGAAAATTATAAAATTAAAAAAACCCCCCAGGGTTTTCCTAAATTTCCCCCGTAAAAAAACAACAGATTTCAACCCACCCAAGATTTAAATTCTCGGGAAAAATTCCAAAACAACCAGAACATTTTAAATTTTTTTGGGACTTTAGGCCAAACCCAGACCAAAAAAATTCAAAAAAAGGGAAAGTTTTCCCCTGGCCGGGTAAAAAAAACCCTTTCCCAAATTCCCAGACCAAAAATTTTTTTAACTAATGTTGAAAAGGGCCCCTTTTTCTCAAAACCCCCCCCCCTTTTTAAATACAACTTCCCCTTTTTTTAAAATTTTAAGACAGATGGGGCTAAAACAAAACCCCCCAAACCAACACCAACTTGGGCTAATTTTTTTGGAAAAAAACCCTTTGAACCACTTTTAATTTTTTTTTTTAAAGGGAAAAACCCCTTTCTAAAAACTTCAGAAAAAGCCAGAGCTCGGGCCCCTAAGGCATGGGTTTCTTTTTTCATCAAGAAGTTCAACAAACCCCCCTTTTTATGCCAAAGGTGGTATCCAGTGTGGCCCAAACCAAACCATTTCTTTTCCCTCCTTTTTTCCAAACCCCAAAAAAGGAAAAGGCTCCTCACTTTTTGGGACTTTACAGGCAAAAAAGGATAAAACTAAGGCTTTCGAAAATTGACCCCTCTTTGTATCCTATGCTGCAGGATCACAAGGAAAATAAAAAAACCCAAAAAAAAGGGGTTTTTTTTTTACACCCATGGGAAACCTGTAGGTAACATTAGGGCCCCCTTCCACCAGGGGTCAGCAACATCAACAGCCTTTTCAGAGGGGGGGAAAAAATATTTTTGGAGTCAATTGGGGTTCAGGGACCCTTTACCAACCAACTTTCCAACCCCCGGTTTTCCCCCCCAACCCAAAAATGTTTGACCCCCAATCTTTTTAAAAAAATTTAACCCAAAAAACAAACAAAAAGTTTTTCCCCCTTTTTTGGTTTTTTCCCTACAAGGTTTTTTCTTCCCCTTTTCTATTTTTTAAAACCTTTTTTATGGATGTTTTTTTTCCAATTAAAACAAAAAGGGTTCTTTTTTGATTTTTGGGAATTTTGCCCCCCGGGACTAAAACGGGCCCAAAAAAAAAAATTTTGGGCCCAAAAAAACCCCCTTAATTTTTTAAAAAAAGGCCTGCCCCCTTTAAAGAATTTTTAAAAAGGGGGGGCGGGCCCAAAAACCCAAACCCCAAACTCTTTAAAGGAATTTTTTTCCGG
This sequence comes from Protopterus annectens, assembly GCF_019279795.1. Taxonomy (NCBI): domain Eukaryota; kingdom Metazoa; phylum Chordata; order Ceratodontiformes; family Protopteridae; genus Protopterus; species Protopterus annectens. The sequence continues at coordinate 1,563,468,288 of NC_056744.1, forward strand.
AGGGTTTACCCCCTTTTTACCCCCTTTTCCCCCAATTTTTGGGGGTTTTTTTTTTTTTAATTTTCCCTTTCCCCTTTTTTAAAAAGAAAAAAAAAAATTTTAAAATTTTCCCCGGGGTTTGGTTCCCAAACCCTTTTTTTTGGGGCCCCCCAAAAATTTTTTCCTTTTATTTAAAAAAATCAAAAATTTTTGGGGGCAAAAATTTTTTTTCCCCCCCCCCCGGGTTTCCCCTTTTTTTTCCTTCTTTTAATTTTAAAAAATTTAAAATTTGCCCCCCCCTTTTTAAAAAAAAAAACCCCCGGGGGGCCCTTTTTTTTTTTGGGGGGTTAACAAACCCCTTTTTAGGGGGAGGGTTCCCCCCGGGGGGGGGCCCCCAAAGACTTTACCCGGGGGGGGGAAACCTCCCTTTTTTTTGGGGGCCCCCACGGGGGTTTTTTTTTCCCCCCTTTGGGGGTTTTTTTTCCCTTTTTTTCCTTTTGGGGGAAACCCCTTTTAAAAAAATTTTTTTATCTTTTAAATTTTTTTTTTCCCGGGGGTTTTTTTTCCCCATCCCTTGGTTTTTTCCCTTTTTTTTTGGCCCCAGCTTTTTTCCCTTTCCCCAAAATATGAGTTTAGGGATTTATTAGTTTTTCTCTTGAAGGATCCACTGGTAATTTGAAGGGTTTGTTTTTTGGGGGGGAAGGCTTCCCTTTTTTACCCCCCTTTTTATTTTCGTTTTTTTAGGTTCAGAAATCAGTTCAAAGGCCCCTTTCCCCTTTTTTTGGGGAAGGGGGGGTAGGGGAAGCCCCGAAATCCCCAATATTCAAAGGTCTTTCTACTTCCCTCTCTGGTTTGGGATTTGCCCTTATTCTAGGCTTAGGGGCCCCTTCTTAACCTTGTTTTGGATTTGAATTTTTTTAAAAAAAAGCAAATTAAAAAATTTTTTTTCCAAAAATATTTAGAAACCCCAAGAGCTTAAGAAAATTTAAAGTCCCACCGGATTCCCAAAAAACAGGTTCCCCTTGGATTACATGGAAAAATTTTTTTTTCTTGCGACCAAGTTTTCAGGGAAATTTTTGTTTCCCTTTTTTAAAAAAAAAGCTGGGTTTTTTCAACTTTTTCAAGTGGCAAATTATTTTGTTTAATTTTAAAACCCTTTAAAAACCGCGCCTGCTTTCAGGGGTCTGGTTCATCAGGGCTTTTTCCCCCCCAGCTTCCCCCGACTGCTCCCCTTGTTTTGAATCCTTTTAACCCAAGAATTTTTTTTGGGGGGGCCCTACCAAAAGCTCCCCTCCATTTTGTATTGTTAAGAGCTTGAAATTTACTTTGGGGTTTCAGATTTTTAAAAAAGAATTGGGGGACCCCGATTCCCGATTAGGTTTGTTTCAATGGGTTTTGCTGCCAAGCCTTTTTATTGTTTACAGTTCTTTTCTTCCCTTTGGCCCGCCTTTACTTTCCCCTCTTTTGGGCCTTCTTTGCTTCAGTGAGCTTTGCCTTTAAAACTTATAATGTAAAATCCCCCCCACCCAGACTAAATTACCTAATATTTTTGGGGGGGGAGTCTTTTTTACACACCTTGGATCTTATAATTGCTTTGGTCAAAAGGTTCCCATCTGGGTAAGGGTGGGACTTTGAGGTAAAGGATTAATTTTTTTCATTTTTTGATCCAATTTGAACTTTCCGTCCTCTTAAAGTTTAGGCACCTTTCCTTATGGGCCGAACAGTTCCATTTTTTTCACCATTTGGGGAATTTTTTTTTCACCGTCCCCCCCCCTTTATTCTTTGGGGGGGAAAAAAAAAACCCCAAAAAGCCTTAACCGGGCCCTGAAATTCACCTTTTGAAATGGGGGGGCCCCAAAAACCCCCAAACAAAATGTTCATTTTTAGTATTTGGTTGATCAGGCCAAAAGGGAAAACCCCAAAAGGCCCTTCCCAGGATTATGTTTTTATCCAATGGAAAAATTTTTGTAGTATTGGGCCCTTTTATCTGGTGTTTAAAATGCACTCCCTCCCAAAAAAATTTTAAGGTAGGGGAAGCACAATCCAAGTGGCACTATTTTGTATTTTTTTTTCAAAATACTTGAAGCACCTCTTAAGGGGCCCCCATTGACTCCTGAAAAATCTTTGGGGGGCTGATCCACCCCTGAAAATCCCACATTGGCGGAAAACTCCTTTGTTTTCATCATCACGAAATCTATTTAACTGTCATGGACTTCTTATATTGCAGGTTTTTCTAGGACTTTCTGTCCTAAGATGCGCTTAACTTACATGACAGACAACAAGTCTGTGTGTGTGTGATACACATAAATAAACAATGAGGGAAACCCATTTTACCCCTCTGTATTAAGAGTGCTTTGAGTGTTTGGCATTGGACAATGTCCTCCTCAATGCTGTCTGATAGCAACACACATGGGAAGCTCCCAATATACTTTGTAACAATCTCAACAGAATCCATCTTTAATGCTTCACAAGTGGTCTCTCAAATTCCTCATAGTGTGTTGGCTCAGATCTTCAAGTCATTAGGGCCAGTATTGCTGTGACATCTTTGCTATCCTTTCAATAACAAATGCAGAGACTATTTTCCCTCTTGTCCTTCCACTGGAACAGTCACCTAGGGATGATCTCCTGCATGCTTGTCCTCCTGGACTCCTGTCTGCCTCTCCCCTGACTCTCCTCTTGATACTCAAGTTTTCTTCAAAAGCTGCCCATTGCAGAGTGCAACTGATCAAACCCCATGCCCCCTTTTGCCCTCAACAACAATCTGTCCTCTTCTGTGACTCTCATCTAAAACACTTCTGCCCTGGAGTACTGGACCTGATTCCAGCTCTGATATCTCACATATTGAGGCAGCCACCCAAACCTGACATCCTTCAAGCTAACTACCTGGTTTCCTCCAATTTTAGTGATGGTTCGACATCCTCATGTTTTCCAAGAGGTTTATACATATCCTGACCTCTTTCCCTCAGAAACTTCCACTGGAAAGGTCAATTCCAGAAAATGGAAAAAGTTTCCTTCGCTGGCTATGTATGAAGGCCTTGACCCCTTTTCAGTCATACTCTGGAGATGTCTTAAACTTTGGCTGACTTTTTTTTTCACTCCAGATCCACTATCTCTACCACCAAAAGTTCAATTGGCAAGCAGATTTCTAACTTCCATATTGGTTAAGGACAACTACCTTAGTGTGAATCTTAGATTATCAAAATACTTTTTGAAAGGCACCTTCCTCTTTAGACCCCCAGTCAGAGTCCCTGTTCCTCCCTGAGAGCTTCCCTTGGTTCTGCCAGGCTTGATTACTACCCCATTTGAACCTTCTACCACTGCTAATTTGAAACTCTCTTTTTGCTTGCAGTCGGTACAGCCAGAAGAGATTCTGATCTCCAAGCATTGTCCAGTGTACCTTCATATTTGATTTTCCACATGGACTGGATTTTGTTGTGGCCTAATCAGTTTTTCCTTCCCAAGGTGGCCTCAGAATCTAATCTGAATTTTTACAGTCTATCCAGCTCCCCTTGTTTTCTTCTTCTAAATTTCACTAACAAGGATAGAGTACATACTTCTACAACTGTAATTGTACTTGGATATATCTAAACATTTTAGAAAGTCTGATCAGCTATTTGTCTCCTTTTCTAAAGCTAAATTTAGAAAATCAGTGTCCAAGGTAAACCTGTCCAGATGGTGTGTGTGGGAAGTATTTCTTTTCATTTACTCCACAAAAGCTTTCCCTGCCCTTCAGCCCTAAAAGCTTACTCTACTAAGGCAGTGTCTACTTCAAGTGCCATTAACCATGCTTCATTGATGAAATTTGCAGTGGCAACATGGTCAGCTCCCATACCTTTATTGCTCACAGCAAGTTATTAACTGACATTCAGTCTAGGTCTACTTTTGGCTCCACTGTGTTGCAAAATGTTCTCTACTAGTACCATCTGTCTGTCTGGGGGTTCTTTTGCACAGGTTCTGGTGGACAGATAAGGCAACATCGGATACAAAAGTTATATACTTAACATTAGATCCATGGTATCATTTTCTGTCCATCTGAGCCATCCATCCTGCTGTTCCCCTTCTAAATTATTTCTAGTGTATCTCTTGGGAGGCCTCTTGGACCAGCCCAAGGACATTGGACCCACTGGTCTGTTTTATATTATTCTACCTTTAATGGGTTTTCTTTCCTACTTTTTATTGAGTTGATGGCAAACTCGATCTGAGGAGAATTAGACTCAAGTATTATGGGAAAGGCGATGGAGCTTTAGTGCTAAAGGCATTCACAAGTCCAATCTGATTGGATCCGAGGAACCCACAGATTGAGGCAGATGAAAGAAGGCAACATGGCTCTAGCATTGTGGTAAGTACATAATTTTCATTTCACTGCTGCTTGTAATAATCCTGACTCTCAAACTTCAGTCTCAGAAAAGGCAGGAGGCAAGGTGCTGAACAGTTTTGGCAAGAGAAGTTTCTCTTATACTTTAGCTTACAAAAGTCTTAGTTATCAGGCACATATGTGGAAGTTTATTCTGTTGTGTGTAGACAGTTTAAGGGAATATTCTGCCAAACTTCCTTAAGAGGGTAGCTTCTTTCTGAATCCTATATATGCTTTGAAGAGTGTGTATGAGTGTGCATGTGACAGTAGGAGATACTGCCAGTCATGCCAGGAGAAGGAGGGCAGTGGATTTGTAACATATGCCAGCACAGCTAGCTGGAGTTTTGTAAATTATATGTCATTTGTATATCAAACTGATTTGTACACATGCTTGTGCTGAAAATGTATTTGTGAGGTTTGCGTGTGTTAAACTGTATCAACAGTGCACCCGGCTGGAAGGAAAATAAATGTACATGTATTATTGTGATTGAATATCTGAACTTGTACAGTGTCTCTTACAGATATCTAAGAGTAGATCTTCAGATATATAGGACATTTAGTAACAACTACCTCGGGGAGTGTTTGGGGTTAACAAAAAATACTAGAGAATCATCAGACAACCTATTTAGAAGATTCTATAGGAATAAGAACTGTACTAATTGGTTCTCTGAGAGAGTAGCTGATGCAGGGAACAGACTACCAAATTACATTAAAGCAAGTACTAGTTTAGATATTTTTAAGACCAGCCTGGATACTTATTATGGGAACATGTGTTTTGGTATATTGGCAAGCTAGGGTATGAATTAAATGTATACATTGTAACAGCATATACTGGGAGAGAAGATGTTAATCCACCAAACTTTGAAAAATATTCTCGAAATTAAATGACTTTATGGGTTAAGCCATAAAGATGTTATCCCACCATTTTGAATGGAGCCAGAGATGCAATGCATGTGCTAGAGAATGGGTTGTAGCTCCTGTATGGAGCGGAATGGTTTTATGGTTTTATGACTTCCAGCAGCTGCACCACATTACTACGGGGAAGAAGGTAGATTTCTCTCTGAAAACTTTCCTGAGTGTCTCCAGGGAGTCTTAGACTTCTACAAGAGAATTTCTTGGGATTCTAGTGGCTTTTATGATTCTCATGATTCTCCTTGCAAGGCTGCACATGAGGAAAATGTAGTAGTCTTTAAAAAAATACATAGAGCTGACATTTACATTATCTGGAATTTCACGTTCCAATTCTGAGTTTTGTCAAAGAGGAACTGCATTGATGGAGACAGCAAATAGAAATAAATCCAGGTCTCTCCTTATCTTTTGAGACCCCAAGCCAATCAGTAACCACAGATGCCTCAGATTTTGTTTTGAGGACATTTTCTTTGGGGGTAAAAGTGCAAGGTCTGTGACTTCTTCAGAAAGACCAAAGCACATAAGTATCCCAAATATGCAACAAAATCTAGGGGATTTAGGATTTTTGCCTGGAAATATTTACATAGATATTTCTACACCCCATGTAGACTCCAGAGAATTTTCCCTCAGGTAGACTGTAATTTCGTGGGAGTGTGGTGAGTTGGCTGACTTTAAGGATTCCCTGCAGGATGCACTGTTGGAGATGCTGGGTGGGTAGACTGGTCTGACAAGGGAGATGATTTTTCTGAGCTATGATACAGAATCAGAATTGCCTAGACATGGTAAGGCCTTGCTGTGTCTAATAATGATAGTTGCCAAAAAGCAATTACTGGAAAATGGAAATCAAAATCTAAACCAGCTATACTGGAAGTAGTGAATATAGTAGCAGAGAACACTTTAATATGTTAATGCGCTTTTGTCCTTCAAAGGAGATCCTTTTAAAATGAGAACAACCAATGAAAAACACTATTACTTAAAAGAATAGTTACATAAAGATTTTAAATTTAATTACTTATGATAAAACATTTTATATTGATGCTTTCTATTCAAACCAGGTGACTTGTCTGCTTGTAATCTAAATTGCCAAAGCATTTCCTTTCTTTCTAATGAATTATTTTTAACAACCTCCCCTTAAATTCTAAAGGAACACACTCTAATACAGCAAAGTAAAGTTTCTTAAAACTAGTGTATACTTGACTGTGTTTGGACAAAGCATTGTTTTATCTGTGGTCAGAATTGCATATAAATGCTCTGTTATTCATTTAGAAAGTTTGCATAGTCATACCTGCATAAAATGCATCACAAAAAGAGCAAATCTCAATATAAAGTAAGCCCAGAGCATTGCAATTAAAATGTCCATTAATCATAATAGATTTATTCAATTGAGGTAAAAAATATTAGGACATTCTAAAATAAAACTACAAGCGATACAAAAGCCACACTTAAACATCCCTTTATTCCTATCAGTAGGTTAAGCTTGTACAAATGTACTATCATTCTCCAAATATTGTTTAATAGACTTGGATGTTTTATAAATAAAACTAGGGGGTAGAGCCCACACTGTGAAAAACTTCAGGATTCCCCATAAAAATTTTCCAGTTATCTAAAATAACTTTTTAATATAATAATCATCCACAGTCATATCTAAAATAAAAGTATTCTTATAACTATTATGGTCACTACTTGTTTTTGGTAGGTAAACCAGCTTACAAAATAGAAGGAAAAAAATATTTTCTTTTGGATATAATCTCCTCGGCAATATGTTTTAAATCAACTAAGTTATAACCCCTTTCAGTAAATAAATCTACTAGCTCATAAATCCCATCCAAAAAAAACTTTATCATCTGTAGTTAATTGGGGTAGTCTGATAATCTGACCCCTGGGAATGTTCTTTTTCATAAAATTAAGATGAGCACTAGTATAAGATAAGATAACTAGTTATTAGAAAAACAAGGTTTTCTGTAAATCTGACATAAAAATTGACTATTAATCTGATCCCAGCTAATCGCAATATCCAAATAAGGCACACAGATACCTGTGGGTCCTAGAGTAAAAAATAAAAAAAAAAAAATTGTACAATTATTCAAATCCTGAACAAATTTCTTTATGTCCTCAAAGAAAGCACCAGTGATGAAAAATAATCAGTAAACATTTTATTTATTTATGTATTTACTTATTTATTTATTTATTTGCTTTTGTTAACCAGGAAAGTCCACTGGGCTGGTGTGAGCCCATTTTGAGTGCAGGCCCAGGAAGAAAAGCTCCAAAAACAATGTCATAATAAAGAATTTGTTTAGAAAATTAATAACAGCATATAACAATATACAAGAGTAACGACATAAGAGTCAGAAGTAACATTAACAATATATGGCTATATGTTATGGAAGACTTGGATGCATAGCAAGGTATTCAGTATATCAGACAGATTATAATCTACACATACACATTTTTTTTTACCATGTGAGGCAGGATTTGGCACACTGTGCTGTAATTAAGGGTGAATACTTAATTATGGAGAGTGAAGAAGAGTGTGGGTATCTGAGAGATCAGTCAAGCCAGGAATTGGGGATACTGCATGGGCATAGCCATTGAGAGGAGAGATGTTGGTGAAGTGATTTTTTGAATGAGGGGGCATTATTTATGGTCCAGACCCAGAGAGAAGGTGGAAGGGCATTCCAGAGTTTAGCTACAGTGGAGGTATTGGCCTACAGGGAGTTTTGGTCTCTTAACTTGGATAAGTGATTGATTTTTCAGATCCTAGAGGTTGGTTTGGTTGATAAATAGTCAGAAATGAAGCAAGGGCTGGGCATTTGAAGGAATTATAAATAAATTTGTGTGCTGTGGATAGTTGTATGTATGTGAGGTATTGTGGGAGTTCTAGCCAGTTCAGGGATTGTAATGAGTGACAGTGATGGGAAGGATGTTTTGCTCTGGTCACAAAAAAAGCTCTCCATTTTAGTTTTTAATGAAGATTGGATGTTTGTTAGAATGGGGGCACCATAGAGGAGGGAAGGTAGGAGAAAAGTTTGGGTGAGTGCTTTTCTAGTAGAGTAGTTTAAAAAGTGTTTATGTCGGCAGAGGGTTCCAAGTTTTTGGTGCGTTTTCTTTATGTTGTGGATGTGTTGGTTTATAAAACAATACACATTGTTGGTAAAATAAAAAAAATTGTTCACATTCCCACCATCCCATGACCAAATTGGCAAAGGATGGTGCAACAGCAGCACCCATTGCTACACACTTTAACCGCTGGTGGTAATGACCATTAAAGTGAAAAAGTTGTTTTCAGCATAACCTCCATCAACAAACATCATGTATTATGTATTAATCAAGGAACTTGAAATGTCCGTATATTTGGCTAAGACAATCTTAAAAATTCTACTACTTGGTCAACTGGAATATTAGTGTATAGAGACTTGACATCCAAGGTAAACAGAGTAACTTCAGACATTCTCACATTAACATTTCATAACAAATTCAAAAAATCCCAGAAATCTTTAATATAACTAACGCCTGCACTATATGATTTAAAATATAATCTAAGAATAACACACCCTGAATCCACAATAATGGCCTAAAAAGGTAAAGGAAACATTTGACTGTGTAATTTTGGGATTCCAAATAAAATAGCCAACCTAGATGCTTCAGTATTCATAAACTGAAAACAGTCATAAGAAATAGTCATTAACTAACAAATCCAACAAAACATTAGAAATCTATTTACTATAATTGTCTAATAGAGTAACTTTCTTGCATTCAGAAGTATTGTTTAAGATTTTGAGCATTCCTTTAATGTAATCAGTTTGGTATATATTAATAAGCCCCAAGCCCTTGTCAGCTTTCATAAATCTTAAATCAGATGTCTTCAAAGTCAGTTAAACAGGTCTTCTCTTGTTTGGTTAAATTGAAACACATATAGTGGTGCTTGTAACTAATAACACTAATAATGTCCTTTTCACACTGATCATGAAACACCAATGTAGTACATTGAAGGGGTGGATTGAAAGTACTTGTTTTTTTTTTTTTTTAATTTGTTTATTCAAACTTTCCTAATCTTTAAAAATGTACTGCAAATTCAGTTTCATACAAAAAGCTTCAAGTTAGCAAACATATGAGAGATGTTGGCTCATGCACTAGGAATAAAGGAATTTTCTTGAGTAAATTAATTTGAATATTATTTAAATTATCTTCAGTGAAATTAAAAATGTCTGCAATGCAAGTGCAGTAGTACAAAAACACACCTTTTTCAGTTACTTGCCACATCTCCACAATCTCCCCCATTCCTTGTTGGAGAGGCTGCCTCTCATAAAAGGGATGTACTGATCTCTCTGAACTGCTTCCAACAACTGGGTGCCCAAATTCTGTACATTTACAATCCTTTCTGACCTCCTTGGCAGTCCTTGTTGTAAAAAATTTTCATCTGAATTAGAAGGAAGATGGAACCTGCTTACTGAGTCAGAAAAGGTAGCAGAACTAGAAGCAGCCGTGTTAACTTGCAGTGTGAAATTCCTAGAATGATAGACCAGAAGAGGGAAGGTGGAGTCTTCACTGTACACTAATTTATTTCTGTCTGTTTTTTCTTTTTACGTTCTATTATGGTAAGGGCTTCTTTATGAATGTTCTTGAGGAGACTGTCCAATTCCGGCTGGACATGAGCAATATGCATTAACTTAGAAATACATTGATCAGACTCTTTTAACTCAACATTACGTGTTTCGGTATTTTGTTCATTATAGTCCATTAACATTTTAAGGAACTCTAGTACCATTTTATTAAAAAAAAAAATTCAAGTTAATTTCAAATAGAAAGGATCACTTAAATCCAAGCTGTTACTTAAACTAAAAAACCTCAGACCTTTAGGGACAATCCCTACTGTAATACACTCTTTGAAATAATAGTTATACATTAAATTTTAAACGTTGGTATTTAGATAATTTCTTACGAAAGTCTTTCAACAAGTCTTGTGTGTTTACACCGTCATTCTTCAAATCTGCACGGACATTGCTGGTACATGGTTGGTTGTAAGAAGTGTTGAGTATTGAGACAGTGTTTATTTTGTTTTTCCTGCTGTTACAGAAAGTGGTAAGATCTGCATCTTAGAAACATGTTTGCTTTTATGTGCAAAAACATGCATTTGAGACCCATAACTAGCCATTTTAGCCACATTCCTTCACACTAGGTAAAATTTTAACTTAAAAATGTCTCTTTGCAATTAGCACTTCCATGTCCCTGGGAATATGTATTCTGCCAGACATTATTGCTCAAGATCTGCTTGTTGGTGCACACATCACGGCTTGATCCTGAATATCTCACATTGTCAGCAAAATCACAGAGCACTATAGGCAGTCAGTCAATAATGCTAGATATTAAAGAGTAATACTTCTTGTTCAAGGCATGCACGTTTCTGCACACGTGAGGCAATATTGTGATGTTCTTCATCTCACATTGCTGCAGTCCTTACACTTGGGTAGTCCGCTGTCCTCGGTCGGCCCGAATATCAAAGTATTGACGCCGGTCAAGGCGCATTAGACTGACATCAGGATGTCAGGGTACAAATGCGCATGACCGACGTCATATCCTCAGTCTTTTTTGCCGCATGGTCCGATGCAGAAGCAGCGTTGCAAGTGCCGTTCGGCGTTCTGAAATTTTTCGAATTCGGAGTTTCAGACCGAGTCAAAGTTGGCTAAGTACTCGCTAGAATATTTTAGTTTTTTTCTTGCCTCAGTGGTTTACCGGATGTCAGAAAAAGTGAATAACTGTATTTCTTGTGGGAAACAGATACCGCATAGAGATTATCATAATTTGTGTCTACCTTGTTTGGGACCTGAGCACAACGTTGTTGGGTGTCGCTTTTGTGCTAGGTTCAATAAACGCACTATTAAGCGTAGGTTAGATTGTGCCAGGTTGGTCTTCGGGAAGCGGTGCAACTATAATATGCCGTCGGATGCTCCGACGCCTGCTTCTTCGAAGAAGCGCAAAGACAAAGCAGCTAAACCCAGACTAGAAGAGTCGTCCGAACCGACGCCGGTTCTTAGAGGCGCTAGTGGAACCGTGGTTCCGACGGAGGCCTCTCTGGAGCCCCAGGGGGGAACTTTGTTTTTGCAGGATGTGGCCTCCCAGGAGGCAGGTCAGGCTGAAGGGGCTTCTCAGGTAACTGTACTCCCCTCCCTTCCTAAGGTGACTAGGCCCTCTCCTTCTGTTTCTAAGGCTTCTCCCAGAGGTAGGTCAGGTATAGCTTCTGTGGGTGTCACTCCTAGCTCTTCAGGTTCTGTGCCCAAGAAGCACATGCTTAAAATGGCAGAAGATTTAATTACCTTGATTAGAGGTTCTATGCCCCCTCCTGATAAGAGGCCTAGAGTGGAACCAGAGTTGGGGGGTTATGAGCAGGCTTGGATGTGTCTGAGTCTTCGGCTGAAGACTTGCAGGAGTATTCTCCTTATTCTGATTCTGATGTGGATGATTCTACTCCTTCTGCTTCTCCTCCTGAGGATTTTTCTTTTTCAGAGACTCTTCATTCCATGAGGGAGCACTTTAAGTGGGAAGGTCAGGATTTCTCTGATTCCAGGAAAAGGCTTAGAGAATTTTTGCTTTTACCCCAGCATAGGCCTTTGGCTATACCTCCTGTTCTGGATGTTGTGGAAGATGTGTTTGCAGAGGCCTCTCTTAATCCTGATTCTTTGCCTCCTGCTCCTGTTAAACCGATAGGTATTACAGGGTGCCTGAAGCCTCATAAGTATCTGTTCAAGAGTCCCAGGGCAGACCCAGAAACTGTTAGTCAGGGCCCAAGGGTGATAAGGCTACTGTTGTAAAAAATCCGGTTCCACCAGATAAAGAGGCCAGGGCTTTGGATAGATGGGGAAAGAAAGTCTATACTTCCTCCACTCTAGCTATGAGGGCTTTGAATTGCCAGTTTCACATGTTGAAATACCAAAACTATCTACTTTCTCAATTGAAGTCTAAGGTAGATGCTCTGGAAGGTATTGAGTGTAAGGAGTTACAAGATTTAGTACATGTTTCTGAGCAGGTGGGTAAGCATTCTCTGCAATGTGGTTTTGATGCTGTACAGGCCTTGTCTAGGGTGGCTGCCACTGTCAGTTCTTCTAGGCATGCCTGGCTAAGGGATCAGAATTTATCTGACCATGTTAAGTCAAGGATTTTAGATGCTCCTTACAATCTGATGTGTTGTTTGGTTCGCCTGTTGAGGCAGTCTTGAAGAAAATGGAAGACAAGGCTAAGTCTATGCAGACTGTTAAGGAATTTTGCAGGTTCAGCCTCCAAGTTTAGTAGGAATTGGCCTTCCAAAGGGTGGACGATCCTTCTTATGATTCCCAGTCTAGGGGTAGATCTAGACGTGGTAGGGGCAGAGCTCAGGGCTCTTTCAGGCCTAGAACAGGGAGTTCACCTGCACAGTCTTCGGGTGAGGGCAGGGGTCAGTCCTTTCAGAACAGACCCAATGACCTACCTTTTCAGCTGCCAGAGCCTTCTCGCCTGGCAGCACCTTTGGGAGGAAGGTTAGCACTTTTCAAGGAAAGTTGGAGCTTACTTACCCAAGACAAATGGGTATTGGACATTATATACGGTTACAGGTTTTATTTCCATATCTTGCCTCCTTTCAAAGGCATGTCAGACATTCCTCCTCAACAAAGAATAGAGGCTCGCAACAGATTTCTCAGTTGTTTCAAATAGGGGCCATACAGCCGGTCCCTATGCCAGAAGTGGGCCTAGGATTTTATTCCCACTGTTCCTAGTACCAAAGAAGGGGAACACGTGGAGACCAATTTTGGATTTATCTATCCTCAACACTTATCTGGACATTCCCAAGTTCAAAATGTTGACGTTACAACAGCTTTTACCTCTGCTGGGCAAAGATCATTGGATGATTTTAATAGCTCCAGATTGGCCTCACAGCACTGGTACCCATTACTGAGAAGTTTGGTACGGGAGCCTCCATGGCCTTTACCTTCGATTCCACACCTGTTGTCTCAGGAGGACAGTCATTTACTCAATGTCAAGCTTCACTCTCTACACCTAACAGCCTGGCATATTCTGTTTTGAACCATAGAGGGTCTCAACTTCCACAGCAAGTTTTGAATGTGATTTTGGAAGCTAGGAAGGCCTAGTACCAGGAAAGTGTACGCTTGATAAATGGAAGAGATTTTTATTTTGGAGTGCAGCAAAGGATTTTGATGTTTCTGAGCCTAATTTAAGTGTGGCTCTTCAATATCTTACTGAGTTATTGGACAAGGGTTTGTCCTTCTCTTCTATTAAGGTTCATGCTGCAGCAATTTCAGCTCACTATGACTGTGTTCCACCATTGTTTTCTCATCCTTTGTTCAAGCAATTTCTTAGAGGGCAAAGAATATAAGACCCCCCACTAGAGCTCCTACTCCTGCTTGGGATCTCAATTTTGTGTTGGAGAAACTCACTCTACAACCTTTTGAGCCTGCAGCTACTGCTGAGTTGAAATATTTATCATGGAAGACTGCTTTTTTGTTGGCCATTACCTCTGCAAGAAGGGTTTCTGAATTGCAGGCCCTTATGGCGCAGTTGAGCCTTCTTAATTTTCCATAAGGATAGGGTATCTTTGTACTAATCCTTCCTTTATGCCTAAAGTGGTTTCTAGTGTGGCTTTAAACCAAACTATTCATTTACCTACTTTTTATGCAAATCCCCAAAATAAAGGGGAAAAGATTCTGCACACTTTAGATGTACACAGGCAGTTGCTTATTATTTAAGCAGGACTAAGGAGTTCAGGCAGTCTCAGCAGTTATTTGTTTCTTTTGCTTTGAGTTCTCAGGGTAAGCCTGTGTCAAACAAACTATTTCTAAGTGGATTGGGTTTTGCATTGCTTTCTGTTATTCCCATCATGGCAAGAGATTCCAGCTGGGATTAGGCCTCATTCCACTAGGGCTACTGCCACTTCAACAGCTTTTTTAAGGGGGTGGCAACTAAGGATATTTTGGAGGCAGCTACTTGGAGTTCAGTTCATACTTTCTAAGCATTACCACCTTCCACTTTACTCTAAATCTAGGGCTGATTTTGACACTGCTATTTTACAGGGCATTTTGGCAGCTCCTGCTTCTTTATAGTTTGCCATCCTCCCTTACCTCTGCTTTGGGATTCTACCCAAGTGTAAGGACTGCAGCAATGTGAGATGAAGAACATAGTACAGTTTTGTACCTACCATAAATGTAGATGTTCAAGATCCACATTGCTGTAGTCCAATTATCCTCCCTCCTTCCCCTGTAGTTAGAGGTGGTTGTGTGGGTTGGATTGTAATTTTTGTATATATTGTATACATTGTACATATTATTAGTGCAAGGGTGGTTGGTTGGTTGTTTGCTGTTTTTGGTTTTGACCCTTTTTAGGGTCTTCTGACATCTGGGGCAAGAAAAGTCTGAGGATATGACGCCGGTCATGCGCATTTGTACCCTGACGCCCTGATGTCAGTCTAATGCGCCGACCGACGCCAGCCTTATACTTTGATGACCAGATTCGGGCCGACCGAGGACAGCGGACTACCCAAGTGTAAGGACTGCAGCAATGTGGATCTTCAACATCTACATTTTATGGTAGGTACAAAACTGTACTTTTTAATCACTGAAGATTGTATGATTCCCAGTCTAGGGGTAGATCTAGACGTGGTAGGGGCAGAGCTCAGGGCTCTTTCAGGCCTAGAACAGGAGTTCACCTGCACAGTCTTCGGTGAGGGCAGGGGTCAGTCCTTTCGTAAACAGACCCAATGACCTACCTTTTCAGCTGCCAGAGCCTTCGCCTGGCAGCACCTTTGGGAGGAAGGTTAGCACTTTTCAAGGAAAGTTGGAGTTTACTTACCCAAGACAAATGGGTATTGGACATTATATACCACGGTTACAGGTTTTATTTCCATATCTTGCCTCCTTTCAAAGGCATGTCAGACATTCCTCCTCAACAAAGAATAGAGGCTCGCAAACAGATTTCTGTTGCTTCAAATAGGGGCCATACAGCCGGTCCCTATGCCAGAAGTGGGCCTAGGATTTTATTCCCCCTGTTCCTAGTACCAAAGAAGGGGAACACGTGGAGACCAATTTTGGATTTATCTATCCTCAACACTTATCTGGACATTCCCAAGTTCAAAATGTTGACGTTACAACAGCTTTTACCTCTGCTGGGCAAAGATCATTGGATGATTTTAATAGCTCCAGATTGGCCTCGACAGCACTGGTACCCATTACTGAGAAGTTTGATGCAGGAGCCTCCATGGCCTTTACCTTCGATTCCACACCTGTTGTCTCAGGAGGACAGTCATTTACTCAATGTCAAGCTTCACTCTCTACACCTAACAGCCTGGCATATTCTGTTTTGAACCATAGAGGGTCTCAACTTCCACAGCAAGTTTTGAATGTGATTTTGGAAGCTAGAAGGCCTAGTACCAGGAAAGTGTGCAGCTGATAAATGGAAGAGATTTTTATGTTGGAGTGCAGCAAAGGATTTTGATGTTTCTGAGCCTAATTTAAGTGTGGCTCTTCAATATCTTACTGAGTTATTGGACAAGGGTTTGTCCTTCTCTTCTATTAAGGTTCATGCTGCAGCAATTTCAGCTCACTATGACTGTGTTCCACCATTGTTTTCTCATCCTTTGTTCAAGCAATTTCTTAGAGGGGCAAAGAATATAAGACCCCCCTAGAGCTCCTACTCCTGCTTGGGATCTCAATTTTGTGTTGGAGAAACTCACTCTACAACCTTTTGAGCCTGCAGCTACTACACAGTTGAAATATTTATCATGGAAAACTGCTTTTGTTGGCCATTACCTCTGCAAGAAGGGTTTCTGAATTGCAGGCCCTTATGGTTGAGCCTTTCTTAATTTTCCATAAGGATAGGGTATCTTTTTACTAATCCTTCCTTTATGCCTAAAGTGGTTTCTAGTGTGGCTTTAAACCAAACTATTCATTTACCTACTTTTTATGCAAATCCCCAAAATAAAGGGGAAAAGATTCTGCACACTTTAGATGTACACAGGCAGTTGCGTTATTATTTAAGCAGGACTAAGGAGTTCAGGCAGTCTCAGCAGTTATTTGTTTCTTTTGCTTTGAGTTCTCAGGGTAAGCCTGTGTCAAAACAAACTATTTCTAAGTGGATTGGGTTTTGCATTGCTTTCTGTTATTCCCATCATGGCAAGAGATTCCAGCTGGGATTAGGCCTCATTCCACTAGGGCTACTGCCACTTCAACAGCTTTTTTAAGGGGGGTGGCAACTAAGGATATTTTGGAGGCAGCTACTTGGAGTTCAGTTCATACTTTCTCTAAGCATTACCACCTTCCACTTTACTCTAAATCTAGGGCTGGTTTTGCCACTGCTATTTTACAGGGCATTTTGGCAGCTCCTGCTTCTTTATAGTTTTGCCATCCTCCCTTACCTCTGCTTTGGGATTCTACCCAAGTGTAAGGACTGCAGCAATGTGAGATGAAGAACATAGTACAGTTTTGTACCTACCATAAATGTAGATGTTCGAAGATCCACATTGCTGCAGTCCAATATCCTCCTCCTTCCCTCTGTAGTTAGAGGTGGTTGTGTGGGTTGGATTGTAATTTTGTATATATTGTATACATTGTACATATTATTAGTGCAAGGGTGGTTGGTTGGTTG
This sequence comes from Protopterus annectens, assembly GCF_019279795.1. Taxonomy (NCBI): domain Eukaryota; kingdom Metazoa; phylum Chordata; order Ceratodontiformes; family Protopteridae; genus Protopterus; species Protopterus annectens. The sequence continues at coordinate 1,563,485,152 of NC_056744.1, forward strand.
TTTGCTGTTTTGGTTTTGACCTTTCTTTTAGGGTCTTCTGACATCTGGGGCAAGAAAAGTCTGAGGATATGTCGTCGGTCATGCGCATTTGTACCCTGACCTCCTGGTGTCAGTCTAATGCGCCTTGACGCGTCAGCCTTATACTTTGATATTCGACCGAGGACAGCGGACTACCCAAGTGTAAGGACTGCAGCAATGTGGATCTTCGAACATCTACATTTATGGTAGGTACAAAACTGTACTTTTTTAATCACTGAAGATTGTATCATCAGTCAGTAATTACACTTTGATACTTATTGTTCAGGAAACAGATATCCTGTACTTGGTAAGAAATAGGATTTGGGATTAGTTTTCAATTAGCAATAATCATGCCGTGGGTAAACCTCTTTGGCTAAGATTTTAAGGTAAATCACTCCAGATTAGTCAGTAAATAATACCAGACATTAGGATATTGATATTTATTGTTCAGAAAATGCATTTTGATGCAAAACTGATGATCACACTATCAGTCCATTACTGCATTAGCTTTTCAAGTAAATTAGAGTAATGCTTGAAAACTGTTCTTTGATTTTTGGCTCTTTGTCTCCCAATTGCTTATGCTGAAATAATGCCATGAATTTTACTTTCATGCATATTATTGTTAAGGAAATTTGTGCTGATGCACACATATTGCAAGGTGTTGCAGTGTACACCTTCTGGGCTGCCTCTGGAGATTATAAACTGGTAATAATTCCAGACATTAGCGTTTCATGTATCTTCTTGTTTAGGAAATGCATGCCAATGCCAAACATGTTGTATCAACTTTAGCAGCGAATCAGAGTAGCATTAACAAATTGTTCCTTGATTTGGGGTCTTTGGCCCCCATTAATTTTGCCTATGGCCAAAATTCATAAGCATGGAAGCTGAGCAATATGCAATGGTTTGCTACTACAATCTCAAAAATCACATTCTTGAGATAATAAAAATCATGAATACTGTGAACCCTGTAATGAGTCCTGCAGGGGTGTGGACCTAGAATGAATGCTAGCACTGGTTCTATGGGTGTGTGAAGACTGGGAGTCTCAGTATTTTGGTCTGTGTCTGCTTACTATTGTTTTGATATTATGGTCTCAGGATCATGATTTTCAAGATTGTGATAATAAAATGGTTTTAATAGTGCCCTGTCCATCAACATTCAGTGTGTCGGTCTATATATAGTGCGTGTGTGTGTCGGTCTATATATAGTGCGTGTGTGTGTCGGTCTGTGTGTGTGTGTCAGTCTGTGTGTGTGTGTGTCAGTCGGTGTGTGTCGGTCTGTGTGTGTGTGTGTCGGTCTGTGTGTGTGTGTGTCGGTCTGTGTGTGTGTCGGTCTGTGTGTCGGTGTGTGTGTCGGTCTGTGTGTGCACATCGGTCTGTGTGTGTGCACATCGGTCTGTGTGTTTGCGCGTTGCTCTGTGTGTGTGTGTCGCTCTTGTGTGTGTGTGTGTGTGTCGCTCTTGTGTGTGTGTGTGTGTGTTTGTGTGTGTGTGTGTCGCTCTGTGTGTGTGTGTGTGTGTGTGTGTGTCGCTCTGTGTGTGTGTCGCTCTCTGTGTCGCTCTGTGTGTGTGTCGCTCTGTGTGTCTCTCTCTGTCGCTCTGTGTGTGTGTGTGTGTGTGTGTGTGTGTGTGTGTGTGTGTGTGTGTGTGTGTGATGTGTGTGCGTGTCTCTGTGTGTGTCGCTCTGTGTGTGTGTGTGTGTGTGTCGCTCTGTGTGTGTGTGTCGCTCTGTGTGTGTGTGTGTGTGTCGCTCTGTGTGTGTGTGTGTGTGTGTGTGTGTGTGTGTGTGTGTGTGTGTGTGTGTGTGTGTGTGTGTGTGTGTGTGTGTGTGTCGCTCTGTGTGTGTGGGTCTGTCTGTGTGTGGGTCTGTCTCTTTGTGTGGGTCTGTCTCTGTGTCGGTGTGGGTCTGTCTCTCTCTGTGTCGGTGTAGGTCTGTGTGTGGTATCACTACTGCTGTGCACCAAACCACAGTGACAAAGCCCATGGTCAAACTCAGTTTAAATAGTTTAAGGAGTGGCTGTATTAGGGCTTTTTAGTACTGTTTATTAAATATGCAGATAATCATATTTAATAATCATTCAGGATCCATGGGGTCCTGAGATAAGCACACTTTGGATAGTCATCTCTGGGGTAAACTTCATACTGAATTTGATTGCTAGTATATCGGAAATACTACTGGATCAGAGTAGGTGTTCTCATTTAAGAATAACTTCAGAGCACTGATGGGTCTTACTTCATAGCATAGCTAAGGAAGGATGTATAATTGTGCTTAGCTTCAGATGTTAAACTGTGTTCATGGGCTGCTTTAGTAGACCCAGTAGTATTCTCCTTATTCTGATTCTGATGTGGATGATTCTACTCCTTCTGCTTCTCCTCCTGAGGATTTTTCTTTTTCAGAGACTCTTCATTCCATGAGGGAGCACTTTAAGTGGGAAGGTCAGGATTTCTCTGATTCCAGGAAAAGGCTTAGAGAATTTTTGCTTTTACCCCAGCATAGGCCTTTGGCTATACCTCCTGTTCTGGATGTTGTGGAAGATGTGTTTGCAGAGGCCTCTCTTAATCCTGATTCTTTGCCTCCTGCTCCTGTTAAACCGGATAGGTATTACAGGGTGCCTGAAGCTCATAAGTATCTGTTCAAGAGTCCTAGGGCAGACCCAGAAACTGTTAGTCAGGGGCCTAAGGGTGTTAAGGCTTCTGTTGTTAAAAATCCGGTTCCTCCAGATAAAGAGGCCAGGGCTTTGGATAGATGGGGAAAGAAAGTCTATACTTCCTCCACTCTAGCTATGAGGGCTTTGAATTGCCAGTTTCACATGTTGAAATACCAAAACTATCTACTTTCTCAATTGAAGTCTAAGGTAGATGCTCTGGCGGAAGGTATTGAGTGTAAGGAGTTACAAGATTTAGTACATGTTTCTGAGCAGGTGGGTAAGCATTCTCTGCAATGTGGTTTTGATGCTGTACAGGCCTTGTCTAGGGTGGCTGCCACTGGGTCAGTTCTTCGCAGGCATGCCTGGCTAAGGGATCAGAATTTATCTGACCATGTTAAGTCAAGGATTTTAGATGCTCCTTTACAATCTGATGTGTTGTTTGGTTCGCCTGTTGAGGCAGTCTTGAAGAAAATGGAAGACAAGGCTAAGTCTATGCAGACTGTTAAGGAATTTTTGCAGGTTCAGCCTCCGAAGTTTAGTAGGAATTGGCCTTCCAAAGGGTGGACGTATCCTTCTTATGATTCCCAGTCTAGGGGTAGATCTAGACGTGGTAGGGGCAGAGCTCAGGGCTCTTTCAGGCCTAGAACAGGGAGTTCACCTGCACAGTCTTCGGGTGAGGGCAGGGGTCAGTCCTTTCGTAAACAGACCCAATGACCTACCTTTTCAGCTGCCAGAGCCTTCTCGTCTGGCAGCACCTTTGGGAGGAAGGTTAGCACTTTTCAAGGAAAGTTGGAGTTTACTTACCCAAGACAAATGGGTATTGGACATTATATACCACGGTTACAGGTTTTATTTCCATATCTTGCCTCCTTTCAAAGGCATGTCAGACATTCCTCCTCAACAAAGAATAGAGGCTCGCAAACAGATTTCTCAGTTGCTTCAAATAGGGGCCATACAGCCGGTCCCTATGCCAGAAGTGGGCCTAGGATTTTATTCCCGCCTGTTCCTAGTACCAAAGAAGGGGAACACGTGGAGACCAATTTTGGATTTATCTATCCTCAACACTTATCTGGACATTCCCAAGTTCAAAATGTTGACGTTACAACAGCTTTTACCTCTGCTGGGCAAAGATCATTGGATGATTTTAATAGCTCCAGATTGGCCTCGACAGCACTGGTACCCATTACTGAGAAGTTTGGTACGGGAGCCTCCATGGCCTTTACCTTCGATTCCACACCTGTTGTCTCAGGAGGACAGTCATTTACTCAATGTCAAGCTTCACTCTCTACACCTAACAGCCTGGCATATTCTGTTTTGAACCATAGAGGGTCTCAACTTCCACAGCAAGTTTTGAATGTGATTTTGGAAGCTAGAAGGCCTAGTACCAGGAAAGTGTACGCTGATAAATGGAAGAGATTTTTATGTTGGAGTGCAGCAAAGGATTTTGATGTTTCTGAGCCTAATTTAAGTGTGGCTCTTCAATATCTTACTGAGTTATTGGACAAGGGTTTGTCCTTCTCTTCTATTAAGGTTCATGCTGCAGCAATTTCAGCTCACTATGACTGTGTTCCACCATTGTTTTCTCATCCTTTGTTCAAGCAATTTCTTAGAGGGGCAAAGAATATAAGACCCCCACGTAGAGCTCCTACTCCTGCTTGGGATCTCAATTTTGTGTTGGAGAAACTCACTCTACAACCTTTTGAGCCTGCAGCTACTACTGAGTTGAAATATTTATCATGGAAGACTGCTTTTTTGTTGGCCATTACCTCTGCAAGAAGGGTTTCTGAATTGCAGGCCCTTATGGCAGTTGAGCCTTTCTTAATTTTCCATAAGGATAGGGTATCTTTGCGTACTAATCCTTCCTTTATGCCTAAAGTGGTTTCTAGTGTGGCTTTAAACCAAACTATTCATTTGCCTACTTTTTATGCAAATCCCCAAAATAAAGGGGAAAAGATTCTGCACACTTTAGATGTACACAGGCAGTTGCGTTATTATTTAAGCAGGACTAAGGAGTTCAGGCAGTCTCAGCAGTTATTTGTTTCTTTTGCTTTGAGTTCTCAGGGTAAGCCTGTGTCAAAACAAACTATTTCTAAGTGGATTGGGTTTTGCATTGCTTTCTGTTATTCCCATCATGGCAAGAGATTCCAGCTGGGATTAGGCCTCATTCCACTAGGGCTACTGTCACTTCAACAGCTTTTTAAGGGGTGGCAACTAAGGATATTTTGGAGGCAGCTACTTGGAGTTCAGTTCATACTTTCTCTAAGCATTACCACCTTCCACTTTACTCTAAATCTAGGGCTGGTTTTGCCACTGCTATTTTACAGGGCATTTTGGCAGCTCCTGCTTCTTTATAGTTTTGCCATCCTCCCTTACCTCTGCTTTGGGATTCTACCCAAGTGTAAGGACTGCAGCAATGTGAGATGAAGAACATAGTACAGTTTTGTACCTACCATAAATGTAGATGTTCGAAGATCCACATTGCTGCAGTCCAATTATCCCTCCCTCCTTCCCCTCTGTATTTAGAGGTGGTTGTGTGGGTTGGATTGTAATTTTTGTATATATTGTATACATTGTACATATTATTAGTGCAAGGGTGGTTGGTTGGTTGTTTGCTGTTTTTTGGTTTTGACCTTTCTTTTTAGGGTCTTCTGACATCTGGGGCAAGAAAAGACTGAGGATATGACGTCGGTCATGCGCATTTGTACCCTGACGTCCTGATGTCAGTCTAATGCGCCTTGACCGACGTCAGCCTTATACTTTGATATTCGGGCCGACCGAGGACAGCGGACTACCCAAGTGTAAGGACTGCAGCAATGTGGATCTTCGAACATCTACATTTATGGTAGGTACAAAACTGTACTTTTTTAATCACTGAAGATTGTATCATCAGTCAGTAATTACACTTTGATACTTATTGTTCAGGAAACAGATATCCTGTACTTGGTAAGAAATAGGATTTGGGATTAGTTTTCAATTAGCAATAATCATGCCGTGGATAAACCTCTTTGGCTAAGATTTTAAGGTAAATCACTCCAGATTAGTCAGTAAATAATGCCAGACATTAGGATATTGATATTTATTGTTCAGAAAATGCATTTTGATGCAAAACTGATGATCACACTATCAGTCCATTACTGCATTAGCCTTTCAAGTAAATTAGAGTAATGCTTGAAAACTGTTCTTTGATTTTTGGCTCTTTGTCTCCCAATTGCTTATGCTGAAATAATGCCAGGAATTTTACTTTCATGCATATTATTGTTAAGGAAATTTGTGTTGATGCACACATATTGCAAGGTGTTGCAGTGTACACCTTCTGGGCTGCCTCTGGAGATTATAAACTGGTAATAATTCCAGACATTAGCGTTTCATGTATCTTCTTCTTTAGGAAATGCATGCCAATGCCAAACATATTGTATCAACTTTAGCAGCGAATCAGAGTAGCATTAACAAATTGTTCCTTGATTTGGGGTCTTTGGCCCCCATTAATTTTGCCTATGGCCAAAATTCATAAGCATGGAAGCTGAGCAATATGGTGTTAATGGTTTGCTACTACAATCTTAAAAATCACATTCTTGAGATAATAAAAATCATGAATACTGTGAACCCTGTAATGAGTCCTGCAGGGGTGTGGACCTAGAATGAATGCTAGCACTGGTTCTATGGGAGGGGGTGAAGACTGGGAGTTCAGTATTTTGGTCTTCTGCTTACTATTGTTTTGATATTATGGTCTCAGGATCATGATTTTCAAGATTGTGATAATAAAATGGTTTTAATAGTGCCCTGTCCATCAACATTCAGGGAAATATGGTGTGTGTCGGTCTGTAGTTAGAGGTGGTTGTGTGGGTTGGATTGTAATTTTTGTATATATTGTATACATTGTACATATTATTAGTGCAAAGGGTGGTTGGTTGGTTGTTTTGCTGTTTTTGGTTTTGACCTTTATTTTTAGGGTCTTCTGACATCTGGGGCAAGAAAAGTCTGAGGATATGGCGTCGGTCATGCGCATTTTGTACCCTGGCGTCCTGATGTCAGTCTAATGCGCCTTGACCGACGTCAGCCTTATACTTTGATATTCGGGCCGACCGAGGACAGCGGACTACCCAAGTGTAAGGACTGCAGCAATGTGGATCTTCGAACATCTACATTTATGGTAGGTACAAAACTGTACTTTTTTAATCACTGAAGATTGTATCATCAGTCAGTAATTACACTTTGATACTTATTGTTCAGGAAACAGATAACCTGTACTTGGTAGAAATAGGATTTGGGATTAGTTTTCAATTAGCAATAATCATGCCGTGGGTAAACCTCTTTGGCTAAGATTTTAAGGTAAATCACTCCAGATTAGTCAGTAAATAATACCAGACATTAGGATATTGATATTTATTGTTCAGAAAATGCATTTTGATGCAAAACTGATGATCACACTATCAGTCCATTACTGCATTAGCTTTTCAAGTAAATTAGAGTAATGCTTGAAAACTGTTCTTTGATTTTTGGCTCTTTGTCTCCCAATTGCTTATGCTGAAATAATGCCATGAATTTTACTTTCATGCATATTATTGTTAAGGAAATTTGTGCTGATGCACACATATTGCAAGGTGTTGCAGTGTACACCTTCTGGGCTGCCTCTGGAGATTATAAACTGGTAATAATTCCAGACATTAGCGTTTCATGTATCTTCTTGTTTAGGAAATGCATGCCAATGCCAAACATGTTGTATCAACTTTAGCAGCGAATCAGAGTAGCATTAACAAATTGTTCCTTGATTTGGGGTCTTTGGCCCCGATTAATTTTGCCTATGGCCAGAATTCATAAGCATGGAAGCTGAGCAATATGGTGTCAATGGTTTGCTACTACAATCTTAAAAATCACATTCTTGAGATAATAAAAATCATGAATACTGTGAACCCTGTAATGAGTCCTGCAGGGGTGTGGACCTAGAATGAATGCTAGCACTGGTCCTATGGGAGGGGGTGAAGACTGGGAGTTCAGTATTTTGGTCTTCTGCTTACTGTTGTTTCGATGTTATGGTCTCAGGATCATGATTTTCAAGATTGTGATAATAAAATGGTTTTAATAGTGCCCTGTCCATCAACATTCAGGGAAATATGGTGTGTGTGTCGGTCTGTGTGTGTGTGTCGGTCTGTGTGTGTGTCGGTCTGTGTGTGTGTGTGTCGGTCTGTGTGTGTGTGTCGGTCTGTGTGTGTGTGTCAGTCGGTGTGTGTGTGTGTGTGTGTGTGTGTGTGTGTGTGTGTGTGCGCATCGGTCTGTGTGTGTGTCGCTGTGTGTGTGTGTGTCGCTCTGTGTGTGTGTGTGTGTGTCGCTCTTTGTGTGTGTGTGTGTGTTGCTCTGTGTGTCGCTCTCTGTGTGGGTGTCGCTCTGTGTGTGTGTGTGTGTCGCTCTGTGTGTGTGTGTGTGTGTGTGTGTGTGTGTGTGTGTGTCGCTCTGTGTGTGCGTGTCGCTCTGTGTGTGCGTGTCGCTCTGTGTGTGCGTGTCGCTCTGTGTGTCGTTGTGTGTGTGTGTGTGTCGCTGTGTGTGTGTGTGTGTGTGTGTGTGTGTCGCTCTGTGTGTGTGTGTGTGTGTGTGTGTGTCGCTCTGTGTGTGTGTGTGTCGCTCTGTGTGTGTGTGTGCCGCTCTGTGTGTGTAGGTCTGTCTGTGTGTGGGTCTGTCTCTTTGTGTGGGTCTGTCTCTGTGTCGGTGTGGGTCTGTCTCTCTCTGTTTCGGTGTGGGTCTGTGTGTGGTATCACTACTGCTGTGCACCAAACCACAGTGACAAAGCCCATGGTCAAACTCAGTTTAAATAGTTTAAGGAGTGGCTGTATTAGGGCTTTTTAGTACTGTTTATTAAATATGCAGGTAATCATATTTAATAATCATTCAGGATCAATGGGGTCCTGAGATAAGCACACTTTGGATAGTCATCTCTGGGGTAAACTTCATACTGAATTTGATTGCTAGTATATCGGAAATACTACTGGATCAGAGTAGGTGTTCTCATTTAAGAATAACTTCAGAGCACTGGGTCTTACTTCATAGCATAGCTAAGGAAGGATTTATAATTGTGCTTAGCTTCAGATGTTAAACTGTGTTCATGGGCTGCTTTAGTGGACCCAGTAGTATTTTTCACATTTTAAGTAAATGTCCTGATGGTTTTCACACGAGGGTGTTTTGACCAGCTATATATGTTAAGGAGTTTTTTTTTCTTTCATTGTTCATAGGTTCATAGGTTAGTACTAAGCTAACTGCCCTTGTGAGCCATTTTTAAGCCTAGCCAATTATCCCTTGTGAGACTCAAACCCTGCACCTTGTGTTTGTAAGGCAAACACCTTAACCATTAGGCCACCCTCCCAACATATATAGTTTGTTGGTGGACTACCAGGGTGGTTTATTTATAAATTTACCATTATATTTAGAGCTAGTCAGGACTGATAGTTCTGTACATTTATTTAAGTAGGTGTAGAATTCTTTTGTGAAGCAACTGCTACGGAAACATTAGGGTTGTTGTTGTTTGCCTTTCGGCTTTTCCCGGTTAGGGGTCACGACAGTGGAACTCCGGTCCGCTAATGATTGGCAGTTGGTTTTTATGGTGTCGTGTTGCCAGCACAACGCCCGACCTTCAACTAAGGCACACCCATTCAACGCATGTCTTTCGAATGCCACTCGACCGCGGGGAGGACATGCAGACTCCACACAGAAGGCGCTCCAGCCGAGAATCGAAAGGAAGAACCTCTTGCTGTGAGGCGGCAACGCTACCGCTGCACTATACATTGTAAAATGTGCTGTCAGTCTTAGGACGTTAAAGCAACTTTTCAAGCATAACTTTGCGCAACAGTGTAACTGAATAACTAAAAGAAGCAAATTGGACCAGTCTACTTAAGTGACTATGAAGCATTTTATTGGATACATTTTGTCATACTGGTATGCAATGTTAGTTATGTTAAGTAAACTGCATGATGTTACTCACACTTTTGGGGAAAAAAATTCAGAATGCTGCCCCATCAATCTACCCTTTGGTTGAGAAATATATGCGTATTTATTTGTGTGTGTGTGTGTGTGTGTGTGTGTGTGTGTGTGTGTGTGTGTGTGTGTGTGTGTGTGTGTGTGTGTGTGTTTTGCAGTAGTAGTATCATAAGTCCCCTTTTTGCCATGGTTGGCTTATCTGGTTATCTGCTACCTCTTCTATCAGTTCAGATCCGCTTTCCTCCCTTCTTTGACATTTGTACCCTGAATTTAGTTCTTGATGTACTCAGAAGGTTGATAATTCCATTGAGGCAGGTAAACTACCTCTGTCCTGTGCAATTTTGCCTTGGCTTATACTGAGGATTTATCTCACATCTTGGGCCTGCTGGTTGCAGCAGTTTCCACTTCCTTGTATATTTGATGCACATGATTGCATCACACTGCTAGAACAACCTTCTTTATATTACCGGGGCAGAGAGCAGTATCATTCTCCTAAATAGGCCTTGAAAGGCTTTTCTATTGTAGTGTGATACATTCGACTTAGAAGGAATCTTCTGATTCCAGAAACTGAGGATTAAATATTTGCTGCAATTGAAGCCAAAAAATACAAGTTTTTCCACTATGCTGAAATCTTAAGGCAAACCACCAAAACTGTAGCCAAGTTCCTCTCAGGCCATATCCATATCAACATAGTTTTTGGCTGCCCCCTGCCCAGGTCATCAAGTCAAGAGTCCAATAAAGTGCAATGTAAAATTCTTTTTATGATTTGATTTTTTGGTGATTTTCTAATAATTTTATCTAGTGCCTATGTTTTATTCACGTCCTAAGGACTCCTGCTTCCAAGGTCTACTACTTTGAAAAACCAAGTGTATGGAGGAATGACTGGTATGCAAAATAGTAGACATTTGCCAAGCTCAGTAATAGCAGAATTACAACTGTACAGTTTATTCTCCAAATCCTTCCACAAAATTTTTTTAAACCTGCCTGAATGTGTATCATACCATACCATACACCTACTGTTAGGCCTGCAGTAGTTATCTATTTAAGTGACAGTGAAATTCGGCAAGATACAAAAGGCTGGTACACAGGACTGGAAACTTCATTGTTTGCTGTTAATGTGTTTTCAAAATTAAAAACAGAATGAAACGGGGGCATGATACAGGCTCGTGAATATAATGAATCATAACAAGTAGAAAGTCTGGTTTACCAGTTTTCAGATAAATCTGCATACTCAGCTTGCCCAGATTTTAGTTTTACCAGAGTTAATTGTTTGTTAAGTTATTTTGTATTTTCTGTGCTAGATGAAAAAAAAAAAAACTTTCAATTACTTGTTACTTTTGAAATAACTATCAAATGGTCTCTCACAGTGCCATTCATTCTTCCACTTGAAGGATTTCACCAGGAGCTAAGATGAGATCTGTTCAAAGTGGGCTGTCATTCAGGCAGCCATGAGGATACTTTCTGTTCTTGCGAGCACAAAGTATCCTCATGGCTGCCATGACTGTGCTTTGTGTTCTTGTCAGAACCTCAGCAGAGAGAGCATTTGGATATGCATAATCCTCCTCCCACAAGTAGGGAGACGTGCAAACGACATTGCAGTGGGCCACAACACTTTCCCCTTGCAAGTTCACACTTCCCCATACATGTGTGCACGCACACACACACACACACACACACACACACACACACACACACACACACACACTATGAAGGTTATCATCCATCAGTGACTTGGTGAACCTAACTCTTGCTTCTAGGCCACCCCTGTGAATCACTACCCCTTCTCTGAGGGGAAATGGCAGAGCGTGTGTGTCGCTATCTCTGCTGTTCCCCCCACGATTGGGAAAATCCATACTCCCTGCCACTGCCGTCAGCTGCCTGAGCCAACAGTTCAACACAGGTTACCTGGACAGTAGTCAGGGCTTTATCCCTCTGCACCACAGGCAGTAACTTACTTGTACTAGAAATATAACCTTTTCTTGTTGGATGACTCCAGTACTGGATTTAGTGATACTAAAATGACAGAGGTGAAAGTTGGCATCCCGGGATAGTACTTGGAAGTTTGTAAATGTATATCTGTCTGATATTTATTAATATGCAAAAAACAAGGTAAAACAGTACTAGAGTGTCATTATACATAGCTCCTGTGATTTGTGTCTTCCTTAAAATTCTGAACTTGATCTACGTATACAGTCTGTTAAATCCTGTGTAGACATCCACATTTACAAACGCTATATAAAACTATTTGGATGTGTTATTATGAAAATATGAAAGTATAGGCTGAATTATATGATGAAGCGTGCTCTTATTTTCACCTGAAGGACCCCAAACTGATTAGGCTGTAGAATTTTGAGTAAATATGACAATATATAGCACATTTTATAATCATAATGTAAAAGATTGATTGGACAATAATTTACTTTTAATTTTAGGTCCTTCTTGGGTTTCTAAAGGAGCGAGTCTTTTTCAAGAAAAAAAATGTCAAGTTCCCAACACTGAATGGAAAAAGTATTAAAGCAATTCTGAGCTAAACTTTGCGTAAAATTCATTAGATAACAGGTGTGAATCTGAGAGGTTCTTCAATGCTAGCTCATGAATAATTGACTCATTCATACTCATATACATTTCAAAAGGTAGGATGTCATTCATTGGTACATAAGAATCAGTAAAAATATGTTGTTAGATTTTGTATCAGCTGATGAAGAATGGAACATGTCTTTGTAATAGTTACTAAAGCTGGTCTTAATTAATATGGGATTTGATATTAATGTATCTTCATACTGCATAGTACCTATAATGTTTCTTTGTTAGTGTTTGCGTCTAATTTTACCAAAATAAAATCCCATTTTGCTCTGTATTGAAATTTATCCTTTTTTGGCTTTTCCTGTGTTTAAGTCATCCAAAAGTAATTTACATGTCATCATTTTTTCTTGATCGAGTAGTGTAACTCGAAAATGTTTAAAATTGCCCTTTGCACCTTCCATGTGGGAGTTTTGACCTGCCATGCCCTGAAGTTGTGCATATGAACTCCACAGTTGCACGGCCATTGGTAAATGTGACTCGCTAGTTCTGTGCAGCACTGACTTGCACAGTGTAAGTGCATTTGAGTTGAAAGTGCACATGAGTTTGACAGACCTCAATAAAAAAAATAAAAACTGAAAAACTGCTCTTGTTGTATTGTAAGTATACAAGTCAACTTCCAATGCAAGACTAGCCAGTCAAACACTGTAGATGCAGATGAAATGTAGTACTTTTAATGAAAGGCAATAAAACAAAAACAGCAATTAAAAACACCATGTAAACAGATGAGTGCCTTCACTCCAGTCCTGGAGCTTCAAGAGATCCAATTAACACATTAACGAATCAGTCTGTGTTTCATCAAAAAAGACTGTGTTTCCTCAATATATCCAAACTACATCAATGAATATTATTTTTCATTTGACTGTATTTTACATAACTGACTTCCAAAAGCTTTTCTGTAAGGCAACATCATTATTTCTCCAGAATCCTGTATCACAGCGAGAGGAAGACATTTTGTAATGTCTGTTCTGTTGACCCCAGGTCTACAAAGACATAAGTGATGTTTTGATATATAGCATCAATTTTTCATTTCTGTTTAATGTCCTTAGTATCAAAACTAAACAATTTAGCACCGGGACTATGCTCAAAATTCAGAAAATTCTGTCTGCAGAATCTATTGTGAACTGCAGCAAAAACTAAACAGATGTCTTGTATCTCAACTGGTGCAGATGATAACACCTGTTCTGTTAGCATTTGCTTCCTCTTTTGTGTGTACTTTGTGTTTGCAGACTGGTGGTGTTCTTCTCAAGATTCTTTTTTACTTTATGAAACAGTATGTTTTCCCTATTATGGACTACTTTTAAGTACTGCTTTTTGCTCCAAATCAAAGCCTATGCTGCAGGAATGACTTAGCACATTTGGCCTTTTGGAAAAACAGCCTGTGTATGCATGACTCTTGATTTGAGAGTAAGCATTTTTCAGGTTTTTTATTTTGTAGTTCTACTGCTATTTTCAACATTAAATCCCCAATTACAGGCTTTTCTTTGCAGTTCTTCTATTTGCTTAGACTCTGTACCTGTTTTTGGAGAAACCTGATGATCTGGAAAGGGCAGTATATCTACTCTTGCTCCATTTATTTGTTAATTTATTGAACATGGCCTTAAAAATCATCATAATTTTGTTAATCCCAGCAGATTTATTTATTTGTTTTGCATTTGCTTACCAGTGAAAGACGGTTGTTCTTTCTTTAAGACCAGATAATACAAACACATGAACACTTATTTATCTGAATTGTTGGTTCCTATGATTGTATGCTTTTTCTGAATACTTACCAAATTTAACCATGTTGGGTTATTACAAACATTTCCTAATGTATGGTGCTCCATGATGCAGAAACACTTCACTTTGTGGGTTTTTGTTTACTGCATTTTTCCATTTATCTAAAAGAAATTAGGTCCCAGAGCACACCTTATCTCCTCCTAATCAGAAATGCTTGTATGAATTATTTTTGAAGAGGTGTTGCTGTATGACCTGGGTATGCTTGTAGAGCTTTGTGACATTGTACTTTAGAAAGGCTGTACAGCTTTTTATTTATTTTATTCATAAGATCGTGGAATTGAAGACTTTATATAAAACCATACCCAAATGGTTGGTTTGGTGTATTATATTTTGTTACAGATGTGTAATAGAAGAGCCGTTCTGTATGTAAATAGTGAGCATTCAGTTAATTCAGGAATATGTTGGCTGCAGAGATTTAAGCTGCTCTTTGGAGTTCTGATTTCCTTTGCACCAAGTACTGTGGCTTGGAATGTCACTTTTGCAGTTAAAAAGGACACTCTGAGCTTCGAGAAGCATCCTTCAAAGTATAACCTTCAGACTTTCCTTTAAGCTAATTGCATGATTTTTTAGATATTTCTTTGAAATAACTGGATATTTATGACCTAAAGAAAGTGATGTTTGTAGCCATTATGTATGGTATTTAATAGGCCACAAAACTAATATATCTGTGATTGTCTTGGTTTGCCATTTTTCCTTTTAATTTTCTCTAAGTGCCATTTTTTTTCTAGCTATTTATCTATAGAACTAGTGGCCAGTCAGTGCAACTCCTTTCTTTAGATTCTTTTAGGGTATAATCTGATTAGACATTTAAGAGCTGATTGGACAATGACAGGGCATTAAAGAAACTAGAGGTTACAGGAGCTGCACAATGGTTAGCTGTGCAATCGTATACAATGGTAAACTTTGCAGCCTTTTTTCATTGGTAGCATTTTGGGCTCATCTATTATTTTTTTTATCCTTTACTGATCGAGCTAATCCTGTTGGGATAGAGGTCTCTTTTAAGGGGAGACCTGAGGTGCTGTCTACTACTAGGGGAAACTTGGGCAGGGCATAGGAGAACTTCTCTTACTCTTTTCGATAGGTGCTTTGGGATCTTTTACATCCACCTGAGCTAACACCAACTAAACCAGATGGGTCCTTGATTTATCATCTCATCCAAAGGATGAAAACATCTGCAAAGCCATAGGCACTTGTGTGTTTCTTTTGACTCCTCGGTGCCTACAATGAGAGCTAAACAGAATCATCTTTCAGCAATGAGTGATGGGATTAAAGCAGGCTTTGATTATACATTTTAAACATTTCAAATGCATCCTGTAGTAGGGCTAATAACAGATAATCTGAAGTTTTTGACTTCATTCAATCTTCAGCCTGTGGATTTGGATATGAAAATCAGATCCAACTCGGTCATATACTAAAGTTCTGGGATCCAAACTCTGAGCTCCTCCCCTACCCATAATGCTCTGCTCTCCTGTCATCACCACAGATCTCGTTTGGCGCGCTTCTGCTAGCACTGGGATTTCGGATCTGAGATACTCAAGTTAATTGTGAGTTAAGAATTACAATTTTTTTCTTTATAACTATCTTAATTTTCTTATTTCTTTATCTTCTATTTAGCCTAAAGTTTATAACATTTATAAACTCTTAGCTTATAGGTTCATAGGTTGGTACTAGGCTATCGGCCCTAGGGCCTAATACAAGCCTAGCCATAACAATTCCCTGGCTATTTCTTCCCACACTATTTACTTCCCTGGACCCCTGTTTAGTAGGGTGACAGACGTGATCCCAGGGGTAAATTTCCTTTCTCCCATCCAATCGTCAAGATTCCTTTTGAAGAGGGCCAAAGAGGCGCTTGCTTGACATGTATGGGAAGTCTATTCCAAAGTCTGGGGAGTCACTGGGTCAGGAACCTATCCCTCCAGCATGTTTTGTTTATTGTGATGACAAGGTTTAGATCCCTGGAGCGTGTGGCTCTGAGGGGATTGGGATTTCTTTATGTATAGCATGTCCAACAGCTCTGGGTTTGACATGGCCTTGTATGTTAAGCAGAGATCGCTTCTGAGTAGACGATATGCAACAGAGTATAGCTGGAGTTTTTTAAGGTGGTCAGCGTAGGGCATCTGCTTTAGGCCTGTGATTCTTTTAGTGAGGTATTTCTGTGACCTTTCCAGTTGTTGCAGATGTATTGAGAGGTACATACCAAATGGGGCGTTGCATTCTATAATGGGTCTAATGTGGGATGACTGCAGTGAGACAATGACCTCCTTTTTTCTGGATGAAAAGCCCTTAGTGATGAGATGTGCCACATAGAAGGATTTCCTGACTGTTGTGGCGATGTGGTTATCGAAGGTGAGACCACTGTTTACCTGTGTCCCTAAGTCTCATCACACTTTCGGTGTTTAGTGTATTGCCACCTATGTGGTAATTCATGGGTACATGTTTTTTCCCAGAGGGGATAACTCTGCATTTCTTGGCATTGAGCTTGAGCCCAAGGCTCTGGCACCAAGCATCTGTTTCTGTAAGGCCCTTTTGTAGAGTATCCACATCATTTGGGGATTCAATAATGACTCCCAGTTTGCGGTCATCTGCGAACTTTGTTAGCCAGAGCCCCTTAGTGTTGTCCTGTACTACAGGGAAGTAGATGCCAAACAAGAGCGGTCCCAAGACTGAACCCTGAGGTACTCCACTTGTCTGGAGCTGGATTTGGAGTCAGCTACTTTTACAGTGTGGGTTCTGTCAGTAAGCCATTTGGCAACCCATCGAGTGACATAGGGATTAATGCCCAGCTTAGCAAGTCTATCTATGATTCCAGAGTGGGGGATGGTGTCAAAGGCCTTGGCAAGGTCCAGATAAGCTGTGTGGACCGCCTTACCCTCGTCCATGGCTCTGAAGACTGATTCGAAGAAGTCAGTCAGGTTCAGGAAACAAGATCAGCCCTTCACGAACCCAAACTGGGTGGAGTCCAGTGTTTGAAGGTTGCCAATGTCTTTGTTTATAAGTTCCATGATAATACGCTCCATGGCCTTCCAGATCAGGCTCTTCAGACTGATGGGGCAGTAGTTCTCGGGATCCAAGGTGGATCCCCCCTTGTGGAGTGGGATAACTGTAGCTGTGCACCACTCAGTGGGTACGAAGCCTGAGGTGAGGCTATGATTAAACATGATACTTGGGTGAGGTGCCGGTTCATTTTGTAGTTCATGTAGTACACAACCTGGGATGTCATCTGGTCCCATGGATGCTATTTTCTTAGCTTTGGAGAGTGCGTTTTTTACGTGTGTGGCCATTATTACCAGAATTTGGCAGTCTACCAGTATTGAGATGGGCCGTTTAGGGGGTGAGAGGGGGGTGAAGTTGGCACTGAATTGATCTGCCAGGATATTGGCAATATCCTTTGGATCAGTATATTTAATGCCATTCTGTTGTAGCTCAGAGCAGATCTGAGAATTGCCATTTAGATTCTTGACATAGTTATAGAATGCCTTGTGGTTTTCTTTGGAATCTTTGGCAATTTTATTTTCGTAACTAGCTTTGGAGGATTTTATAAGGGATCTCAGCTTCTTACTTTCTGCAACAGTTTCTTCCTTCTGTTGTAAAGTTTCTTTATGGCAGGGGGCCACCAGATTGGCTTCCTTTTTTTGGAGGAGAGCATCTTTGTTCTCTTTTGGATGGCGCAATTCATGCATGAGTGAATGTGCTCATTCAGTGCCTTAGTGTAGGATTCAGCAGTCGAACTTTCAGTTCCCGTCTGCATGGGTGTCATGAAGTTTGTCACTTCTGACTTGAGTAGCATGAAGTTGGCTTTGGAAAAGTTTTTTATGGAGGTTTCCTTACTGGGGGGTGGGGTTGGGATGTGGATGTTAAGGGTGATTAGCTTATGGTCAGACCTGACCGACGAGAGGGTGACCATAGGTGTGGAGCATTGATTTCCCATGTTGGTAATGACCAGTCTGGGATATTGGAGCCCCTGGTGGGATTATGGATTAGTTGATCCAGGGCATTGGAATTTATGAATTCCAAAAATCGTTGGGCAAAGGTGTTGGTACACGAGTAGTTTTCCCAGTTAATGGCAGGGTAGTTGAAATCACCCAGTATTAGGGTGTTTGGTTGTATCTTAATATTTTCCAGTATGTTTAGAAAGGTGTAGTTAGAATCTTGGGGCATGGTGGGGAATCTGTAGCAAGCTACAGTTTGGATTGCAGTCTTACCTAGTGTTAGTTGCACCTGGAGAATTTCAGACGCATTGTGTTGGGCAACTAGCCTGGTGGTGTGAATATCCTTGGTGAATATGGACACTCCTCCACCTTTAGTGTTTCGGTCCTGGTTTGGTGGCCGAAAAGTGTGGTAAGAGTTGTAGGCTGCTATTGCAGGGGTGCTCTCTGGAGCCTTGAACCAGGTCTCAGTTACTGCACAGATATCAATGTTCTCCATTTTTAAGAGTGCCTCGAGAGAGTGCATTTTGAGGTTTAGACTTCTAGCATTGAGTAGCATTACCTTCAGAATTTGCATGCTTGTACCTGTTACGGTGGTGGTTTCATCCTTTGAACTTTACCTAAAAAAGGCACTGTAGGGCTGGCAAGAGCCTTAGCCAGTAATCTGAATCCCAGGGGCGACAGGTGCAGACCATCTCTGGGAAAGCATCGTGGTCTGTCGATCATGTCTTCCCAGGCAGACAGATACTGGATCCCCTTTGAATGACACCAGAAGCTTAGCCAATTGTTGAAGTCAGTCATTTTCTCCTTATGTTGTGGTATCATTCTGGGTGAAGGCAGGATGCTACTCAGGGCTAGGGTCATACCTGCCTGGGCCACATGATCCGAGAGCTCTTCCATGTCTCTTTTCATGTAGTCCAGGGAGGTACGTCTCAAGTCATTCACTCCAACATGGACAATGACAGAGTCATATTTGTACTTGTTGTGGAGTGACTTGAGTGCATGCGTTGTGGCGGATCCTGGCACCTGACAGGCAGCTGACTGTAATTTTCTCCTTGTTCAGCCTGGTGAGTGGGACATCAGTGTGCCTGACTATAGAGTCACCTATGACTAAAGTGTTAGGTACGTTGTCTTGCCTTAGGGGCTGTTTCTGGGTAGCACACTGGTGTTGTGAGCTATGTGACACTTTGGTTGTGATTGGTGTTTGTTTGCATTTCAGCTCCGGAGGTCCTTGTTGCTTGGGCAGGTTACAGTTAAGGGCCTCCGCATATGTGGATTTAATGTTGCTATGTGTGGGTGTTGGTGGTGTGGGTTTAGAAGGGCTATGTGTTGCTTGAGGTGTAGTGCGGGTGTTAACCTGCTCCTTTAGACTGTCTAGCACAATCTTGGGTGGAGAGAGGTTTGCTTCCAGTTTGGCTATGTAAGTGCATCTCTCTCACAGGTTGTAGTGTTGGGTGGTAGGAGGAGAGGGTTGTCTGTGTGCATGAGGCAATTGCTGCATTGCCCCAGTATGCCCAGATTCACCAGGTGGACAGGAGAAATCACCAGAAGCTGACCCTTGGACATGCCTGGTTTGGTGCTTTTTTTGTAAAGTACAGGAGCTGTTTTCCCTTGCCTTAGCAAGGTACTTTGCAATTATAGGCTGTTTAGTGCCTATGATTAATTTCTCCTTGTTAACAAGGAGAGTTGAGTGTTTGTATCAGTTTAAGGCTTCCTAGTGCTTTCCAGCAGGTATTAGAGCAAGTGCTAGTCACAGGGATGGTTAAAGGTAAAGGTAAGATGAAAAAAAATGGTTTATCCTAAGCACTGCAGTGTGCACTAGATAAGTTAGATGTGAAAGTAGGTAACTTAAGTTTTACCTGTCTAAAAAGTTAAGTTTTAGTGGTGAGTCACTATTTTTAAAACAGCAAGATAGATTGAAAGGGGGTGGTCACTTTTGTATTTTGGTACTATGGAATACAATAGTTGAAGGGGAGTGATTTCACAAAACGATAATTTTGTGCTTACACAAGGCAGTGAAAGCAGAGAGGAAATGAGATATATGATCAGATTAACGTAAGAGGCAGGCAGCTAGAAAGACAGCGGTATTTAAGAACACGACAGTAAATGGGTGGGAGCGTGGAGAAAAAAATTCTGCCTGACTCACAAGAGGTAGAGTTGTGGTCTCTTTTGAAGTTTTAATATGCAGTTAAAAGCAGAATACAAGTAAAACACAAGGTAAAGAAAACAAATCACAGTATTCAGAATATAAAAAGGCAATAAAGTAATACAAAATACAACAAATAAAAAGCAAACTAACCTTTCCTTCACAGCAAAGTGTAGCAGAGTCTGGGTGAGCCTCTGTAGTAAAGCTGTGAAATGTTTTATTTTACCCCTTAAATAGAAGATGTGAAGTTTTTCAATCTCGCCGTTCATTCATCACTGATGGGTTCGGAGCCGATCCTCGGCTCCGACATGGCCGACTAGCAAGCTCAAAGTTCTCCAGTAACTTGAGACCCCACCCCTTATCCCATAATGCACTGCTGGAATTCCCTCAGATCTAGTTTGCCACGGCACAGATCTCTTGGTTTCCACCTTGGCTCGAGACTTTATTGGGAGTTTTTCAACTTTCAGCAAGTTGTATTTTTTCTTTTTTATATACCTTTGTTCTATCCTTAGTAGCAGATATACTAGATAGTAAATAGTTTTTTTTCCTGTGTTTTTACCCCTTTCCTCAGTATTCTATCTTGCCTTCGGCCTTTTGGCCTTAGGATTAGTGATTAGTCAGTGATCCCCTTTGGACTATCGTTTTGGATCTCTTATTACTGTTTGTAGTTATTTAGTTAGTGCCCGTTTTGGGCTGTGTGTATGTTTGTGTGAGTTACTTAGTTTAAAACAGCTCTTAGTTAAAAAGTGTGCTTGAGTTGTGTAATGTCTGAAGATAAGGACAAGCATCCAAAGTCTGGGTTTAAAAAGTGCCCAGTCTGCGGACAGAAAATGTCAGTCACAGATGCCCATGTGCAGTGTGTTTACTGCTTGGGTGAGGTACATCTGCAAGAGTCTTGCAGCATATGTCATTCCTTTTCCACAAGAGTGTTAGCCGAAAGGAAGAGGAAATTGATTGATGGGGGGTACCATTAAACACCCCTTTTCGGAGGTATTGTCTGACCATGCTGGAGCCAGTAAATCATCTAAATCTTCTAAGTCTTCCACTGATTCCAGATCCAAGAAAGGAAAGAGGTCAGAGAGTGTGGTGACTTCGGCTCCAGTGCCCTTGGAGCCAACAGTCTGCTCTTTTCGGAACCGGGACATGACTTTGGAACCGGTACCAAAAAACCTCCTTCCATATTGCTCCAATCGGCTCCATCTCTCCACTCTTCCAGGTCCTCTGTCAGCTTATCTGATCTGGATATGGACCGGCTGGTTCAGAAACTCTTAAAAGCACCAGGCCTAGTTAAATTGCTGTTGGCTCAGACACAACCGTTGGAGCCGAAGACCACTACCTTTGAATTGCCTGCTCCTCCTTTGAGCCATATTGGACCTTCGGAGCCGGAGGAGGCCAACCTGATGATTGTGGATCCCTTGGAGCCGACACCTGCTCCAGTGTCGTCGGCTCCATCTGCTCAGACGTTCTCAATGCTGACCGGGGACTCTAGGAGCCAACACTCTCCAGTCGGGTCTGGGGAGGATAGCCGTACCGACTTGTCAGTGCCGACTCTTCCTCTCGGGGCCTCGGCTCGGGTGAGCTCGGCTCCTACCTCGGGCTCGGAGCCCACAGCTTCGGTGCGGGAGGAGATAGCGGCTCCATCAGAGCCATCGACTCCTTCTCATAGGAGCCAAGGTGCATTTGATGCCATGAGGCGAGTGTTGTCTCCCAAGACTTCTTCATCTCAAAGTCTGGCCTCTTCTTCCCCTAAAGTGCCTGTGTCTGTTTCTGTTTCCTCCAGTCCTCCCAAGTGTAGAGACCCAGAGCCTCAGGTAGCCCCACCGGGCGCTCCCTGCTCTTCTGAGACCTCTCCAGAAGTTCCCCCTGAAGAGGTTCCCAGGAAGAGATTATGCAAGAGGAGGCATTTGGTCTCCCCCCAGGAGTCTATCACGTTGGACACCGACCTGGATGAATCAGAAGGGTCCCCCAGATCCCCCTCTGAGGATGTCTCCTTTGCGGAGATTCTTGAAATCCGTAGGCAGAGGGGTGATTGGCAGTCCAAGAGCCCTACTGAGGACGAGTCGGTTCTCCTGAAGGCGTTTGGGTCTCAACTTCCACCTCTTGAGTATCTACGCCCTACGATGAGCTTATGGATCTGGTCTCTTGCAGGGCGTGGGAGTCTCCAGAATCTATTGAACCTGTTCCTCAGAGGCTTAATAAGTTTATATCAGCCCCTGTGGATAAGTCCTTTTTGACCAAGGGAGTCCCTGTTGATGCCATGGTGGTGGCGGCAGCCACCAAAAAGGAAATGTCTGAGACTTCCTCATCTATCCATCCTCCTAATAGAGAATCTAGAATCGTGGATAGATATGGGAAACGCATGTTCAGTTCAGCGACTTTCTCACTCAGATCACTGAACTACTTGACACATTTTACCAGACTGCAGAGAGATCTCCTTAAGCAGTTGGGAGATACTCTTCAGGGTGCTGTAGCTTTGAGTGTATCCGATAAGATTGCCACTCAGTTCTCTACCCTCAATTCGATAGTCAACTCATCCATGCGTCTCGTATCTTGCACATCTGATGGTTCGAGTAGAGCTACAGGTACAGGATCGCTCTCTGTAGGCATGCCTAGATGCGACTTTGTTCCTTTGCGGAACCCTTTAAGTCTTCTTTTACTAATACCCCATTTGACGGCTCATCTTTGTTTGGGCCAAAGTTGTAGGAGACTTTGACCAGGTGTGAGCAGGAAGGAAAGACTCTGTCTGCAGTCGGAGTCCGTTTTTCCACCCCCACGCGACCCTTTCCCAAAGGTCAGAGGAGAGGAAAGATGTGGTTCTGGAAAGCCCAAGGAGCCTTTCAAGACACACGTGGAGAGCCCCCCTTTAGAGGCAGAGGAGGGGGTTCCAATGGAAGACACCTCCCTCGCAGCAGAAGGGGTCTGCAACACCAGGGTGACAGAGATCACTTTTCTGGTCAATCCTACCAGCGCTCCTGAAGGGAGGCTCGGCTGTCCTACTCTGGAGGCAGTCGGGGGTCGCTTATCTTTGTACCCCAAATCCTGGCTAAATATAACAAATGACAGTTGGGTACGAAGTATCATTTCCAGAGGGTATTTCATACCATTCTCCACCTAGCCTCTTCCTGTCAAAAAAAATCCTGGACGTTTCACTCAGTCACTTGGGACAAGCAGCAATAGAGGTACGCCGATTGCTAGAAAAGAGTCATCCAGCCAGTCCCAGCAGACTAGACAGGATTCAGAACTTACTCAAGGTTCTTTTTAGTTCCAAACAAAACAGGAGACTGGAGACCCATTTTGGATCTCAGCAGACTCAACCAATTTGTGAGAAAAGAGAAGTTCCGAATGGACATGCTACAGTCCATAATCGCCTTGTTGAGGAAGGACAATTGGATGTGTTCAATCGATCTCAAGGATGCGTACTACCACTTAAAGATGGACAGACCATCCAGAGATCACCTGCATTTCCAGATGGGAGCTAATCATTATCAATTCTGAGCTCTGCCCTTTGGTCTCACTACAGCCCCCAGAGTGTTCACCAAGTGCATGGCAGTAGTCACGGCTCACCTGAGGCGTCTAGGGTTCCAGGTGTTTCCGTATCTAGACGATTTGCTCCTTACCTCCACCACCAGACATCAACTTCTTCAAGCGAGAGAGGCTACTCTGACACTCTGCGATCAGCTAGGCATTACAGTCAACTTCAAAAAGTCTGCCTTGTTGCCATTGCAGCATATCGTTTTTATAGGTACAGAATTAGACATGTCAACCACCACTCTCCGCCTTCCGCCAGAAAGAATCTCTATTCTTCGCCAACACATCATGTCCCTAATATCAAAGAACAGAGCACCAGCAGCAGAGGTATTGAAAGTTCTAGGATTGATGGCGGCAGCTATTCTAGCAATCCCCTTAGCAGGGAAGTATATGAGAATCCTTCAATGGCTTCTATTCATGCAGTGGTCTTACCACGAACTTCCAGTGAGTCACATGATCCTGATAAATTCCTGCAAGAAGGATCTTCAGTGATGGTTGATGTCTCTTCATGTCACAGTAAGATGTCCTTTCATGCTTCCCCCTCCTGTTGCCACTGTGACCACGGACGCTTCCCTGATAGGGTAGGGGGGTGGCTGTTTCAGGGAAAGACTGCCCAAGGCACATGGACAGATCAAGAATCACATCTACATATCAATGTCCTGGAGATGAGAACAGTACTTCTAGTGCTGCAATACTTTCAGGACTCTCTTCCTCTAGGGACAATTGCAATACAGACAGACATGTCAGTGGTCTGGTATCTGAACAACCAAGGCAGGATCAAGTCTTATCCCCTTTGCCAAGAAGCCCTCAGAGTATGGCAGTGGCACTGTCATCCCAGTGCTTTCTATTGGCAACGCACATCCCAAGCAAATCCAACGTAATAGTGGACAGACTGAGCAGAGCAATCTTGTTGCCCCACGAATGGTCCCTCAAACAAGAGATTGCAGACAGGATCTTCCGCAAATGGGGCCAGCCTTCCTGCAACCTCTTCACCAGTCACATCAACAACAAATGCAGAAGTTATTTTGCCCTAATCCCCACGCCAGGTCACTCCCTGAGGGATGCTCTTGTCCAAGATTGGCCCCCGGGTCTCCTCTATGCATTTCCACCAATTCCCCTGATATCCAAATTCTTACAGAAAGCAAAGTCGCTGGGACGGACAATCATGCTCATAGCCCCTTATTGGCCTCGGCAGATTTGGTTTCCATTTCTTTATCATATTCTGGAAGATCCATGGATCCTGGACCCAGTTCTGGACCTGTTGACACATCCATCAGGGGATCTTCACCCATCATTGCAGACACTGAAGCTAACCGCTTGGCTGCTCCAATTCCCCACATAGCCAGGCTCTATAATCTTTTGCATGACACTAGTCAGATTTTGTTGGCTTCCCACAAACCTTCCACTAGAAAATTGTATCGTAGTAAGTGGAAGAGATTTTCCATTTGGGCTTCTTCCCACAACATTGACCCTTATCAAGCACCATTGTCTTCTATCTTACAGTTCTTGACAGAAATCTTCAACAAAGGAGCAGCGGCAGCTACGGTACGAGTACAATTAGCTGCTATATTTAATTTCCATCTAGGAATTGATGGTTTGAATATTATGGCTCACCAATTGTCTAAGGCTTTTCTAAAAGGTTCCTTTCACATAAGTTCTCCAGTGAAGACACCTTATTTCACCTGGAATTTGAATTTTATGTTATCTCATATCATTCTTCCTCCATTTGAGCCTGCATCATCTTGTGAAGTAAAATTCTTGTCATGGAAAACTATCTTCTTAGTAGCCATCACTTCAGCCCATAGAGTGCCAGAGCTCCAAGCCCTTTCCATCAAGCCCCATTACATGGTCTTCCATACTGACAGAGTATCTCTCAGAACTAATCCATCCTTTCTGCCCAAAGCATGTTCTGAGGTTAACATTAATCAAGTCATTGAGTTGCCCGTTTTCTTCCCTAATCATACCAACAAATTGGAATATATGTTGCATAAACTTGATGTTCATAGACAACTTAGATTTTATTTGGACAGAACCAAAGACGTTAGGAAATCAGATCAGCTCTTTGTGTCCTTTTCTGAGACCAGGAAAGGTAAACTAGTTGCTAAAACAACCCTGTCTAAGTGGCTGTCTGATTGCATCACCTATACATATGCTTGTCATAATATGCCATTGTCTAGTAAGGTAAAGGCTCATTCAACCAGAGCAGTTTCTACCTCATCAGCCTTTCAAGCCAAATTGCCTTTGGATAACATCTGTGCAGCAGCCACCTGGTCTAAACCTTACACTTTTATAACTCATTACAAAGTGGATAAGGCCTCCAGGGACAGAGCTTCATTTGGTTCTAAGGTTCTGAAGAGTCTACTTCCGTGAGCCACCCAAGATCAGGGTGTTAGCGACACTACCCATCAGTAATGAATAAACGGCGAGATTGAACAACTTCACATAAAGAAGCTATGTACTCACCATAACATTCTATGTGAGTTGTTCCATCTCGCCTTCATTCTCACGTACCTCCCTCCTTCCCCCTCCTGGCTGACAGTTGACCTGGAGGCTGTCTTCATCATGGTTTTTCAATGTGTATTCATTCCTAGGCAGAATAATTATTGTACTGTGTTATGGTATGCAGCAAACAAGATCTGAGGTAATTCCAGCAGTGCATTATGGGATAAGGGGTGGGGTCTTGAGCTACTGGAGAACTTTGAGCTTGCTAGTCGGCTGTGTCGAACCCATCAGTGATGAATGAAGGCGAGATGGAACAACTCACATGGAACGTTATGGTGAGTACATAACTTCTTTGTTTAGTTCCTAGTTCCACCCCCTCAGTTCACAAATGATTAACCTTAAGTAACCTCTTCTATCTTATGTATATACTTATATTATTCCCTATCCATCTCGTAGACTAGTGGCCCTTCTTCCCTTTTATTTCTTTTCATTTAAAAAAAAAAAAAAAACTTGCTTTCTCCTTTTGTGTGTGGTAGAAATTATTTGGTTATGGCAGATACAAAACCAGCTGGTTTCAAAACATTTGTCAGTTGCGGGCACAAAATCCAAGTCTCAGATGTCCACACTGAGTGTGCGGCATCTTTAGGACCTTCGCATTTAGATTTCTTCTGCTCCATGTGTGCTGGCTTCAACCAGTGGGCATTAATCGACCAGAAAAACAAATTGATCTTAAAAGGGTTGCTTTCTTCCACTGCCCCTTCCTCCACTTCGACTTCTGCTTCATGGGCTCAGTCCCCCACCAAAAAGGGCTCTTAGGACAGGTGAACCATCGCAGAAATTTTCAGAAACTCTGGCTCCGACTGACTCTGTTCTGATTGTCATACAGGTTTCCCCTCAGCAACGGTCTCGAAGTTTTTCACTGGAGCCAATTGTCTCGAGACCAAAGCTTCCTATTCTTCAACCTTCCAGGTCAGACTCTGGACCTCCGTGTGTTGCATCATCTGCCAGGTATTCACGCAGTCTGTCCAAAGCAGGGGTAGACAGGATGCTGATGGTTTCTACAGGCACAGATCTTGCTGGGGGGTTTGTCCACTGCGCCTCCCTCAGGATCTGTGAGCCATCAACCCGCCTTTGCCCTAGTAAATCCTTCCCCGATCCGACCTTTGGGTTTGGAGTTATCGGGCCTGAAGATACCTGGAGTCATGACATTGGATCCAACAGGTGTGAGTACCTCGACTCTTTCCCTGACTGTCCCTGTTCCTACGGTTTCAGAGCAGAGCAGTTCTCAGAGCTACAGCTTCCACATCAAGTACGAAAGGTTAATGTCTGTTGCAATGTTTTCCAGCTGTCTCCCCCCCTCAGGGCTTCAGCGCTTGACAGTTCGGCTGCAACTCCACACTCTGATCCAGGGACACAATGGATTCGACAGGCTTCTCCCTCGACAGGTCTGGCTAATAACAGATATTTTCTGTGCAATCGTTCTTCCTGAGGTTGTAGTTCTAAATAAAAGAGTAAACAGGACACACAGTTAATCCAACTGGAAAAAAAAAATAAAAAACAAGAAAAACCTAGCCAAAGTAGAGTTTGCACACTATGTGATTCCTTGAAGCCGCTTGTAAAAGAGGATTATGCGATATATGCAAATGAAAACTTAAGGACACCAGGTGTTTCATATATATGATGGTACTGAATGCCCATGACTTATTTCTTTTTAAGTCGATTAATGGACAAATTTAGGCTAGTAAGGCCAAACCCCAATAGTTGTGAACATGCATGTCTTATGACATTATCAGCACAGCATAAGTGGACTGTTTGGCTAACCTTTAGAAACACAGGGTTGTTGTACCCAGCTGTTGTCCCTAACCATTAAAGTGTCTGCAAAAAGACCTGCTGAAATTTGTATGTGTCATTGTTATGGCCCCAGTGTTTGCCGACCATCAAGCCTCTGGCACTGTGCATGTGTTCCTGTACTAGGAGAGGGTGATTCATGGTGCAGTTGTTGCACAAACAGCCACGGGGAGAGTTAGCTGATATGGCCCTAACCCTGCCCACTAGTGGCTGATATCAGCACCCTTATCACAATGGGAGCATCCTGTACTCTTTCCCGTGTGTGTGTGTGTGTGTGTGTGTGTGTGTGTGTGTGTGTGTGTGTGTGTGTGTGTGTGTGTGTATACGCTACTAAACATCAGAACTCATGAGAGGTACTGTCACCAGCTTTGAGTCATCCAGCTCACATTTTCGTCCTGTGGCCATTGGGTCATATAGACCCCCCTTGCGTACCAGCAGCTGACCAGTGGGGACCATTGACTCGACACCCAGGATGGGTGAATGGGTGTAATCCACTCATTTTTCCTCTTTTGCCCAGTTTTTGTAGAGCCTGAGCCAGTAGTGTAGGTCATCACTGGCATAGTCAGCACTTCAGCCCTGTAAGCCACAGAACACAAAAGGGTAGCTTTGGGAGTTTATCATTTTAGTATGGTCATCTTCATCTTCAAGGCCCACGGTGTTGCAGCGGTTAGCATTGTCACCTCACAGCAAGAACTTCTCCCGTTCGATTCTCGGCTGGAGCGCCTTCTGTGTGGAGTCTGCATGTCCTCTCTGTGGTCGAGTGACATATAAAGACATGCAGGTAGGTGCGTGTGTGAATGGGTGTGCCTTCTTTGAAGGTTGGGCGTCAGGCTGGTAACTCGGCACCATAAAAATCCACTGCCAATCATTAGCAGACCGGAGTTCAGGCGACCCCTAACCGGGAAAAGCCGAAAGACATTACTTTAGTAGGATCATCTTCAGGGAGGGTCACTGTCACAGTAAAACAGTAAATCATAATATATGGGTTCTATCTACTTTATATGCATTCTTTCCAACCAGACATTTCACCAACTGTGCCACATTTCCTACCAACTGTGCCACATTTCCTACATAGAGCACAGTTGGTCTCATGCCAGCATTCCTTTGAACCTTGGTTGGTTCATCAAGCTCTCATATAAAGTCAGTATTTTCAGTTCTTCTGCCACTTTGAGTGCTGCATGTCCTGCTTTAACACCAGAGTAATTTTGTTTAGTTTGTGTGTTTTATGTTTGAACAATTTGATATTTTTCAATGGCATTTTCAAACAAAACATCCATTAATGGTAGACTGTGGTCTGCTTTTACTTCAAAACCTACTGCTTCTTTCCTTTTTTGTTTAATTCCCTTTTTAAAAATGGAATTTAGGGAGTCTGATAAACAGGAGATAAATGATAAGGTAATAAAAATCAGCAAAAGACAGCTATCAAAGAAAGATACACAAGGAACTAAAGAAGTGTAAATCTAGCTACTGTACATTAAATTTTGATGAAGGTAGTACATTCCAAATAATTTGCCAAAATAGGTATGAAGTTGTTTTCTAAAGTGTCAGAATTTTCCTCACTGTTGTCCATATCACCAGAAGGAAAGACATGAGCAACACCTTTGTCTTTACCTATATTGG
The DNA here is from genome assembly GCF_019279795.1 of Protopterus annectens. Classification (NCBI taxonomy): domain Eukaryota; kingdom Metazoa; phylum Chordata; order Ceratodontiformes; family Protopteridae; genus Protopterus; species Protopterus annectens. Next base: position 1,563,514,646 of record NC_056744.1, read on the forward strand.
TATCCCATATGTAGGTTCATAGGTAGACACTAGGCTATATACCCTAGGGCATTTATAAGCCTAGCCAGAGTGTATTTGGCTTTCGCCTCCCTATTAGATTAGCCTACTGTGCCTCTGTATAGTAGGTCACAGAAGGTAGCCCTTTAAGATTAGTTTACTGTGCCTCTGTCAAGCAGGGACACAGAAGAGACCCCAGGGGTGAATTTGCAATTTCCCATCCACACGTCCAGATTTCGCTTGAAGTCAGCGAGGGGCTTTGTCTAACATGAATTGGGATTCTATTCCATTGTGAGGGGAGCCTCTGGGAAATGAATCTGTCCCTCCAGCATGTCCTATTTGTTTTTGTGCTGAGGTTTAAATCCCTGGAACGTGTAGCTCTAAGGGATTTGGATTTTTTGAGGTGGAGCATGTCCATCAATTCTGGGTCAGACGTCAGGCATAGATCACCTCTGAGTAGGCGGTAAGCAACTGAGTAGAGCTGGAGTTTCTTTAGTCGAGCTGCATAGGACATCTGTTTGTGACCCATGATCCTCTTGGTGAGGCACTTTTGGGGTCTGTCCAGTTGCTGCAGGTGTCGGGTAAGGTACATCCCAAAAGGGGCATTGTATTCAGTTATGGGCCTGATGAGTGATGAGTAGAGGGGCACAATGACCTCTCTTGATCTAGATGCGAACCCTTTCGTGATAAGGTAGGCTATGTAGAAGGTCTTTCTAACCACTTTGGCAACGTGATTGTCAAAGGAGAGATTACTATCTACATGGGTCCCCAAATCCCTAATTACTTCCTCTGTACTTAATGGATTACCACCTATGTGGTAATTTGTGGGCACTATGTTTTTCCCAAAGGGGATGACTATGCACTTTTTATGGCACCAAGCATCGTCTCTGTGAGACCCTTTTGGAGGATGCTTGTGTCAGCTGGAGAGTCGATTATGGCTCCCAGTTTGCAGTCATCTGCGAACTTTGTCAGCCATAGTTCCACTGTGTTAGCCTGTACCTCAGAGAAGTATATACTGAATAAGAGAGGTCCCAGAACTGAGCCTTGTGGGATGCCACTTGTAACTGGTTTGGATTCGACGGCACCTGCAATTCTGACCATGTGGGTTCTATCCCTGAGCCAGTTTGCAACCCATCTTGTGACATAGGGGTTGATATTTAAGCTGGTAAGCTTATTTATGATGCCCGAGTGGGGTATTGTGTCGAAGGTTTTTGCGAGGTCCAGGTAGGCTGTGTGGACTACCTTGCCCTCATCTGTGGCTTTGGTAACTGTTTCAAAGAAATCAACTAGGTTTAAGAGGCAAGATCTGCCCTTAACAAAGCCGAATTGGGTAGGGTCCAGTGTCTGGAGGTTCCCAATGTCTTTGTTTATGAGTTCCATGATAATATGCTCCATAGCTTTACAGACCAGACTAGTCAGGTTTATGGGGCGATAGTTCCCGGGGTCCGTTGTGGCTCCACCTTTGTGGAGTGGGACCACTGTAGCTGTTCACCATTCTTTGGATGCATATCCTGTAGTAAGGCTAAGTTTGAACAGTGACTTAATGTGAGGGTTCAGTTCTTCTTGGAGCTTGTGTAAGACGCAGCCTGGGACACCGTCCGGTCCCATAGATGCTGTGTTTTTTGCTTTGGAGAGGGCAGCTTTCACCTGTGCATCTGTGATGTCAGGGAGGTTACATACAGTTGGGATAGGCATTTGCTCCTTTGGGAGAGAAGGGGGGGAGAAGTTAGCACTGAATCTGTCTGCCAGGATGTTGGCTATGTCTGTAGGTTCGGTATATTTAGTACCGTTATGCAACAATTCAGAGCATATCTGGGAGTTTCCACCCATATTCCTGACATAACTAAAGAAGGCCTTGTGATTATCTAGGGCAATTTTTCTTTCGAAACTGGCCTTTGATGATTTTATGAGGGATCGAAGTTTCTTGCTAATACTGATCAGAGATGCCTTCCCTTTTTGGGATTTTGCTCTGTCATGTAGTAGCTTCCTCCTTCTGTTGTATAGCTTATTTATGGCCAGGGTCCACCAGACAGGTCTCCTGTTTTTGGAGGAGTGAGTCTTGGTTTTATTTGGGATAGCACGATCCATGCATTTCTGCAGGTGCCCATAGAATCCATTTGTAAAGGATTCTGTGGATTGGGCTGTATTATCCTCTGGCCCAGGGGCTTTGAAAGATTCCACCTCAGTCTTGAGAAGTGCAAAGTTGGCTTTTGAGAAATTCTTTACAGTGATTTCCTTGGCTGGGGGTGGGGACGGGATATGGATGTCCAGGGAAATTTGTTTATGGTCTGATCTTACCAATGAGGGGTTTACCTCTGGTGTGGAACATAGAGTCCCCATGTTGGTGATGACCAGGTCCATTATGTTGTTCTCTCTTGTGGGAGTGGTGACCAGTTGTTCCATCGCGTTAGAGTTTATAAATTCAAGGAACCGTTAGGCGAGGGTGTTAGGGCTTGAGCAGTTTTCCCAGTCAATGTTTGGGTAGTTGAAGTCACCCAATAACATAGTGTTTGGAGAGACCTTCATATTCTCCAGTGTTCTCAGGAATGCCAAGTGGGGTTCCTGTAATAGGGAGGGTGTTCTGTAGCAGGCTACAAACTGAAAGGCAGTTTTGCCCGCTGTTAGTTGCACATGGATGGTTTCCGATGCTTTGTGCAGTGCCACTAACCTGGAGGTGTAGGTATCTTTAATGAATATAGATACTCTCCCTCCTTTTGTGCCTCAGTCCGAGTTTTGGGGCCAAAACGCATGGAATGAGTTTTAACCTGGTAGTGCTGGGGTGCTCTCAGGAGCCTTGAACCAGGTTTCTGTTACTGCACAGACATCGATTTTCTCCATACTGAGGAGAGCCTCGTGTGCGTGCATCTTGAGGTTTAGACTTCTGGCATTGAGTAGCATTACCCTTAGTTTTTTATCCTTGGGTTGTCTATGGAGGTGGGTTTGTCCTTTGAGCCTTGCCTAAAAAAAGGCACTATGGGGGTGGCAAGAGCCTTGGCCAGCATACGAAAACCTATATGACAGGTGCAAGCCGTTCATAGCTTAAGCAACGTGGTTTGTCAAGCATGTCATCCCAGGCTGACAGACACTGGATCCCCTTTGAATGACACCAATACTTTAGCCAATTGTTGAAACT
>NC_056744.1:1563518275-1563568275 GCF_019279795.1 Protopterus annectens
AGCAAATATAAATAATACAATCCTTTAAAAATTAAATCTGCATAAATTAATTTCTGCACAAGTGGCATAAATGCCCTGCTGTTAACTTAATCTGTATAATTATACCAAGCCTATGTGTATTATCTGCACATTGCAAGGATTACTTTGAGCAATCCTTAATGATTGTTAGTACTTGTTAAAAGTATAGTTAAAATACTTTTCTTAACATGATAATGCATTGTATATTACATATGATGGTACTAATGTTAACTCTTTTGTTTGCTCTAACTCCAACCCCTATCTATCTCTCCCTTTTTTGCTATGTGTCATCAAAATGTTTCCATTTCATCCATCCCTAAGAAATCATAAAATGCTTTACAGCACAAGGAGGTAGGCCAACCCTATTGGCTCAGTCTGCCCCCACTCCATCAGCTCCAACATTAACACCCAACACATCTGGGACCCAACTTATCAGCGGTGCCTCTGCTGCCCCTGCCTCAGGTAGCACTACCCTGACAGCTGATGCTGTGGTACCTGCCCTGAGTACTGTGGAGGTGGTGATTTTATCACCCACCAGGAGATGCCACAGTTGGTGTATAGGGTTGTGCACAGCACCATTGGGCACATCTATGTTGAATGGAAAGGCGGCTCTCCTCTTGGTCCATAGGAGGACACCAAGCACTCCAGCAGCAGCAGAGTAAGGGGACAGTGATGACAGCTTTGCACATGTGTCTTCTTGACACACTTGATTTAGTCCAATTGGCTATACATGATTGTGTTGTTGTCACCCCTCTTTATAAAAGTGACAGTCCAAATTCAGCGAACATTCTGTAGATATGTTCATTTCACACTGTTGAAGGAGTGTATAGATGAGGTTTTCCCACCCTCCCCGCACATTTCTGCATTGATTTCCCTTTGTTCTTTCCGCTGCTTGCCCCCCATTTCACCACTTTCATATCTCCTCCATTTAACATCTTTAATCTGCTCAAAATAGAATCACACACAACACACATAAGTAAAAACAATGGAGCCCTTCACCTTTTGGCCTCTGTGTTTGTGCGGAGTTTGGCATCTCGCACCAATGCCAAGCAATGGTGAACGGCTCGTACTTACTGTGGTTAAGTCCACACAATGCCTCTGACAGACAGTGAATGCAGATAAAGAATGATTTTATTGCATTCTCAGTACATATTTAAAACTATTAGATACACCTGGATTTGAACCCTGTATCATCTGGACACCAAAAGAAACATATTAATGCATTTACACCTGGTGCCACAGAGTCAGTTAAGCAGCAGGTTTGTTCTATACACTCAGTACTCAGAACTCACATAATTTTAGCAATGAGGCTCACATCTGTTCCCTGCTTAACTATGCACAAACAGGGAAAGCTGTAGAAATGTGCATCTCACATGCACAAACACTTTGCCGTCAACTGTAGAAACTAGCTGTTTAGCAGTACACTATGGAAAATGCACAATAGCATATAATAATTTGTTTTATTGTCTATGTATTCTCCCTGTCATCATCGTACATGAAAAAACAATAACAAGGGTAAAGCAAGAAAAGAAGACATATTTAAACTACAGCCATCTCTTAACTCCCCCATGCACTGCAGACTCAGTACTTGTTCTCAACTGTATCAAGTACACTACAAAAATGCTTTCTTATATACCATGCACATCTTTGTAAAGTATACATGCACACTGGAAACCCAACAAAAATACTACACTTTGCACACACATCCATCTGGGATAATGCATAACTTTAATAGCTTAACTGTTGGTTATGCCTACACATCCATGTCAGACAAGCCTCCCTGCATCCAGTGATGATATCATCCACTATAAATTTTCCTGGAGCCTTGTGAAAATCACACTTGTATTGTGGAGCTTGTATTAACTACTGAGTTCTCTAGTCTGTTTACATAGTTAGGTATGGGTTCTAATCTTACTGCAGTTAACTGGTGTGTCTCAGTGTGCCTGTTTAGGCAAAATAGCATAATTGTGTATCCTGCAGTCATCATTTCAATCCCATGCAGTACCAATATTTTGACAGCTGGACATGCCTAAACATGCATTTCAGACAGGCCTCCCAACTTCTTCTCTCCAACATTCAGTAATCCTCTACCAACCATCCTGGAGCATTTAGTCTTAAGCCAATACCTACAAGTTACATTAACAAACTTCTCCATCAATTGAAACCTTCTACTCTAGCAGCCAACCTCCATTCCAATGATTTCCTGAAGCTGGTAGCTGATGCCACTATTTACCCAGTCTCCCTACTAATAAATAAGTCTATCTCTGAGTAAATCATCCACAAACTCTGAAGGATATCCCATATAATTCCTCTACACAAAGGAGGCACATCAACACTGTTATCAAACTACAGACCCATTGCAATACTCTCTCCCCTTGCCAAAATCCTTGAGAAATGTATACACTCATAAATCCTACCCTACCTCTTAAACAATAACCTCCACTCAGATGCATAACATTGCTTCAAACCCAAGCATAGTACCACATCCACCCTAATTAACTTCACAGATATAGTCAATCAATCAAGAAACTATGGCCTTTGTGTTTTATAAGTTTTCCTAGATATGTTAAAAACATTTGACACTGTTTCACACCAGAAACGTCTTTACCAATTAGCCGCCTTAAACTTCTCACAATCCACCATATCATGGTTCCATAGCTACATGTCAGACAGATAGCAAGCTATTAAATTGCTAGACAATATATGCACACTCTTACCAGTCTTTGTAGGTGTACCTCAGGGTTCCACACTTGTCCCTCTTCCTCTCTTCATTTTACAATATTTACAAATAATCTCAATTCAACCACCACATCATCTAAAATTATACAATATGAAGATGATTCTACACTCATCTGCTCAGCCTCTGTAATCCCTGAACTCTTGCAAAAGACACAAAAAACATTTACTGATGTTGAACACTACCTTTCCACCAATCAACTAATATTCAAACCCAACAAGACCAAACTACAATTTACCAACAATAAAATATCTCAACCCCCCCATCCCATTTACCATCTACTCCACTAATAACACCAAAATAGAGCCAGTAGACCACACTAAACTACTGGGTGTCACCCTTGACAAATCTCTCAGTTATGACCTGCACATATCCCAAACAACCAAAAAGGTCCACATAAAACTCAGGGCACTCTATGCAGCCAAACCGTTCCTCACCCAAACCACCAGAACAGGCATTACCTAAAGCTATCTACTATCCAGTCTGTTATATTCCTCCCCAATTTTCACAAATTTAAAGAAATCAAACCTAAATAAACTGGAAGCCTGCTACAACAAAGAGATAAGTAACCTTCAAACCCTGGACCCCACTCAGTTTGGGTTTGTAAAAGGTAGATCATGTCTACTAAACCTGACTGACTTCTTTGAAGCAGTCACTAGAGCCATAGATGAGGGCAAGGTAGTGCACATAGCCTATCTTGACCTCGCCAAGGCTTTTGATACCATCCCCCACTCTGGAAGTATAGATAAACTCACTAAACTGGGCATAAGTCCTTATGTCACAAGATGGGTGGCCAACTGGCTCACTGACAGAACCCACACAGTAAAAGTAGCTGACTCCAAGTCCAACTTCAGACCAGTGACGAGTGGAGTACCACAGGATTCGGTCCTGGGTCCTCTCCTGTTCGGCATCTACTTCTCTGAAGTGCAGGCCAACAAAGAAGGTCTTTGGTTAACAAAGTTTGCAGATGACTACAAACTGGGAGCCATAATAGAATCACCTAATGATGTAGACATTTTAAAAAAAGGGCTTCACAGAGACAGATGCTTGGTGTCAAAGTCATGGCCTCAAGCTCAATGTCAAGAAGTGCATTGTCATCTCCTTTGGGAAAAACTCAGTATCCATGAACTACCACATAGGTGGTAGCTCACTAAATACTGAAAGTATGATAAGAGACCTCAGGACACAGGTGAACAGTAGTCTCTCCTTTGATAACCACATTGCCACAGTAGTCAGGAAATCCTTCTACGTGGCACACCTCATCACAAAAGGGTTCTCCTCTAGAAGAAAGGAGGTCATTGTTCCTCTCTACTCATCCCTCATCAGACCCATTATAGAGTACAATGCCCCATTTGGCATGTAGCTCACAAGACACCTACAACAATTGGAAAGGCCACAGAAATACCTCACTAAGAGGATTACCGGCCTCAAAGATATGCCATATGCAGACCGTCTCAAAAAACTCCAGCTCTACTCAGTCACATATTACCTACTCAGAGACGTTCTCTGCCTAACATACAAAGCTATGTCAAACCCAGAGCTGTTGGACATGCTACATTTAAAGAAATCCCAATCTCTCCAAATTACTTACTCTAGGGATCTAAACCTTGTCACCACAATAAACAGAACATGCTGGAGGGATAGATTCCTGTCCAGAGACTTCCCATACTCTGGAACAAACTACCCATTCATGTCCTCTTTGGCCCTCTTTAAGAAAAATCTTGATGACTGGATGGGAAATAGAAAATTTGCCCTGGGGATCACTTCTGTGGCACTGCTTGAAAGGGGAAAATAATTTTCTTGGGTGGCGAAAGCCAGGAAACCTTTTTTGTCTAGGCTTATTTAGGCCCCAGGGCTGATAGCCTAGTACCTACCTATGAACCTATAAACAAAATAGCATATTTGCCACCAACCTCCCATACAGAACACATCATTGTTCCACTCTCCACAAACTAGACTGGTTGTAACTCCCAAACCTATTGAATCTCAGCCAACTAACAATTTGCTATTCCATCATCTACCTACCAGATAAATGTCCAGTCCTTAAGAACCTAGTAAAGCTCTACATTTCCAACAGAACCTTCCGCTCATCTGACAAACTTCTCCTAAAAGTCCCAAAGCCAGTAATAGCTACTGGGATGGCTTATTCTCAAAACACTTCTCCAAAATTTGGAACTCAATCCCCCCAGTCCATTCTTTGTACAGCTAACCCCTGCAAATTCAAACCTTTTTCAAGTCCCACTTTATCAATAACTGGCTATGCTCATGCTCTACACCTGGCTGATCCCTCAATAATTTTTTAGCACTTCTCATCCTTTATTGTTCATCTCATATGTTTGCTTTTGATTTTCCCTTACCTCCTTCCTTGGATCCTAACTCCATCTTAATATTGTATATTTTGATATTTTAATTGTTTAATTTTGGTGAAGCAACCACCTCACTACTAAGTAGAAACTTATTAATGTATTGTCTCTTATGTGTTTACTCAAGAACCAGAAAGCAGAATGTATAATTTGTGTTGCTAACCATCCTTACTGCATTATTTGTACTACCATTACTTGTTTTATTTTTATTTTTCAGTGCAATTGTATCATTTTTTTTATTGCAATTTTTATTACTGTTTATCATGTAACCTGTTTGGATACAGTGTTTATTATATGTAACTTGGGGCTTTTCTCACCAGGCCTCCGCCTGCAAATGGGCCTTTTTGGGCTCAGTCGGACAGTTCCAGTAAACAAATGTAAAATAACATAATTTTATTTCACTATAAACTGTTCTACAGCCTTATGAAAGCCATACTTGTGCCCTGATATGCTTGTGTTAAGTATTAAGTTCTGTAGCCTGTGTACTTAGGAAGGTAAGGGTTTTAATCTCACTGCAGTCAACTGGTGTGTGTGTGTGTGTGTGTGTGTGTGTGTGTGTGTGTGTGTGTGTGTGTGTGTGTGTGTGTGTGTGTGTGTGTGTGTGTGTGCGTGTGTGTGTGTGTGTGTGCATGAGACTCTGCTGCTCTCATCTGCTATAAAGTATTCTCCAACACTCTAAGTACTGTGCTCTGTAAATAGGTAGTTTTTAAATGATATGTGAGTCCAGTGCTTTTTCCAACACTTCTCAAAACATCATATAGGAACATACAAATAACTATATGTCAACCTGTGTAACATGCACTCTGACAGTAGTTAAGGCAAACCTGTGCTGTGGGGTCTATATTACCACATCGGAAGCACCCAACATTGAATGGCTTAAATGTCGAAAATGACGTTCAGCGATGTGTTTTTTCTGAGATCGCGGTACAATGAAGAAGGGACAATTTGCCCTTTCCTCACTGTAGTGCAATCTTGGAGTTGGTATATATAATTATAATTAGCGAAGTCGATGAACGGCATTTTCAACATTTAAGCTGTTCGATGTTGGGTCTCTTCAATGTGGTAATATAGACCCGTGCTGTGGCAGTAACATTAACTACTGTGTTTGCAATGTATTTTAACTGCACATATAGGTGTTCTACTCTGCCAGCAAGCTATGTGCATATCTATACGTTCAACTATCACTCATGAGACGATTTTACATGGGGATGTGACTCCACATCCATGCCCTGCAGTGCTTGCAACATGTTCTTCTCAGCATATAATGATGCTATCATACTCCATATACTGCAATGTTGCAATGTTAGAGTCAGACATGTGGTGCTGCTTATGTGACACTGCACGGCATTCATATTCTATACCTATGCAGGTGTAATGTTCATATTAGGATCAGTGTACTGCTGTCTGTCTGGTGGCTGGTACATTATAGTCATTGTGTGATCTTTGGAATAGCTCTTTATTTCACTACCACTTGGGATACCATTCACATAGCCCCACACAGCCTCTTTTGTCCTCTGGCCACATGACATCCTTCCTGCAGAGGAGTGAAGGATGTCCTCATGTTAAATATGCATACACACATCATTAAGCAGAGTCCTTACATGAGCGTATGCAAGACATCCCCAGACCACTGCATGTGTGATTACTAGTCTGTCATGGTGTGGTGCACCTGTCACATATGGACAATGGTAAAATGTAATGCAATCCAACAAATATACAGATACACACAATAGTGTTACTATCTTCCATGATATACATATAGGCACTGTTACTTTAATTGTGTAATAATGGCTAGGATTTCAAGTGATGTTGGACTGTGACCCTATGATCACTTGATATGTCAATGTTGCTGTCATTGACACATGCTATATTGAGGTGTGGTTGTACAGGTTGGTTACAACAGAGTATTACATGTGGCATATATAACAGCTGTAGTAATATGCACCCTGAGAACTGTTGACATAGGTTCATAGTTTAATAGAAGGTTACTAGGCTATCAGACCTACAGCCTTTACAAGCCTAGACACATTCATCACAAGTGCAACAATTGCCCTTATTAGGTGGATGTAATTCGCAGAGTGAATGTATGGTAAATACTGACTACCCCTGTCCGTGAGTGACATGGGTGTAAAACCCAGGGTGAATTTGTGGTCTCCCATCCATTCGTCTAGGTTGCGCTTCACTTGGGTCACGGAGGAGCTTTGCTTCATATGATTCAGAAGTTTACATTGCCATTAGATTTGTGGATGTGCAGTGTTTCCATCAGTGCAGGGTCAGAGCCTGCCCTGTAGGCCAGGCACAAGTCACCTCTAAGAAGCCAGTTTAATACAGTGTACAGTGACAGGGTTTTCAGTCTATTCACATAAGTCTTGGACTGTTTTGGAAGCCATGATGTTCCTTGTTGAGGAAACCCCTGTGGTCTCTCCAACTGCTACAGGTGTCTGGTGAGGTACATGCAAAATGGAGCATTGTACTCTATTAATGTTCTGCTGAGGAGGATTCATAGACAATTCATGCACCACCTAATCCAGAATCACTTTATGGCAGACACTCAGCATGGCTTCCATCCTCATCACAGCACTACTTCAGCCCTCCTAGCCTTTACCAAAACCATAAACCATAATCGCAACAATAATTATATATACTCAGCCATCTTCTTGGATCTTTCCAAGGCATTCGATATGGTTGATCACCAACTTTTAATCCACACCCTGCAACCATTCTGTCTAGATACTGGAGCCCTTCAATGGTTTCAATCCTACCTGAGTGGTCGACAGCAGGCTGTCTTCTGGCAGAACAAACTCTCTAACCTTCTACCTAACACCCTTGGAGTACCACAAGGCTCTATACTAGGGCCCTTGCTGTTCTCCATCTTCATTAACGACCTTTATACTGTTATCCCAAAAGTCAGCTGTATCCAATATGCTGATGACTCTACTCTGATTTGCTCAGCCACATCTCCAGTAGAGTTACGGTCAGCTACCCAGACCACCTTTAATACAATAGAAAATTGGCTTTCTGAACATCGTCTGATCCTAAATCCCAAAAAATCTAAAATGCTTTTGTTTTCACCAACACGTAGGTCTACCGCTTTCACCTTTACCATAAAATCAAATGATGGCACAATAATCTCCCCTGACCCCTCTACAAAACTATTAGGTGTCATCATAGACAATAATCTAAAATTTGACCTACATGTTAACCAAACTATCAAAACCATCAATAAAAAACTAGACTGACTTTACAGAATAAAAGCCTTCCTAACCCCTCCAGCTAAAATTGCCATAGCTCGCTCTCACCTTCTTTCAACCCTTCTGTATGCATCCCCTCTACTCTTGAATTTAAACAAGACTGTCCTTAAACTCTCAATTTGCTACAACCACATTGCCAGGTTTGCCACTGGGCTGCCTTTTAGGACACATCATTGCATCAATCTAAATCAGCTTGTGTGGCTTGAACTACCCAGCCTAATCCAGTATAACCAACTGATTATGGCCTATAAAATCCTCTATAATCTGGACAATACTCCTGCACTTAAAAATATTATCACCTCCTATAACAATCCTAGACCGCTTCGATCCTCTAATAAACTACTAATTCAGACTAGCAAAATTAATAACACAGCTGGTGATTCTCTCTTTGCAAACTCTGTAAGTAGATCCTGGAAATCTCTTCCAGCTGATATTACCTTACTTTCCACCTTAGGTCAATTTAAAACTAGACTCAAACAACATTTGTCACTTAACTGGCTATGTCAATGTATCAAGCCTGGCTAACTCTCTCTAGAATGTGTAAAAATCTGTTAACCAATTTACTGTGTAATTGAATTTAATCCTGACTTGTGCTCAGGATTAACTGTAACCTGTGGAACTTGTTTAACTTGCTTACTTATGTAATCTCTGTAAATAGTCTGTTTGTAATATGTAATGCTGGTATTATGTAATGCTGTATCTGCTTACCCTTGGAGCTTTTCTCCCCGGGCCTCCGCTGAAAATGGACATGCATCCAGTCGGACTATCCCGGTCAACAAATGTAAAATAAATAAAATAAAAGTGCATTGGTGTTATAACATCTGAAGACTGGATGCAATGCCCTTACCTATGAGATGTACAACATAGAAGGCTTTCCTTACCATTGTGGAGACTTGTCGGTCGAAGTTCAGATTGCTATCTACCTGTGTTTCTAGGTCTCCCAACACTGGGTTGGAGCTTAGGGGTGGTGTTGTCAGTAGACTGCTTAGTAAGCAACCTGGAATGTTATTTGGTAACTGTGAGGCTGTGTCTTTAGACAGTGCATTTATGACCAGATCTCTACAGATACTTGACAGAGGACTGTTGTCAGGTATGGTTTGGGGTATGGCCTGTGGGTCTAGGGGTGTAAAGTTTTTGCAAAATCTGTCATCTAGCAGCTTGGCAATTTCCTCCAGTGCAGCTTCATGGTTAGACTCCTAGCATTAAGCAGCAGAACTTTGAGTTTGCTTCCAGTGGATTTTATTAGTTGGACCTTATTTTAGCTTTGACATTGCCTAAAAAAGCCACTATGGGTAAGGCAAGCACCTTTGCCAGTATCTGAGTGCTTAAAGGACACAGGTACAGCCCATCTCAGGCAAAGCAGTATGGCCTGTCAGCCATCTTATTCCAGGGTGAGAGATACAAGATCTACCGGGACTGATACCAGAAGGTAAGCCAATTGTTGATGTCAATCATTTATTTTTTATATTGTGGCATCACTATGGGTGCTGGTACATTCTACGTATACATTCACTGTGCAGCCCATACTGTATCATGTTGCTATGTGATTAGTTTTCATGCTACAGCTGTCATCATTGTCATGCCCTCATCTGCTGCACATTAATGTTTCACCTGTCCTTTTCCCCTGAGTTCATTCCTACAAATCATCTGTGTCCCTATTCAAGAAAAAACTCACTTCCCCTAACTGTTTATTTATAATGCAGTCTGTGTACCCTTACTGATCATTTACACAACTTTTGTTCAGTATGCCTGACACAGATTTCTACAATAATCTGCACTTTATGCACTTTCATGTAATGCGTTGGAACGATTTACAATTCCTTATTAATAACCCTGGCAATCATGTGGCATTTTGCATATACTCGCATCTAGTTTGCCTGTAAGTGAATAGGTTTACAAGTCTGCTGCCGTCAATGTTGCTTTACATGTTTTTCTGGCCAGCCACATTGTCACTAGCTATGAAGCTGAGCTTATTTATGTTTCACAGAGGTGTGTGGTATGAATATGTAATTATCTCTGCTGCTCAGTGCGGAAACATGTAAACTCGGTATAGGCTTCATGGTAAGCCTACAAGGAGTTTATTGAACCCCAGGAATGTGTTTTAGTCAGTGATGACCAATATCCAATGTCAGTATAAACCCATAAAAAATGTAATGATGCATTTGTGCTCTTTATTCTTGTAGTCTACTTGATAGTAGACCAATTACTCAAATATCATTTGCAAGTGCATTGTTGCAGGGTACACATGAGTATGAGTAAGTATGTCTTTGGTGAAGAACACATCCCTTCCCTTCTTTTGTGTTTATGAATGTCTTTTGAAGGGATGGAGGTGGAGGATAACTGGACAGTAACATAGCACGATATGCCAAACACCTGTTTACATGCAGTCTATAATGCCTTTTGTATAATTTTCCTTTAAATGTGTGATAAAAATACATGCAGTAAAAAAAACAATTTTCAGAAAAGGCATGAGAGTTTTGCTATAATAGATCAAAAATGATAAACGTGTAGTGTTTTGTTTCATTTAAAAGCTCACTGAAGTTAGTTCCACATGTTGGAAGTGTATTCTCACCAAAACATCCACTGCAGTGAAGGTTGTCTGAATTGCTGTTTTGTTTTCCTTTTCTCTTTCACACTAATCATTCACAGCTGCAAGCCATTAGCCACTAACAAAATGGTGTTGCGCCTACACTATGTATACGTCTGCTATATGAAGTAAAAAGTTTGGTATTCAGTAATTCTAATGAGTTCATACTTCACTTAAATCTTCACAGTGCTCAGAAGGCTGAATCTACATTATAAAAAGGTAACTGTGTAGCTAGGGAATTTGAAAGTGAGAAGACATGCGTATTGGACAAAAAGACTTGTATTTCTTTGAAGGTGATTTATCTGCCCAGAAGGCTTATACATTTGCTAAGGTATGCTTGTATTATCTGAGTACATTCTACATTTTGTAAAATGTTACAAATGTGTTTACATACCCAGCAGAAAATGGAACTTTTATCTGTATGAACTTCTTATACTTTGCTGTTAACACAGGCATTTTTGGCAGATTTCTGAGATAGACAGGTGATATTCTCAGCACAACTATTATTTTTAAAATTTGATTTTACAATATTCCATGTTATTGGAGAGAAATGTAATGTATGTGTCACTGACAGTAGTGTTATGATTGTGACTGGCATTAATAAATTGACTCTTCTGTTGTAAGTGTGTATAAATCCTGATAATTTTGTAGAACATATATATACTTTACTTCTGTGGTATTCCTTGGTTTGTACAAACCTTCATTTGTTTGGTGTTTTGGGGGTGGGGAGCCAACTACTATTCTATGGTCCAGGAAAAAAATTGTGTTTCAAGTGCTTTTTTGTTGAAAATGTGTATGCATCCTGATATTTCTGTGGAAAACATACATACATTACTTATGTTGTATGCCTGGTTTGTACAAACCTTTGTTTGTGTGAGGGGGAGGTGGGACAACCACAAAACCTTCAGTTGTACTAAGTGAAAAGTGTGTTTTAAGTGCTTAATGTTGACAAAAGGCATTAATTATGTGATATTTATCTGTTTTATCCTTCTCTGTTTTATGTCACATAGGATTATGGCACCCAAGCCTACAAATCCATGAACCCCCCTTTCAGTGACACAGAAAATGAAGTGATAATACAGGCTTTGTGGTGTTACCATGGAGCCTTTCTGCTTAAGAGAGGATGTGAAGATATGGCTGCTAGAAAGAAGATTTGGAACCAGTTAGTCAACAATAGCAATGCAGTCAGTGGTCACAGCAGCAGAAATTGTGAACAGGTGTGGCATCGGGCCACTGATATGATTTGAACAGCCTGGAGGAGAACAGCTCGCTACTGGGGGTGGTCCTACTGCCAAGCCCCATCTGACACCAAATGAGGAGTTCCACCACTGTCAGATATCCAGACAGCTTACAGCTAAGTGCAGACTGTGCACTATATGCTTTATGATGGTGCCAATGTAGCTGGGAGGACAAGTGCGTCCCAGGACCATCTTCCAGGTAAGCTTACATATGGCAACATTTATATTTGCTTGTTGAATAAAATATATAATTTGAGTACTACTTCCTGTGAAATTTTTTTTGTATGTGTACCTATTGATAAGTGATAGTGTTATACAAGAAAGTTGTTCAGTACACATGTGTGTGGGTGGACATCTCAGCAAGTTTCAGTTTCAGCTATTTCTTACAGGACACATAGGCAATATTCACTGTCCCCCTGTGATATTCCCATTGTGATGCTTAATTGCCATCCTTCCCTTCCTTCATTGCTTCCAGCACCATCCTCCCTGCAAAGTGTGGAGACATCTGCACATGGTAAGAAAATGTTTATTTGCTTATTACTAAGCATTATTTAGCTATATAATTACTTGTATGTGTAAGGAGGATGTAATGAGTGTCCGTATTGCTGTACTATATGTGATTGTGTGACCAGGGTTACTTTTTTATCATCAGTATTGGTTTAATATTTAGTGTAGTAGCAATTCCATGCCTGTGTTTGTTGCTTATTAACACAGGTGATCCTGACAGTGGAAGCGTAGGCCTCCTACCACCTGTTGTCAGAGTATTGGTAGGCTCTGATGATGATTGTGGACAAATGGAGGCACAGTCGGGGGTGCAGAGGTTGAATCTGACACACAGACTGTGGCTCACACATCCCTGGATACCCTTCAGACACAGCCAGTAGGCTGACGCATACCCATTCCACTGAAGCCCTCAGATATTGGACAGGTTGAGGGTGACACACTTGATTAGGGTAATGTGGTTACTGCAGTTTCAGTGCTGGTTGCCATGTCACATATTCATGTCATTGCTATACAACTCACACACATTCTACTTAGGTACATTTTCAAGTAACAATATGCAAGTATCTGCCATTCATTTGTGTTCTTACCCATTTTTTTTCCTGTTCCAGGTTCAACACATGCCTTGATAGCACTGCAGTTACAACTGTTGTAATTTAGGGCTGACTCTGTCTGTTGCTATCTGCACACAGTCATTATATGGGTAATTAAAGGCTGTGAGCATTGCCTAGCATCAATTTTACTGTATGCACATGCATATAATGAAAGTTGTATCTTAGGTGGTTAGCATGTGTCCTATCCATTGCATTTTGACCAGGGTGAGGGCATATTGTGCACGCCTACATCTACTACCCCTACAGCAGCTGGTGGATCCCCCTCTGCGTCTTCACCTGCATGTGGTTGTGGTGACCTTGCCAGTGGTGGTGAAATATGTGCCCCTTCCCCATGGTGTTCCTGTTCCAGCTGTTTTCTCAGGATAATACTGTGTAGGACAGAATAGTGATAATTTCAGCATAAGTACTGGGATCATACTACAGGGCCGCTCAATGTATCTAGTCACAGGAACTGTGGCTTCAGCAGTCTAAACACATACTCTATGACATTTCTTGTTTGTGCATGCACTTCATTATAGTGCTCCTCTGCGGGGGCATGTGCATTTCTGATGGGTATCATCAGCCATGGTTCAAGTGTATATCCCGCATCTCCTAGTAAATTACCTTGTGGGATATCCCCCAGAAAACCTCTAGTACAGCTGTAAGTTACAAGAAATGTTAACAAGGAGGAAGTGTTAAAATATATGTTACTGCCTGAATTAATTTTGGAAAATAATGTCTTTGTATATGCTGATAAATATTATTTACAGACCAAAGGTGTGGCGATGGAAACACCTTGTGCTAACTCATACGCCAATTTGGTCATGGCCCAGTGGGAAAAGACATTTATCATGGACACAAACTATGTTAGAAATATCAAATATTACAAGAGGTTTGTAGATGATGTCTTTTTCCTATGGGAAGGTATGGAGCCAGACTAATGTCAGTTTACTGAATATTTAAATCAGAGCACTACATTTCTGAGATTTGAGGGCAAATGGTCGAAAGAAACCATAGAATTTCTAGATGTATCAATCACGATGAAAGAAAATAATATCGAAACATCATCATATAGGAAGATTGTTTACTCCATTGCACTAGTATGCATCCTACACACATCTATCAGAATATGGTTATTAATCAAGGACGGAGAATATCTAAATTAACCAGTGATGATGATAATTGTAGATTAACCCTGGATACTTTGAAAGATGAATTCACTGTGAGAGGATATTCTAAGAAAGAAAGTGGGGTTGTTAATGATCTAAAGGTAACAGATAGAGAAAAGAAGGGAAGACCTCACTTTAGGAAAAAGATCAATAGTGAAGCTGAATTAGTACAAATGATGAGAGACACTGGGTCAAATGATACACAAATCAGGTTAAATATACAGTATCAAACAACAATAAGTGTACATGTAATATTATTAATAAGAAATGGGCTATTCTAACTACTAAGGAAGAAATTCGATCTCTAGTTGGCTCTAAGCCTAGATATGGCTACCGTAATAATAAATCACTGAAACAAATACTCTGTTATGAACAAAGGAAAAGTAATAAAATAATGTCAAAAAGACAGGGGGCTTATCCCTGTAGAACTTGTAATCAATGTTCATATATACAGGGTTCTAATATATTTATACATCCTGATAGTAATAGAACTTATACCTTTACACATTATGCTGATTGTAGGTTCATAGGTTCATAGGTTCATACTAGGCTATCTGCCCAAGGTAATTTATAAGCCTAGCCCATAGTTATGTGGCTTTCGCCACCCCTTTAGTTTGAATAAAAACTATGCCTATCATTTTTCTGTGCCTCTGTCAAGCAGTGACACTGAAGTAATCCCTGGGGTATATCTGCGATCTCCCATCCATTGGTCAAGATTCCTCTTGAACAAGGCCAGCGAGGTGCTCTGCCTCACATGTACCGGGATTTTGTTCCACAGCATAGGGAGTCTCTGGGTGATGAATCTGTCCCTCCAGCACGTTCTATTTATAACCGTGTCAAGGTTTAAGTCTCCGCCCTTGTGGTTCTGAGGGATCTAGATTTTTGAGGTGAAGCATATTCATCAAATCTGGGTTTGACATGGCCTTATATGTCAGGCACAGGTCACCTCTGAGTATGAGACTGAATAGAGCTAGAGTTCTTTCAGTCGGGCAGCATAAGACATATTTTGAGACCCTTTATCCTTTTGGTGAGGAACTTTTGGGGCCTTTCAAGCTGCATCAGGTGTCTGGTCAGATACATTCGGGCATTGTACTCAATCATAGGTCTAATGAGTGATGAGTACAGGGGACGATGACCTCCCTTGATCTAGATGTGAATCCCTTCATGATCAGGTTAGAAGGTTTTCCTAACTACTTTAGCAACATGAGTGTCAAACAAGGCTACTGTCAACTTGGGTCCCCAGATCCCTGATGACTTTTCTGTGCTCAGTGGATTGCCATCTATATGGTAGCTAGGGTAACCTTGTGACTATGCATAACTTCAGGCCATGGCTCTGGCACCAGTTATCCGTTTCTGTGAGGCCCTTCTGGAGGATATCTGTGTCAGATGTGTCATCTGCAAACTTTGTCAGCCATAACCCTCCTGTGTTTGCTTGTACTTCAGAAAAGTAGATGCGAACAAGAGTGGACCCAGGACTGAGCCCTGTGGGACACCACTTGTGACAGGCTTTGAGTCTGACATGGCTCCAGCAACTCTGACCCTGTGGGTTCTGCCAGTTTGCAACCCATCTTGTGATGTATGGGTTTACATTCAAGCTGATGAGTTTTTCATGATACCTGAGTGGCCTTTGCCAGGTCGAGGTAGGCTGTATGGACTGCCTTTCCCTCATCAATGGCCTTGGTGACTGTCTCGAAAAAGTCAACCAAGTTTAAGAGGCAGGATCTGCCTTTGACAAAGCCAAACTGGGTTGGATCCAAAGTCTGCAAGTTCCTATGGAGTTCCATTATGATCCTCTCCATGGCTTTGCAGATAAGGCTTGTCAAGCGGTCTGTGGAGGCACCGCCCTTATGAAGTGGGACCACATCCTGAGGTGAGGCTAAGATTAAACAGCTGTTCTAACTGTGGGTTTAATTCCTTGTTGAGTTCATGAAGCACACAGCCGGGGACACCATCCGGTAGGTCTAGAGACCTTATATATTTGGCTAAATGTACGAAATGCACTAGTTTCTATATAGGAAAAACTAATAGGACTTTGAGAGAAAGAGTGAGGGAGCATGTATATGCCATTAATCGTGAAGATGAAACTAATGCATTAGCGAAGCATGTATTAAACCATGGTTTAAGCCATAAGTTCAATTTTACGGTGATTGAATTGATTGAGAGAAATAAGAGACTAGGAAATATAAAGAATCACACAGAAAAACAAGAAATAAAATGGATAAGAATGCAATCTGATAGAGCTAGTTGTATAAATGAGAACATTTCAATTAAGCCATTTCTTAGAGATAAACCATTGAAACATCATACATGAACATTTATATAATGTATGAATATATTAGTGTTTATGTCGAAGTTATTTTGTCTACTAGCATTTTGGTATATATGTAAGCACTTGCTTATAGGTATACATATTTTTTGTATACATGTATGCTTTCACGTATGTATGCATGTGAGTTTTTATTTATGCATATGTGTTGCTTATACATATGGCTTATTATGATTATCTATGAATTTATATACATACAAATAGTAATCATACTGGTGATATCCCCTAGATACATCATAAGTGCATTTTATATGATAAATGTATTTATAAGTCATATATTTTTGATAGTTTATTAGTAATGACTTTATGCTGCGGTGGTGGTGCTGCGGTAGCATTGTCGCCTCACAGTTAGACGTTGCCTGTTCAATCCTTAGTTAGAGCGTCTTCTGTGTGACGACATGCGTGAACAGGCGTTCCTTCGTTGAAGGTTGTACGTTAGGCCCGGCAATCCAGCACGTAAAACTCTACTGCCAATCATTAGCGGACCGGAGTTCCGCTGTGGCGACCCCTAACTGGGAAAAAGCTGAAAGACACAAATTACTAATGACTTTAATAAATATATATATTTTTCAATATTTTCAATGTTTATAGTTCATATGAAGAACTTTTAGATATGCATATCATGATGTGTATATTTAAATATTCTTGAAAGTAAAAAAATTTTGCTTAGGTGTATATCTGTGTTTTTAGACTATATCTATCATATTTGTAGAACAAAAGTTGACTTCAAAGTTTATCAGTACTTTTAGTCATTCCCAGAAAGATTTATTTGTCTTTATCACCATCTAGTGGGCAAAAATGGCATTTACTGAG
The DNA here is from genome assembly GCF_019279795.1 of Protopterus annectens. Lineage (NCBI taxonomy): Eukaryota > Metazoa > Chordata > Ceratodontiformes > Protopteridae > Protopterus > Protopterus annectens. Next base: position 1,563,535,872 of record NC_056744.1, read on the forward strand.
ATTTTAAATGAGCTTTTAAATGTATTTTTTGTGCCTTTTTTCATTTAAATGTCCTGAAAAGTGTTAGTAGTTATATGTCTGATGAAGGGTTTGGTTAAAACCCGAAAGCGCTTACTATTTTACTGAATAAAAGGACTATAACTATAAATTTGTTATTCCGAGTTGTGGCGGTACTTTGGTGACCTGTTGAAGATATGGGAGTAGTGGTAACTGCCAGGGTTGCCAGCACACACATTAAGGATTACCTGGCAGTTAATGGAGTGGAAGACCTTTCTGTTTATGCAGACCCTTCCCTGTTCCCCAGGTGGTACTTTGATGTCAATGTGCATCTGGTCTATGGTTCCCAAAACTTCAGGGAAGTGTGCTATGAGGTAGAAATCCTGCATAGTTGTAGCTATGTCCTTGGGAAGATGGGAAAAATATATATAGTCGCTGGCATGGTGTAGCATAGCATTCTGAAACTGATGTTGGATCCTAGATACAGATGCCTGTGACACCCCCAGCATGTCCCCTGTTGATCTCTGGAAGGTTCCTGAAGCCCTTGGTCTCCAGAGATATTGGTTCCTCTTGGTTTGCCCTTGCTTTTAGTTGACGATGACAGAGGTTGCAGAGTTCCTGGAGTGTGTCTCTTTCCACCTTGTAGCTCTCTATTTCCACCTCATGCAGACCATCAAAGTTAAACTCAGTCTAAGCACCCTTCTCCTCCTCCTCCTTCCTAAGGTCTATCATTAACAACAGCAGCATAGACTTGAGCCTGTTGCGTTTACACTTGCAGAAGAGCAGCTGCAGCCTCTAACATTCTTTCCACGTATAGTGTATTTTCCATGGTTGTATTCCAATAGATTTTGGAATTCAAGGCAAAAACCTATACTAAGTGTACACAACAGCTTTATAGGTAGTTGAATAGCTCCGTCATCTTGGATTGGTTGATTAGCATACAGTTCAGCTGCTTATGTTGTAATTAGCATACCATGATGTTTACCATGTTTGCGCGGCTCTGCACATCAGGTAGAGACACTTACTGAATACATATCTGCACGCTATTGTCTGCGCCTTCTGCCACAATATACACACAGTTTTAGTGAGCCATGTAGGGTTTATTGAATCCAAAAGCAAAAAACAGTCCCCTGCATGGAGAAAATTGCACGGCCAGAAGAGATTCCCAGAAAAAAGATAAAGCCAGCAACTGGATGGCTGTGAAAAAGTAGTTTATTAGTCAAACATTATTCAGACTTCAATCTCACTGACCGGTTTCAACATAGAGTTAGCTTAGCCTTCTTCAGTGTGACAAAACAGAAAGAAAAAAGAAGTCCTTTAATACAAAAATGTTAATTAGAAACAAAAACATTAGACATGATTGGTGAACTCATGAATAAATAAAACATTCAAAGATGTTCATTAAGTCCTGGATAAAAAAGAGCACCCAACTTAATTATCCATTTTTTCTCTTTAATATCTAATTTCTTATGCCAACTTGATTTTACTGTACGATCACCTAAAATTTTATCTATAACAAAAAAAAAATGAAATCTAGCTATGGAGTGTTTTAATGTATGTTTATAAAGCGCATTACTGGATTTTTTACATTTTATATCACTGAGATGCTCAGAGATACGTAACTTGAATGGCCTCGATGTTTGACCTACATGGTTTTTTGAATTTATTTTTTTTGTTCTTTAATATATTCTGTTTTTTACTATGCACCTTAAAAGTATTCTCTCTGGTCTGTCTTCTGACAGCGAGGACTTGGCTGTATTTGGTATTGGGACACCTTCTCATAGTTCAAATGACCATAATATCGGTAATTCATCACAATGTTGTGAAAAAAATTTTCAGGACCTTAATAAAAATATGAGGATGCTCAGATCATTTGTATGGCATTTCAAGCTATTTAAAGCTTATTTGACCAAAGGTATAACCTTGAGGGGCTTGAGGGTTAAAATTCAACCCTTGGTAGCAGATCCTGATGATATTTTGTTGAATGAGTGGCATTCTATTCAACAGGAATGTTCTTTAAAATTTGTTGAATCACTTTCTAAATATTATACTAGAATTATTGACAAGGAATCTCCTAGGGTTAGCAAACTTGTTGCAGATTGTGAAGGATATAAACATGATAGTTCTTTTCCAGGACTACTATCCAAGCTTAGTTCTGACCTCCTCACTTTTGAAGCACAGTTGAAAGATAGGAAATTGAAAAAATTTAGTCATGATCAATCTGATTACGAAAGAGGGCAACCCTTCAAACAAACCAAATATGTTAAATTTGGGAAATCACTTAATACTGATAACCCTTATCCAAAACGTAAGAGGCCAAGATCTATTTTAAAAAAACACTATGTTCATTAACACTTATTCTGATACTACCAATGCAGATATCTCTTCTGGCACTGATATTGATACATTGCAACCATGGATTCCCCCTCACCCAAACGTAATAATCTTGGGATCCCTTTAGGTCATGCAGGAGGGGGAGGAGGAGGAGGGGCAGAAAACACTGCAAAAGTCACAAGCTTACAGAATTTAATGGAAATGCTTACGAACAAATAAACACTACTACTCATGATAATGTATGTAATATTTCCAATATTATTTTAACTGAACAACAAACCACTCTTCTCAATAAAGGACTTTCATTTATACCTGCTTTTTTTGTTTCAGAGGATAATTTTGCTCAGGATATAGTAAGCTTTTGTAGATTGATTAATCTCAAGTTACTTTTTCAGGGTGATCAATCACTTGGTTTAACAACTGATAGCTTTAGATACCATCCTTCAACTTTCATGCCTCCGATGCACCCATCAGTCAGTTTATTTCAGCATAGTATTCCTAGAGAATTACATTTTAGCTCCTATACAGGATCATTTTTACCAAACAACATGTCTAAATCTGAGATGGCATGTTTGGAGGAGCTTGTTAATATCAAACATGTAGTAATTACTAAAGCTGACAAAGGAGGAGCTGTTGTGGTAATGAACTGGACTGATTATGGCAAAGAAGCACATAGACAGCTTGATGATGCCAGGTACTACACTAGGATGCCTCTTGACCCGACTTCTATGTTTAAACAGAAAATTGATATATTTTTAAATTCGGCTGTAGAAAATGGAATCATTACATCTAATACTTTGAAACATCTTACCATTTCTGATCCAGTCAGGCAATATATTTACTTTTTACCTAAAATTCATAAAGATCTTTTAAATCCACCGGGTAGACCTATTGTAGCAGGAACTGGCTCTCTTATGGAGCCTTTGTCGGAATACTTGACAAAACATCTCAAACCTCTACTTTCATGGGTCAAATCCAGGATACAGGATACCACACAGTTTCTCAGCATCATTAACGACATGCAGATTGAAAAAGATTGGTGGCTTTGCACTCTTGATGTGAGCTCACTATACACCAACATACCTCATTGGGCAGGCATGGATGCTATCGAATATTGGTTGGAAAAATCTAATATGTACAAACCTGGCTTTAATACATTTTTGATCATTTTAACAGAACATGTGCTAACTAAGAATGTGTTCTTCTATGACAAACAGTGTTACCTACAAATCAAGGGTACTGCTATGAGGGCTTCATTTGCCCCTATTTATGCTGACTTATACATGGCATACATTGAAGATCACATCATTTATGATGATACGCATAATTTATACCTACCGGAAATTGATATCTGGCGTAGGTATTTGGATGATTGCTGGATGGTGTGGAGGGCTGATATTGAATATCTACATGAATTTGTTGAATACCTGAAAGACAATAAATGGGGGCTGCATTTTACAATTATGACCAAAATGTTATTACTTTTTTGGATGTTAAGATCACAAGAAATCTTGATAACTCCCTAAATACTGAGGTATTCAGAAAATTTCCCCAATATAACACCTTACTCCACGCATCCAGCTTTCATCCAAAACACATTGCCAGGAATATTCCTAAGTCTCAGTTTATTTGCATGAGGCGCAATTGCTCAAATTATAGTACTTTTCATTTATATAGCCAGGATTTAGTACAGAGGTTCAATAACAGGGGATATAAACCAGGTCATGTCACAATTGATAAAAGGTATGCATCACAACTGACCAGAGATGATTTGCTAACATATAAACAAAAAACAGGTTGTTCTTCTTTTTCTTCTACACCACTAAGATTTACTACCACTTATGGAAGGAATATTGGGCAATTTATTAATATTATTAAAAATAATTGGAATATTCTGTCTGCTGATCCTGCATTATCTTCTGTTATACCAAAAAAATGCTCTTTTTCTTTTAGGAAAGGTAAAAACCTAGGTACTTATTTCAATCATTACAAACACCACTCATAATCTATGCTGTTACAGATTACACAAACCACTTTGCTTGGGGACAAACTTATTGAATGTGTGCCTTGTGGCTATTGTAATAACTGCAAACATGTTTTAAAGACCAAAGAGTTTTCAAGTAGCAACTGTAGCACTGTATATGATATAAAATTCTTTGCTAATTGCAATAGTGATTGGATAATTTATATGGCATGCTGCAGTTGCCGCTGTTTTTATGTAGGACAAGCATCGAGGCCATTCAAGTTATGTATCTCTGAGCATCTCAGTGATATAAAATGTAAAAAATTCAGTAATGCGCTTTATAAACATACATTAAAACACTCCACAGCTAGGTTTCATTTTTTTGTTATAGATAAAATTTTAGGTGACCGTACAGTAAAATCAGGCTGGCATAAGAAATTAGATATTAAAGAGAAAAAATAGAGAAAAAATGGATAATTAAGTCGGGTGCTCTTTTTTATCCAGGACTTAATGAACATCTTTGAATGTTTTATTTATTCATGAGTTCACCAATCATGTCTAATGTTTTTGTTTCTAATTAACATTTTTGTATTAAATGACTTCTTTTTTCTTTCTGTTTTGTCACACTGAAGAAGGCTAAGCTAACTCTATGCCGAAACCGGTCTGTGAGATTGAAGTCTGAATAATGTTTGACTAATAAACTACTTTTTCACAGCCATCCAGTTGCTGGCTTTATCTCTTTTATTGAATCCAAACCAAAGTCTTCAGATATGAAAACGGTGTGGCCAACTGTCCAAATATGTATTATAACAGAAATTTCAACCACTTTTTCCATAACAGGTAAAGCTACCTCCACACACATAAATTCATGCAGAATTTATTTTTCCTGCATTTCCTCTTACTCCAGAGTGCAGTATTACTTACTCCCTTGTCATCTAATCACATGACTGTTTTGGGTAATGTCATACTTTGTGATACATCAGCTGTCATGATCATGGACTGTTTCCTTGTGATGCAGGTGAGCATCACTTTTTAACTTGGCTATCTAGACTGTAAATTCACTGTACTGCTTCAGATTTGCCAGGCTGGCACTTAGCATAACTTCTGTTATAAATTATGTCAGTGACTTTATTACTTGTAAAGCAATGATGACTGCAAGATTATAGAGTATCAGACACAAACTGAAGGGTGAATGAAATTTTATGATGGATGAAAACATTTTTGGAAAATCATTATAAAGAACATTATAATACCAAAAACTTATCAGCAATGTAACTATTTTTTTTTTCAAAACATAGGGGCATAGCTAATACGCATTCACAAGAAACATCCAAGTTTCCCATCGTTCACAAACATCAAACATGTTTCTAACCATGTTGATAGTATAAAAGAATGTTTCATTTAATCCTGAAAATTAAAATCAGAAATATTTACTGCATTTTTGTCTCTTCCTTTGGAGATTGCCCTGCAAAGCCCACCTCCCAACCCCCTGACAAGCCAACTAGTCGACCACATTTGGTTAGTCAGTCAGCTCCCATCAAAAATAGAGAATCAATGTCTTTTTGTAGGGTCAAGCCCCCCCCCCCCCGCATCCCCCATGATGGGAGACTTTTTTCAATACTCCTTAACATATACACCCTAATGTCATGATCACGCAGCTCTTGGGACACAGCTGGTAAGTGCAACACCAAAGGAGCAATACTGATTTTGTTGTCCCCAGTTAAACAATAAGAAGCATTGCCAGAGAAATGCCAAATGGATGAGCTGCAATGCAATCAGCTGATGCTTTCTGAGTTACTGACATGTAGGGACGCCTCCAAAGGCTCCGTCATCCACATATACTCTCCTGCTTTCCACCATGTCAGTGTCATCAGCCCATTTTCCTATAATGACCTTGAATAACCACTGACCATAATGGTGAAGGGGGTGGAATAACAAAGATCAAAATTTAAGGCTAGGAGCTGAAAGAGGGTTTATAATTTGCTACAGTCAGGCACAGCCATCATCAGCATCCATCATGCAGCAGACAATGACACATTTTACATAGTGAGACTTGTATCAGTAAGTACGCAGTTTGCATACTGCTGCCAGAGCACCACCCACTAAGCTCTGCAAGTGAGACACTGACAGTTGCTAACTCAACTCATTCACCTTCTGTCTTGCTATCTCAAATCCTCAAGTAATCTTTGTGCCACCAGGATTATTTCTCAAGATCAAGTCAATGGCTGAGACAGGATTAACTATTGAACATAATCCATACAGAACTTCAAATGATGCTTGGACAAATTAGTCATGATACAATGAGTAGAGAGAGTGTTGATTCTCCCGGCTTCCATTAGCATACAGTTTAAGTATGAACAGGGTACCACTAACCCTTAATGCATTTTTACATTCCAGCAGTGAGGATAAGGATACAGTATTACTGAGAAATGAAAGAGGCTGTGCACTTCTGCTTATGTCATTTCTAGGTAAATCCATCATTAGCCACTTTATGTGTAACTGTGTTAAAAAGTCTCATTGCATTACCAAGGCTTAAAGTAAAGATGAAGGGTCTCTCAGAGAAGTCTTTATATGAATACAATAACTACACACCCCTTACCAGGGTAGGACTATAGAAAATGTATTGCTATATCACCAGTCTCAGACACTAGCTTGGACAAGATGACATACAGCAGATGATTGCGCATAATCAGTGAACTATGAATGGACATTCATAGGGGTCTGGGTATAGGAAATATTCTGAATGTTAAAAACAGCCATAAAAATAAAATAATCCATAAGAACCACTGTGTCATCTCTCTCTCTTTCTGTCTCTCTCTCTCTCTCTCTCTCTCTCTCTCTCTCTCTCTCTCTCTATTTTTCGGTCTCCCCATCATCCCTTGTTTGAACATTTTTAAGAAAATGGAAAAATGGAGAGAGCATATTGTCAACACAAATGGACTTTAATTACACACATCGCTGGGTTCTTGCACATCCACGATTTTCATCCAAGTAGCATGCCCCTAATATTTTAAGAGTCCTTTTATCTTTTTATGCCTCCTACCCAAACTATTTCCATTCCAAATTTAGATTTAAGCTATTCAAGTCAGAATTCATTTGAGGGCTGAACTAGAATGCAAAAAAAAAATCTAATTATATTGAAATTTGAATTTATGTATTGTTCTTTCTCTGTGAAAAATGTCAATTTATGAATTTTAGAACCTAAATAATGTTATACTTTTATTCTACAAACTTCTGATAAATTAATTTACGTAAAGTGCATAGTATTTTAAGTGCATTTGTATATTAAAGCTAGTCACGGTATCCTCCTTCCGCAAAGATACCAGTGCAACCAAACTATGAAAATAAGACATATTGGTTCTGCTAATTCAAGTTTCTAATGTGATGAGTAGAGACTGGCATTTATCAATGACTGTGAGCATTTCCTTTTATTCTTTAGAGATAGATTCCACTAGAGATTTTTGTTTCTAAACTTGGCATGGTGAATGTGAGTCCTTGTGCACGTGTTGAGATGGGGGCATAAGCTTTGGGTTCATGAAGAAGTATTTGCTATAGAGTCTTTGAGAGGTGGGGGAAAGTTTAACTGGCTTAAGTTATCATTGGTTGCAAGGAAATTGGTCTCAGAGAAGTCTGTAAAGATGGTTGGGTAGGTTGTTAACCTCTACTTGGTTTGTTTGATGAATTAAAATGCACAGTGATCTGATGTGATCAGCAACGGTATGACAATGGGTGAAGATCAGAGAGGAACTTTGCTTGTGAGGACAAGATGCGGTATACTGGTACTTCTAGTCAAGGGATGCTCTGTAATTAATCTAGAGGTGATAGTGCTTCAGATAAAGACAGACACATCTCCACAAATATTACTGCTATCCACAGTTGTGGACTTGAACAAATACGCAGAAAAATGGGTAAGCAGGAAGTGCTAACAGTGCTCTGGTGGAAGGAGTCATTGACAACACAAACATCTACATTTCCCAGGGTTAGGAAGACTTAATGGACAGCATTTTCTTATTTATTGTGGAGCAACACTACACTGGTATTTTCCAGATCTGAATTTATATTTTCTAGTTTGGTAGCCTGAATGGACTGACATAGCCTAAAAACTCGGTCAGCATGACAGTAGAAAGAGTTACGTAGTAAGCGAAAGCCCTGATGAGATACAGGTAGGCAACCTCTGACAAAACAGACAAATCTATCTTCCATTTCTCTCCACTCTGACACAGATTGGGCACCGGAGAATGACACCAATAACCAGAAGTGTAGCTGGCTCAACCAGCTCTCTGAGCAGGTATCAAGAACAAGCAGCCTACCCCATCAGCTCTTCAAGTGAAAAGACAAAAAAGAGACTTCTGCAGGATGTGACATGGCTGGCTTTTACCCAATCATGGAGGGAGGAGTGTTGGGCATTGATTGGCTTCTACCCAATTGATTCCCAAGCCCCCCCCCAGCAGTCTAACTCTTCAAGTAAAGAGCAAAAAATAAGTGGCCACTCCTTATACTAACACTCCAACCAGGCAGCCAGATACACAAAACACATGCCCTCCCTCCTGCTCTAACCAATGAGGTCCTGTTTCTGTGTCCTTGTGATGCCCCTCCTCGGAACCAGTAATCAAGGAGCCTGAATCCTCACCACAGACACCAGTGAGGGACAGTCACTTGGAACAAAGATAGATACAGTATTTCCAGATGCAGCTCTCTGCACCAAGCACAATTTCCCTTAAGAGCACACAGGGACCACACTCATCCGGCGTCTGGGTTTCCTTCTCTCTCTCTCTCTAGGCCCCAATAAGACTCCTGACTGGCACAGCTATAGAGTTGAGTCCTTAGCCGAGTGTCCCAAGACACGTCCTCCAACAATCTCCCTGTGAATCCAGTGCTCTGTGTCCCTGCTCCAAGCAGCTGACACACACACACACACACACACACACACACACACACACACACACACACACACACACACACACACACACACACACACACACACACACACACACACACATCTGAGAAAGGCAGGCACAGATTTACTATCTATGCCACTCTACCCAAACTATAATGTAGATACTGCCACCAGGACACTCCCAAGCCAGCTACTCTAAGACTCTTACAAGGGTACCCAATTATACTGAGTAAAATTAATATTAATACAAATGGTAATGTTGGCCAAACAGCAAGAATTTCAGGAGTGGCCACAGTGTCACCAAATAAATATAAAGTACTCTCAAATGTTAAAATATTCTGTAAAAGACCATCCACAATGACAAGTTTCAATATATTCAATAATAAAAGAACATGAAAATACTAAATATCTCTTTACAATAAAAATCAGAGTTTCAGCCACAGGAAATATTAAAATAACACAGATGAATAGGTTTACACAGGTCCAGAAAAGCAGTACTTAATTAATCTCACTATATTTTCCTGACTGATTTAAAGAATTACCATTCCCTGGTACACTTACTAGAGCAAGTAGGTGAGGGGTCCTTCTTTTCAGGTTCCAAAACCAGACTGCTCTGAGACTTCAGTCTCATCTCGTGTTAAAACATCATTTCAGTCCTGGATTACAGAATGATATCGCATACATCTGATCATCTGACTTCTGGTTCCCATACTGCCCCCCTTTACTAGAAACTGAACCAGAATCCTATACATATGTGTTACCATACACACAGATACAGCTTTGCTAAGATGTGTTATAACATCTGGAAGCCATAAGACCATTTCAAAATTTCCACCCTTCCACAGTAGCAATTAGTTCATCCCCAAGGACAATACAGAAGCTTCCTAATACAGACTTTGTTTGTCTCTGGCTGCATTGAGACCTGTGAGATACAATCTTTATGGCTTATACCAAGTAATTTAATTTCAATCTATTTTTCAAAGTTAGCTGGGCTGAGATTAAGCTCTTCTGTTCCAGTATCCTCTGTTACAATGTCCTATTTTATTAGTTAACATACAGTCTGACACACATGTACACTTCTTCTGTCCAGCAGAACCCACTGTTGGTATATTTTTTAACACAAGCAACTTTACAAATACTTTTTCAACACAAACATCTGTATAAATCAGTTTGATATACAAATGACATATAATTCTTTACAAAACTCGAGCTAGCTATGCTGGCATATGTTACACATCCACTTGCCCTACTTCTCTAGGCTTAGTGGAAATACCTCACATCATCAAATCTCTCCCTCCTTTGAAAACTCAAGCTAGTTTCTGAAGTGACTCTGGACAAACATGGCTTGCTGGACATGAGCCTGTCTGGGAACATATTAGCCCATACCCTGTCTTGAGAGCCCATTTGCATTGGCATTGCTGACCCCCCCCCTACAGTGCTGCACTGACATATCATACGCCTGCAACCCTAGGCTCCACCTTAATAACTTGGTATTTTGCTGGCTGGCTCAATGCAGCCATGTTAAGGGATTGTGGTCTGTAACTGCAGTGAATTTCCTTCCACACAGATAAGGCTGAAGTTTTTGCAGTACACATACTATGGCTAGACATTCTTTTTCTGCAGCTGTATGACAGTCATCCCTGGGGTGGGAGTCTATGGCTGAGATATAGAGCTGTGTGCTCTTCTCCTTCTGAGGAAAACTGGCTGAGCACAGCACCCACTCCATGGTTTGAACCATCCACCTGCACAACAAATTATTTGCTGTAATCTGAACTGGCTAACACAGGAGGTCCTCCAAAAGCCCCTTTAAGCTTTTAGAATACCTGCCCACACTACCTTATCTGGCCTGTTTTTCCTTGCCTGGTCTGTGGGGGGAGGAGCTATGGTGCTATAATTGGAAATGAACTTTCTACAGTATCCCACTGTCCCCGAGAATGCCCTCACCTGCTTTTTGATAACGGGCAGGCCACACCTGAATACCTTCCATTTTAGCAGGTTCTGGTCTGATCTTACCACCCCCCACACTCTATGTCCCAGGTAGGAGACCTCTGGCATACACACCTAACACTTACTGGGCTTAATGGTCAAATGTGCATTTGCAGTCTGCCAAGTACCTCCCTGACATGCTGAAGGTGCTCATACCAGGAATGGCTGTAAATGGCAATATCATCCAGGTGAGCAAGGGCATAATCTCCTGCTCCTGCTAGGATATGATCTACCAACCTCTGGAAGGTCGCTGGGGAATTTTCCATCCCAAATGACATCTTTGTGAACTCACACAATCCAAAAGGAGTCACAAAGGTTGGCCTCTCTCTAGCAGTGGGAATGAAGGGCACCTGTCAGTAGCCCTTGGTCAGATCAATAGTGGTCAGATACTTAGCCCCACCCAGTTGCTCTACGGCTTCATCTGTACTAGGCATGGGGTAAGCATCTGACTCTTTGTGACTATTTAGTTTTCTGTAGTCTACACAGAACCTAGTGCTGCCACCTTTCTTTGGTATCAACAGCACTGGGGAGGCCTAGGGACTGCTGGACTCCTGTATTACCTGCAGTTCCAACATTTCCTGTATTTCCTCCAGCAGAGATTGTCTGACTCACTCAGGCACCCTGTAAGGGGCCTGCTTGACAGGCCTTTGGAGTCCTGTATCCACATGGTGCTGCACCAGGTCGATGCATCCAGGTTTCCCAGTGAACATGCCCCCAAACTCCTGTAACACTGTTCAGATTTTCTGAACCTGGGTAGGGGATAGCTGGTGGGGCATTGCTACCCCTTCCACTGAGGCATCAGTTGGAGCCTCACTGAGGAGATCTGTCAACAGATCCCCATTAGACTCCTCCTGCCATCCACTGCAAATACTCAGCACCAGGGCCTCCCTATCATGGTAAGGCTTTATCATGTTAACATAGTATAATGTGTGCTCCTGCTTAGCAGTTCACCTTGTAGTTAACATCACTGAACTTCCTTACCACTTTGAAGGGTCCCACCCAAGCTGCCTGCAGCTTATTGTGTCTGACAGGAATAACAGCCATAACCTGCTGTCCCACAGCATACTCTAGGGCTCGAGCATTCCTGTCATACCAGGCCTTTATCAGCGGTTAGGCTCCTGCCAGGTTCTCCTGGGACAAGCCCATAAACTCCCTAAGCCTTAGTCTGAGGTTTAGGACATATGCTACAACAGACTCTTTGTGGTATTCACACTCACCCTCCCACTCATAATAAATCAAATCTAAAGGCCCCTTCACCCTATGCCCATAGAGCAACTCAAAGGGTGAAAACACTGTGGATTTCTGAGGTACCTCTCTGTAGGCAAACAGCAGATGGGGCAAATATTTGTCCCACTATCTCTTAAACTGATCTGCAAATACCTGTAGCATGGTCTTTAGCTCAGTGTTTAACCTCTCCACAAGTCCATTGGTCAGGGAGTGGTAAGAGGTGGTCTTTAGGTGGTTCACTCCACAGTGCTCACACAGACAAGCCAGCAAATTGGCACCTCTGTCAGTGAGTATTTCTCTCAGGAAACCCACCCTGCTGAAAAATTCTAACAAAGCATTTGCCACCTTCTCTGCCTCAATGGAGGATAGACTGAGTGCCTCAGAGTATCTAGTAGCATAATCTACTACCACCAGGATATACTTCTTTGCTGTAGAACTTGGAGTACTCAGAGGCCCCCAGTATTCATAGCTACCCGCTGAAATAGCTCCTCAGTCACACACAAAGTCATCAAAGGAGCTTTGACCTTGTCTCCTGGCTTGCCAACCTTCTGACACTGCTGAGAGGTCTTGCAGTACCCTGTTACATCCCTTACAATGCCAGGCCAATAAAAGGTCTACATAATACATCTTTATGTCCATATAACTTGCAAAAGGAATGTCATGGGCTATGGCTAGTAGTGCCAGATGGTAGGCTCTAGGCACTACTAACTGCTGTATTACCTCAACCTCTAGCCCTTCCTCAGGGATCCACTTTCTATACAGTAACCCTTTGTTCCAGTATACAGACTCTCCTTTTCCTTCAGAGTCAGGCGTCTCCCTAGCTACCTCCTTCAAGCCTCTTAGTGTATGGTCAAAGAGCTGATCCCATCTCAAATCTATTTTTGTGACCTTTCCCAGCTCCCTTTCCAAAGAAAGCCTGGTGTCCTCTGACAGCAGTACCTCACTATCAGCCTGGATACTACCAATCACCTCTACCCTTGCATTCTGTCCAAGGGAACATCAGTACCTATTAGCAGCTGTGGCTCACCTTCAGGCTCACTGTTACAGGGTAGCTCCTTCCCTGAAATAACCACCTTACCAGCCCTGGTTTCAGGTGTGTGGTCTGTCTGGGTCTCCCCCAGGCTACTAGTCCCATATACCTGTCTCCAAGCCTCACTATGTGTAAATGCATGCAACTGCATTATCAAAATCATTCCCTATGAGGACATCTGCAGGTATATCTTCAAACATACCTACTTGCTTGCTTCCTTTTCCACCCTCCCTGTCAAGGTGAACCCTGGCCAAAGGCATTCGGAATGGGGTCCCTCCTAAAGCTCTGACTGTAGTGGACTGCCCAAGCAAGTACTGCCCCTCTTTAACCACTGCAGGCTTCACAATGGTCATGTCAGAGGCTGTGTCTTCCTTAGCAGTTGACTGTTTTTCATCTACTAAGAGTGGATATAAACTCTGGTGATAATTGGCACCCCTTTTGTCTCCAGACAATTTGCCACTGACATACTGTTATTCTCACTTGCTGGCTCCCCCACCTTTTATTCCCCACCTTGCTTCCATGGACATCTATATGATACATGGCCCCACTGGTTACATTTAAAACATCTAACCATTGATTCTGGTCATGTACCTAAATCAGTGGCTTCCCCTGTTACTGGTGGACTCTGTTGGGGTAGTTTAGGCTGCCTACCATGAGTTCCCTTATATCCATGTGCAGCACTCAGTATCCCCCTTCTTGTACAATGATGCCCTGTTTGCTAAGTAGAGATTCACTTTTTTTCCCCAGCCCATCTGCAGAATTACACTCCCGGTCTGCCAACCAAATTCTCATGTCCTCAGGCAAAGTGCCAAAGGCTTATTCCCTAACAAAAAGTCTGCCAGCCCTTCAAAAGTGGTGAACTGACACCCACCCTCCCACCTACGAAAATAAGTACTTAACTCAGCAATATAATCACATACACTTTCATTTGCCTTGTGTCTATGCTCACAAAACTGTTTTTCTGTAAGCTTCAGGTGTTAACTTAAAGCATTCTAATAAACATTTGTTTTACTTTATCATAGTGTAAACAATCAGTATCAGACAATTTAGGAACAGCAGTTACAGCTTTACCATGGAGTAAGGGGGGGGGCAGGAATCATACCCAAAGCCCTTGGTAAACATTATACTGCTTACATACTCTTTCAAATATATGAATAAAACTATCAAAATTATCACCCTCTGTAAACTTTGGAAGAAATTTACTGACCTTTACTGCTTCTGGGGTTCAGTTATTCCCTTGTCCATTACCTCCATGTTCCTGTCAAAGAGTCAGCATCTCCCTCTCATGCTGAAGCCATTTCTCATTTTCTTCAGCCTCTAAACACTGCATTCTCTCATTTTCTTCAACCTCCAAACTCTTCAATTTCTCTGCTGATTTTAATTGCAAACGTTTGGCCTCCAGTTCAAATCTCTTTAACTCCAGACAGATTTTTTAAGTCCTCTGAGGAAAACGTGAACTGTCCTGTTTCTGAGGGCTCCAAATTCCCACCACCAGACTGGTTATCCTCATAGTTGCTGGTCTGAGCTACAACTAATAATGAAATCATTTCCTCTTTAGTCGGGTCAGCATGCACCAATCCTTTGGCTTTGTATACCTTGGTCAAATGTTTTTTGTCAGCTTGCCATAATCCTCTGATGACATCTTTGACTGCTTTCCCTGACTAAACTAAAGTAACAAAAAATAAATAAAACTATAGTGAAAATGAAACCTCTGTGTTTACCTTGTAGCTGCTGAGAGTACATACAGGTTCAGTGACAACTGCCTACAGACTACTAAATTTCAATTGATATCCACACCACTGCTCACCAATATGTGATGCCCCTCCTCTGAGCCAGTAATCAAGGAGCCTGACTCCTCATCACAGACACCGGTGATGAATGTTCCCTTGGAACAAATATAAATACACACAGTATTTCCAGATGCAGCTGTCTACATCAAGCACAATTTCCCTTAAGAGCAGACAGGGAACACACTCAGTCTGGGGTCTGGGCTTCCCTCTCTCTCTCTCTCTCTCTCTCTCTCTGCAGGCCCCCAATAAGACTCCCCACTGGCACAGCTATAGAGTTGAGTTCTCAGCCAAGTGTCCCAGGCCAAGTCCTCCACTGCTCTCTCTGTGAAAACAGTGCTCTGTGTCCCTGCACAAGTAGCTGACACATACACACATACATGCACTCTTTGAGATATGATTTTCATACACACACACACACACACACACACACACACACACACACACACCTGGGAAGTGCTGGAACAGATTTATTAGTTATGCCCCACTGCCCAGACTATAAGGTAGATACTGTCACCAGAACACTCCCAAGCTAGCTACTCTAATGCTCTTACAAGGTACCCAATTATACTGAGTAAAAGTAATGCTAATACAAATGGCAGTGTTGACCAAACAGCAAGACTTTCAGGAATGACCACAGTGTCAACAAATAAATATAAGTACTCTCAAAGGTTAAAATATTCTCTAAAAGACCAGCCAGAATGAAAAGTTTAAATATATTTAATAATAAATAATAAAAGAAAATGAAAATACTAAACATCTATTTACAATAAACACCAGAGTTTCATTCACAGGAAATATTAAAATAAGATAGAAAAATAGGTTCACACAGATACAGAAAAACAGTACTTCACTAATCTCACTATATTTTCCGGACTGATGTAAAGAATTACTATTCCCTGGTTCACTTACTAGAGCAAAATAGGTGAAATAGGTGAGGGGTCCTTCTTTGTTGGGTTCCAGAACCAGACTGCTCTGAGACTTCAGTCTCATCTAGTATTAAAACATAATTTCAGTCCTTGTTTACAGAATGTCATCACATACATCTGGTCATCTGACTTCTGGTCCCCATACTACCCCCCTTTATTAGAAACTGAAACAGAATCTTACACATATGTGTTGCCATACACACAGATACAGCTTTGCTAAGATGTGTTTTAGCACCTAGAAGTCATAAAACCATTTCAGCATTTCCACCCTTCCAGAGTAGCAATTAGTTCACACCAAAGGACAATACAGAAGCCTTCCTAGTACAGACTTTTGTTTCTGGCTACATTGACACCTGTGAGGTACAATCTTTATGGCTTATACCAAGTAATTTAATTTCAAACTATTTTTTAAAGTTAGCTGGACTGAGATTAACCTGTTGACTTCCAGTATCCTCTGTCACAATTTATTAATTTCAGTAGTCACCACACAGTCTGACATACAGATACATTCCTTTTTCTGTCTAGCAAGAGCCACTGTTGGTACATTTTTTAATACAAGCAGCTTTATAAATACATGTTGAATGCAAGCACCTGTACAAATCAGTATGATATACAAATAACATATAATTCTTTACAAAACTCCATCTAGCTATGCTGGCATATGTTAC
Organism: Protopterus annectens; assembly: GCF_019279795.1. NCBI lineage: Eukaryota > Metazoa > Chordata > Ceratodontiformes > Protopteridae > Protopterus > Protopterus annectens. The sequence goes on from NC_056744.1 coordinate 1,563,552,690, forward strand.
ACATCCACTGCCCTACTTCTCCTTGTATATCTGGCAATACCTTAAATCATCACAGTCCTGATCTTCCTTCTTCTCATTATTTTACTAAAAATAAAATCTCTATTCCCTACACAGAGTGCTACAGCACATAAGTTTTAGTTAAAAAAAAGAAAAAGAAACATCTTCTCTTTTTAAACTGTAGATACAGTTTATACTCTGCACAGAGTGCTACAGCACTCAGGATTTACCTCAAAAAATAAAGAAGGAAATTAAAGAAAAAGTTTAAACTGTAGCAAACTGCTTGCTACAGATGCAGCAGTTTATACCACATACAGAGTGCAGTACTGCTCAGGTTTGACTGCAAATACAATACCAGCTTTTAGACGTCGGTATGCATTAAAGAGCGATCGGGACTGGCTGATCATGCCTCCCAACACTTTGTTCAAACCCTACCTACACTACTGCCAATAACAAAGCCAGTTTGTTAAAACCAGTCATCTTTTGCTTATATTTTATCATACCACATGACAGTAGGATACTGCCCATGACTAGTTTCTTTGCAGCCGTATAGACATACTCAGAGAGCGCCATCATGACTCCCCATCGTAGAAATTGTATCACAAGTAATTCCCTCCAAAATGAACAATGATCTAGTTATACTTATACTTAGGTTGAATGGACTAGAGTGGCCTGTTGGTGCAGTAGATTCTTGTACCTTATAGGTAGCTGACTGTTACCCTGTGTTGAAGCAGCCTTGAGAGTGGTGCATTCGAGTGCCAAACTATGGAGTCACCTATAACAGGTACATTACATGGCTTGGACTGCTCTTGTAGCTTGAAGAGCTTAGCCAAACTAGTTTGGTGTCTCCTGTCTATGGTGGTAGTGATGATGGTGAAAGAAGTGATCATACCACCTCATCACTCTGTGTATTCTTATAACCATTCTGTTTTATACCTGTATATAGGCAACATGCAAATTTCTGCTCCCTATTTTTGTATACATCATATGCATATGCCATTTGATTATTTTCTTTTGTTTATGCCTATGTATGTTTTTGGAAGCATTTTGCATTTCACAAACTCACTGCAGGTAGTTTAAAAAGTGCAACCACATGCTGTGTTTATAATTGTTTTTAATATGTAGTTATGGATCTTTTTTCCCCAGGCCTTTGCTGAAAAGGGGTTTTACAATGACTTCCTTGGACTTGGAAGCCATATCTTTGTTTATAAGTTGAATAACACAGAATGATTTCCCTACTATCTTACTACCTTAGAAACATGATGGTCAAAAGCTAGGATACTGTCTACAAATGGGTATAAATTCCTGACTACTGGGTCTGCTCTGAGGAGTATGCTGTCAGTGAGGTATTTTCTTGAGGAAGTTGGCTTTCCAAAGAGTACTATTATGCATTACTTGGCATTAGGTTTTAAATTGTGGTTCTTGCATTAGTTATTTGTCTGTGTTAGCACTTCTTGGAGGATGTTAATGACTTGGAAAGATTCCATGACTGCTCCTAGTTTGCAATCATCAGCAAACATGGTCAGCCAGAGGCCCTTAATGTTAGCCTTGATTTCTTAGAAGTAGATGCAAAAAAGGAGAGGACCAAACACAGAATACTGAGGGACTTTGCTAGTGACCCGTCCCATGTATGAGGTGGACTCCCATATTCTAACATATTGGCTCCTATCTGAGGGCCAGCTGGTTATCCAGTGTTTAACATAGGGGTTGATGCCTAGTTCCATGAGTTTGTTTACAATGTCCAAGTGGGGTATTGTGTCAAATGCTCAGTCAGACCAAGGTAGGCAGTATGTACTGTTTTTGTGTCATCCATTGCTTTGGTGATCTTCTCAAAGAAGTCTACCAGGTTGAGTAGGCATAATCCTCCCTTGATAAAACCGGACTGGGTTGGGTCCAATATCTGAAGGTTTCCTATGTTATTATTTATCATTTCCATGATGATTCTTTTCATGGCTTTGCATATGAGACTAGTAAGACATATGGGCCTGTAGTTTCTGGAATCCATAGATGGTCCATCCGTGTACAAATGGATGAAAGTTGCAGTTTTCCGTTCATGTGGCATGAAGCCTGATTGGAGGCTGAGGTTGAAAAGTGACTCCAAGTAGTCCTGACAGTTCAGGTTTCATGCTATTTAGGAGGCATCCTGGGATATTACTGGGGCTCACTAATGAGGTGTTCTTGGCCTTGGAGAGTGTGTTTAGGACTTGCTTCCTAGTGACAGTTGTGGGGTTATATTTGATGATATTTCATGAGGGGTATTTGGTGGAAGAAGGGGTAAAACTGGAGCTGAATTTGTCAGCCAGTAGATTTGGTATATCTTAATACCCTATCCCTATGGAAGACAGATAGGGTTCACCCACCATGAATGGATGCAACTCAGATACTCCTCTTGGAGATGGCAGAACAATGAACAGAACACTTTTCCATGAAGAGAACCTTAAGTCTGCTTGATTCACAAGTTCAAATGGAAATGTGGCTAACATTTCCAGTAGAAAGTTAAGATCTTCTTTCAAAAAATAGTTTTCTAAAAACATTGAAGAAAGTAGAGGATCCATGGGCGGGCATGCTGAAATCGCTGTAAGATGTACCTTGTAAAGGAGTGAAAAAGGGCAGAGGCTACTAAATCATATAAATAGTTGAGTACTAGTGGTACATAATCCCTGATAGTTCCATGGTTATTGGCTAGGCAATGACTAAAAACTCTTTCACATGTCAGTCTAAGCTTTTCTATTAGCAGGATGTATTGCCTTATTTAATACCTCCCACACATCCTCTAAAAAGGGATGTCTAAGAGGTACTGGAATTGAATCATCCAGGCATCTTGTTGAATATGTGTTAGATTGAGGTGTATCAAACTCCCCATCCTGTATGTGTAGATCCAGATTGCAAGGAAGCTTGTGATACCTGCCCTTGGCCGATTCCATGTAAAGTGAGAATCAGTGTTGCCTGGGACAAAAAAGGGTCACCACAAATGTTTAAAGAGTCCTTCTGAATCTTCAGAATTACCATGGATATCAGTGGAAAGGGTGGAAATGCATAAAGGAACAATATCATGCAAGGGAATGAAATGCATCTGTCAAGTTTTCTATTTTAAAAGGAGGCAAGCAGATCTATCAGCTGTGCTTTCCACAACTGGATCAGTTCCTGAAAGTCCCCCTCAGTGAATTTCCATTTGGAAGGGTCTTGTGCTCAGTTTGCCTGCCAACTATATTTTCTTCGGATGGAATGTAAGATGCTTGGAGGGTTAAAGAAAGCTGAAGAGCTACCTCCCAAGTGATCATAGACAGCCTGCATAGAGGGTAGAGTCTTGTGCACCCTAGCTATTAGACATACCACATCACTGTGGCATTGTCCATAATCTTCTGGAGAGGGCATGGGGACAAGAGATGATGAAGAAATCTAAAAGGCCTTAATCGCAAGCCATATTTCTTTCATATTTTATGTGCTTTGGTCTGTCTGAAGAATCTTACAGGCCTTGCACCTTAACCCTCACAGAAACTACCTCCAAGCTAAATCTGAGATGTGTGCAGTTACACAATGAGTTTGGAGGTTGAGGGGAGAAAGGGGAGACTTTAAATTAGCTATCTATGGAGTCTCCACCAGTGCAATTTAAAAACGAAGACTAGCATCTGAAAATCTAGATAATCAAATAATGGTTCCATGTGATTTTTTGATACTATTGAATCTTCCTCATAGATAACCTGGTAAGGGAAAACATAAGAATCCTAAAAGTCATGAACCCAAGTATCCTGAGAAACTTTCTAGCTGAAATCTGAGACTGAGTTGAAAAGCTCAGGAAGGTTCCCAGATAAATGTCCACCTTCTTCTGCATCAAAAAAGCCTTTTGCTGCAGAGTGTCAGTAAGATATCCTATAAAAGGGTCAGGGTCAAGAAGGATTTCTGTAAGATTATCTGTAATCCCAGATTGGTCAGAAGAGATCAGAGCCATGTTAAGGACTCAAAATTAGGAAGATATTTGCAGAGATAAAAAGGAAAATAATGAATGTCATTTGATCTGCTAAGAGAAATGACTGGAGTAAGGCATTTAGTAAACACCCCTGGAGCAGAACAAAACCCAAAGTGTAATACAGAGGCTGATAGTATGACCCAGACAGAAAATGTGAACATTTTCCAGAAGCCTTGGGCTAAGGAAATGTGGGGCAAACACTAGCATAGTCATTCAGGAGAGGAGGACCCTTATTAGGAAAAGATGCTTATTTCTGACTGATCCCCATCTTTTACTGATTCACTATTTGGCTTGAGAAGAAAGAATGTTAGCAGAGGCCTGCAACAATTCAGAAACCTCCTGAATTATTTTCTCTTAATTACAATATAGTTTGAGGACCTGAGTAGCGGATAGGCCCAATAAAACCTCCTTATCAGGAGCTGACTACAAAATTTCACACTACCTCATCTGAAAAGATTTGGTTATGTACCCAGGCACACTTCCAGAAAACAGTAGCAGAAGCAGAAGCCCTCACCACAGTTTCTGCACAATCATACATTTTTCTTAAAGCAGGTTTAGATACTTGAGACATGAAGGAAATGATGAAATAGAGATAGGCCATACCTTCAGGGGGAAAAGTTGTAAGTAGGTAGGTTCCTCAGAATTTCCACTTATGGGTAAGATAGTTAAGAATTCTGTATGCCAAAATGGAAGAAAAAAGAAAATTCCATTTGTTAACTGGGTAGAAAACTGATCTAGGCGAGTCATTTTCAGGGTCAGCCCAGAGAAATGCAAAGCTTGAGAAGCACGCAAACTGCGTTATTCTTAAAGCAGAATAAATAACATAAGAAACAATGTTAAAGACAGAAATGATTGCATTGCAGAGACTGACATACGTCTATATATGATAATCTTAGTTTTCTTCATTACATGCTGTAATGCTGATGATGCATACAGCTCACACTGGTATATGCCAAGTGTATGATTTGTATAACTTTCTTAAGTCTGAGGCAGGTGCTAGTATTCAGTTATAACAAGCTGACAATTTTAGTGATGGCGCTGTCATGAGAGGGAAAAGTAAAGAAGGGATGAGTAGAAGTTAAGACAGAAAAGGATAGGAAGCTGAACAGGAAAGTGTATGAAGATTTCATGATAGAGAATAATGTAAGTAGTAAAAATTTTGTAGTGTGCAGACCTTAAATTATGTTTCTTTTTCTGTAGCTTTTACAACCAGCTTCATTACATTAAAAGATTTTGAGCCTGTTATGGAATTCTTTCAAGAAAGAGAGGGAGCAAAGTTTTGTCAGGAGTGATTTCCATATTAGAGGTGCTAATGCAGTATATAATTTGTGATTTATTTTTAAGGGTTAATAATGAGGATGTTTCCTGTCAATGAGATCTGAGATTATAGCTATTAGCTATTTTGGTTGATCTAGTGCGGTAAAAAGGAAGGTATCTAAGCAGACTATAATTTAGGGATGCTAGTAGAAGAGTGCATCTTTGCTAGGTGGAAAGCCACTTAGCTGTTGTTAAGATGTTGCAGTGTTGACATCTTGTAGGTGTAAGGGTGGTGAATCTACAGATATTATTGGCTGCGGATTTGCAGTAAATTTAGATTTTTATTTGAAGCATTAGTCATAATACTGAGGTCACATCTGACTTGTGCTTGAAGTGTTCTTTATAGGTTTATAGGTTGGTTCTAGACTACCGGCCCTAGGGCCTATACAGGCCTAGCCATAACAATTCCCTGGATATTTCTTCCCACAATATTTACTTCCCTGAAGCCCTGACTAGCAGGGCAACTGACATGATCCCGGGGTGAATTTCCTATCTCCCATCCAATAGTCAGGGTTCCTTTTGAAGAGGACCAAGGAGGTGCTCTGCTTGACATGTATGGGCAGTCTATTTCAGAGTATGGGGAGTCTCAGGGTCAGGAGCCTATCCATCCAGCATGTTTTGTTCATTGTGATGACAAGGTTTAGATCCCTGGAGTGTGTGGCTCTGAGGGATTGGGATTTCTTTAAGTGGTCCATGTCCAACAGCTCAGGGTTTGACATGGTCTTGTATGTTAAACAGAGATTGCCTCTGAGTAGACAATATGCCACAGAGTATAGCTGGAGTTTTTTTAGATGGTCAGCATAGGGCATCTGCTTTAGGCCTGTGATTCTTTTAGTGAGGTATTTCTGTAGCCTTTCCAGCTGTTGCAGATGTCTTGTGAGGTACATACCAAACGGGGCATTGTACTCTATAATGGGTCTAATGAGGGATGAGTACAGTGGGACAATGACCTCCTTTTTTCTGGATGAAAAGCCCTTAGTGATGAGGTGTGCTACATAGAAGGATTTCCTGACAGTTGTGGCAATGTGGTTATTGAAGGTGAGACCACTGTCCACCTGTGTCCCTAAGTCCCTCATCACACTTTTAGTGTTTAGTGTACTGCCACCTATGTGGTAATTCATGGGTACATGGCTTTTCCCAAAGGAGATAACTATACGTTTCTTGGCATTAAGCTCGAGCCTATGGCTCTGGCACCAAGCATCTGTTTCTTTAAGGCCCTTTTGTAGAATATCCACATCATTTGGGGATTCAATAATGGCTCCCAGTTTGCAGTCATCTGTGAACTTTGTTAGCCAGAGACCCTTAGTGTTGGCTTGTATTTCAGAGAAGTAGATGCCAAACAAGAGTGGTCCCAGTACTGAACCCTGAGGTACTCCACTTGTCACTTGTCTGCAGCTGGATTTGGAGTCAGCTACTTTTACAGTCTGGGTTCTGTCAGTAAGCCAGTTGGCAACCCATCAAGTGATGTAAGGATTTATGCCCAGCTTAGTACGTTTATCTATGATTCCAGAGTGGGGGATGATGTCAAAGGCCTTGGCAAGGTCCAGATAGGCTGTGCGGACCACCTTACCCTCGTCCACAGGTCTGGAGACTGATTCAAAGAAGTCAGTCAGGTTCAGGAGACAAGATCGGCCCTTCACAAACCCAAACTGGGTGAGGTCTAGCGTTTGAAGGTTGCCAGTGCCTTTGTTTACAAGTTCCACCTTTGCTTATTGTTGTTCAACTTTCAGGTAAGAGGAAGTGGGAGATCTTTCTAGACCAAAGCAGCAAGGAGTTGATTTTTAATACAGTGTTTTATGTGTGGCGTTGGAAGTCTAGCTTTTGGTCTAGCCAGATTCCTACGTATATAAAGAATGAAAGTGATTCATTTAGTCTCTGATGGTTGTCCTGCATAGATGGGCTAATGTTTGAGTACTAGTTTGTTTGTAGTTTTAGTTTGTGTCAAAAAACATGTTTTTTTTTTATTTTTTATTTAAGATTAACTTCTTATTGCTAAGCCAGTTTGATAGATGGGAGAGTAAAGTAAAATAAATAGAAAATAATGGAAGAAAAAGAACCGATAACTCACAAAAAAAGAAAAAGAAAAAAACAAAAAGAACTAAGGGATTATAAGCATGAATGAGTATTATTTTTTGGTAAGCAGAAGTTTTATAATGGTTGGGATGCCACTGTAATGGATCACCAGCGTTAGTATCTGAGCTTTGAAGGATCAAAGATGCCAAAGGTACGGAAAGCCCTGGAGTTCCACAAACATGTCAATACATTTTCCTCTCAAACTGATTTGTATTTTTATCAAACTGGAGAAATACAACTGAAAACATACAGAAGCCACAGAATAGGCATACTTTTCATCAATCTAAACATTTGACGTGCACAAGTAATGCCTCAAGCCATGGGAAAAAATGTTATTCAAACAGCAAGTAACAAAAATGATTAAAAGACCTTTTCTTAAAATGACCATATCTGACTGCATGCCATCGAACATTTTACATAGTTCTTGAGGCAGACTGTTAAGGATAATTGCATCCTTAATATTTTGGGCTTGCGTTTGAACAAGATTGGATGTTTATACCATTTTAAATGCTGATTGCTTACCATCACAAAGTCATTTTATCCCACTTTTTGTCAATGACACATTTAAAGGATTTTATGCTTTAGTACAATTTTGTTTTGATGGTTTATTATGGAATTGTTTTAAAGCTAAAAAGGGTAAAAGGATTCAGAAACTCATTTTCATACACCCATATCTAAAGCCATTTTGTATGATTCTACTTTTCATCCACTCCACTTGTTATCCACCCTACCATGCAGTTCTGAGAGCATATATATATAGGTCCCCTACAGATTATCGAAATCCCAAAAAGTCGACTTTCATATGGCCGAGATCATATGATTCACTACTGGAATTTTGAACGTTCAGAACAGTCATCTCTGTGTATTGTGGAATGGGAAGATTTCCATCTTCCGCACTGTAGTGCAATCTTAGAGTTGGTATATTTAAATTGTAGGGGGGTGTGGGGGGGTGCAGCCCAATATGTAGGTAAATTTTTGTTTTGTGGTTTTTTTTAAAACAAAGTTTGAAATTCCAAAAGTTGTTCATATGGTCTCGGCCATATGAAAGTCGGCTTTTTGGGATTTCAATCATCTATAGTAGACCCATATAGATATATAGGTGACTGGCTGGCTTGTAGTCATTTCATTATTTCATTTGACCTACTATAAATATTATTTTGAGTTAAAGTCCAGAACAGGTGTGGACCCCTGTAGACATTACAATATATATATAAACATATTTGTTCTAATTTTTTCCATACTCCTCCCAATGAATATTATTCTGCATGTATTGTTCCTACAAATTCCATTTTATGCAATTTGCTCCTTCCCTTTTCTAATGATTCCACTGCCATTTATTTTATTTTCAATACTTCAAATACAGTTGGTTTAGATTCTGATTTCTGTTTTCTAGCAATTGCTTTTTTACTGTATCTTAACAATTCAGATCCTGTGTCCAAGCTCAAAAGAATAATTTCCTTAGTTGCAGTCATTTGCTCCCCCAATATTTCTGATAGAATGTTCTATAGGCAGTTTTTAAAATCTGCCAACTCATTACACTCCCAAAAACATGTTCCCAGTTATTTCTCTCTTCCCCATCACACTCCAACATTTGCTTTCTACCTGAGGAAAAGATCTTTGAAGTCTGGTTGGGGTATAACACTTTCAAGCAAAAATCACAAACCTTTCAGACTTTGTTGCATAATTGAAAACCATGTATATGACCTTCCATTGTTCCCTTATAAATTGCTTTTCAAGTCTCTCATCAATCTTTTCTAACCTCCTCTGATTGATTCTTTTTTATTTTGATTAATTCTGATAGTTATACGGTGCAGCGATTAGCATTGTCGCCTCACAGCAAGAGGCTGCCTGGTTCGATTCTCGGCTGGAGTGCCTTCTGTGAGGAGTCTGCATGTCCTCTACGTGAATGACAGCACTTTAAAAGACATGCAGGTAGGTGCGTGAATGCGTGTGTGCCTTCTCTGAAGGTTGGGCGCTGGGCTGGCAACTCGACACCATAAAAATCCACTGCCAATCATAAGGGGACCGGAGATCTGCTGTGGCAACCCCTAATTGGGAAAAGACGAAAGAAGACAATTCTGATAGTTGTCATGCAATGTTTTTTATGTCATACCAATTATTCATTTTTAAACAGCAAATACCCTCTTTAAACAGAATACTATTAACCACTCTTTAAAACGACAAAGCAATTTTTATACATAAATCCTGCCTATACAATCCACTAAATTGCACATGGGCTTTCTCTTCAGCTCTGTAAAATCTTAGAATGTATAAATGTAACTACTGTTTGTATATAAATGTAAATAGAAATGTAGCTACTCTGTCCCTCCAATCTCTGTTACCTCTTATACTTTCTCTCATTTCTTTGGTAATATTAGACTTAAAATATGCTTATTACCAGATACAAATTGTCAAAGTATTCAGATATATTTCAAGCTTTTCTGTATCTGACTTTCATTTTTAGTTCTTTGTCTTACTCTGTGGTCTATCTTCTGCAGCAGTATAATGCAATGTAAGCAAATGAAGCATTTTTCCCTGGGCCTCTGCTGAAAATGGATATTACCCAGTAGGACTTTCCCAGTAAACAAAGACAAATAAACAAACAAATAAATAAATAAATGTCTGTTCAATTTTCAACTAAAAACTCTACCAGAGCAGGTCTTTAACTTAGGAATCCCCTGTCCCTTTCTCATTGCCTGTACTCTGATATCAGTGCCTGGTAGGCAAAGCAGTCTCTAACCTGCAGTGCAGTCCTCTGTGGTATTAATTCATGTTGATTTCTGATAGGCTGTGATTTTATACTTTTGAATTTGTACTATGTTTTTCACATTCAGTTCTGTAATACTCTCTAGAAGGTATGCCCCAAGTGCTAAGACTGTTGAATGTGAACAATATAGTATTTTGTAAATACCCCTGGTGCACTAGATATTCAAAAGAGTAAGACAGATAACTAAACCTGTAAGTCAGATACAGAAAATCTTAAAATACATGTGAATTCTCTGACGAATTGTATCTGATAATAAGCATAGTTTAAGTCTAACATTACCAAAGAAATGAGAGAAAGTATGAGAGGTAACAGAGATTGGAGAGACAGCATCTAGAACTTTGGGACTTTGACACGGAGTTTGAGAAAAGAAAGGTCTAGGATTAGTATCCAAGTTTCTTTTTACTTCATCTGTTCTGGAGGTACTGGTTCTATGACCCCCAAACACAACGTTTGTTGAGGAAACAGGTGTGTATGATTTGCAGGATTAGGAGGCATCCCTTGAAAAGGAAGGGCTCCCATTGCTATATGTATCCTTACTAAATTATTCTCAAAACCCATTTGTCTGAGATTATCATATGACAGGAAAATGCACATCTGGGAAAGATTTAGTGGACTGAAAGGGTGGGAATATGGATAATCTTGAAGAGGCAAATAGTAACTGTGACGTTTTGGACTGCCTTTGGCTATGGAAGGCTCTCCATCTTCTTTCAGCCTCTTTGCCATTACTTTTTAAAGTTCTGTTTCTTTGTACTTTGCTGAGACTGCTTTGCTTCCTATAAAAAAGATCTTGAATTGGAAAGAAAGTGTTTACTGAACTTAGAAAACAAGGATGAGAAATCTGAGTGACCCTTTGAGCCAACTTTCCTCTTTTATCAAATCTTTAATATATATATATATATATATATATATATATATATATATATATATATATTTATATATATGGATTCCTATTACAAGAACGAACGTTCACTACTTCGAACTTGTAATAGGAAGCCTCACTTCTGCAAAAGTTCACTTTAACGAAAGTGAACTTTTGCGTAAGTGCACTTCACCGAAAACACCGCAGCACAGTGGAGGACATAAAAAACAAGCTATGTCCTCCACTATGGTGCGATAGTCACGGACCTTAGGGTTAGGGTACGGGCTAGGGTAAGGGGATAGTTACCAAAGCTATCCCCTTACCCTAACCCATGCCCTAACTCTAAGGTTCGTGACTATCGCACCATAGTGGAGGACATTGCTATGTCCTTCACTGCGCTGCAGTCGTCATGGACCTTTGGGTTAGGGCACGGGTCATGGTAAGGGGATAGCCCTACAGGCTATCTTCTTACTCTGACCCGTGCCCTAAACCTAAGGTCCGTGAGTACTGCACGGAAGTTCAGTACAACACCCGTTCGTTGTACTGAACTTCGCGTAAGTGCACTTTCGATTAAGTGCACTTTCACCGCAGTGAGCATTCCATGCACTATTTCGAATTAGTGAAAATTCGATCTAGTGTATGGAACCCATATATATATATATATATATATATATATATATGTGTGTGTGTGTGTATATATATATATATATATATATATATATATATATATATATATATATATATATATATACACACACACACACACACACACACACACACACACACACACACACACAATTCTGAAGGAGACAGCTAGCATGAAGATGAGCAGGGGGTTTTGAAATTTCTCTTAAAGGGAATATCATGAGCTATGGCTAGACTCGCCAGATGGCAAGCTCTAGGCACTACCAACTGCTGTACTCTCTCACCTTCTAGCCTTCCCTCAGGGGTCCACTCTCTATATACAGTAACCCTTTGTCCTAGTATACAGATTCCCCCTTCCCTTGAGAATCAGGTGCCTCACTAGCTACCTACCTCAAGCCTTGCAATGTGGGGTCTGAAAGCTGAGCCTGTCTCAACTCTCTCTTTGTAACCCTTCCCAGCTCCCCGTTCACAGGAAGTCTGGCATCCTCTGACAGTGGTGCCTCACTGTCAGCCTGGGTACTACTACTCACCTCTACCTTTGCAGTCAATCTGTCCAGGAGAACATCAGTACCCACAAGCAGCTGTGGCTCACCTTCAATCTCACTGCTATGGCATAGCTTCATCCCTGAAATAACCACCTCATTAGTCCTGGCTGCAAGTATGCAGTCTGTCTGTGTCTCCCCCAGGCTACCAGACCCACATGCTTGTCTCAAAGCCTGACTGCGTGTAATTGCATTAACACATAGTACTGCCTCATCAAAATCCTTCCCTATTAGGACATCTGCAAAATGGTAGTTCTGTACTCCTGTTGTCTCACGACAACCTACTATTGGCATTTTGTCTTCCCCACTTACTGGCTCTCTCACCTTTGGTTCCCCACCTTGCCTCCATGGACATCTGTATGCCACATGGCCCCACTGGTTGCATTCAAATCATATAACCCTAGGTCCTGGATGTGTACCTGGACTAGTGGCTTCCCCTGCTACTGGTAGATTCTGTTGGGGCAGTCTCTGCTGCCCACCATGGGTTCCTTTAGACCCATGAGCAGTACTGGGAGTCCATGTCCTGTGCAGGGATTCCCTGCTTGCTAGGTATAGGTCTCCCTTCTTCCCCAACTCCTCTGAAGTAGCACATTGTCTATCAGCTAACCAGATCCTCATGTCCTCAGGCAAAGTGCTAAGGGCTTGTTCCCTCACCAAAAGGTCTGCCAGCCCTTCAGAAGTGGTGACCTGACATCCACTCACCCACTTACGAAAATAAGTGCTCAGTTCAGCAACATATTCACACACACTTTCATCTGCCTTGCGTCTGTGCTCACAAAACTTTTTCCTATACATTTCAGGTGTTAGCTTAAAAATTCTAACAAACAGTTCTTAACAGTAGTATAATCAAAACAGTCAATGTCAGAGATTTTAGACAACACAGTTACAGCTTTACCATGGAGTAAGGGGGTCAGGAACCATACCCAGAGCCTTTGGTCAACATCATACTGTTTACATACCCTCTCAAACATATGAATGAAACTATCAACATTATCCCTCTCTTTAAACTGCGGAAGAAATTTACTGATCTTTTGTGCTTCTGGGGTACAGTTGCTCCCTTCCCCATTACCTCCATGACTCTGGTGAAGAGCCAGCTTCTCCTTTTCATGCTGCCTCTGCTGTTCCCTTTCCTCAGCTTCTAGGCATAGCAGTTTCTCAGTCTCCTCAGCCTGCAAACGTTGCAGTTTCTCATTGTCCTCATTCTCTAGACACCTCAGTCTCTCAGATGCCTCTATTTCTAAATGCCTGGCCTCCAACTCAAGTCTCCTTAGCTCCAGATGTATTTTTAAGTCCTCTGCAGAAAGGTTGAGCTCTCCATTCCCTGAGTGTGGTACATCTCTACTGCTAGTCTGATCATCCTCCTGGTTGCTGTTTTCTGATGCAGCTGTGATCAAATCTGCAATCATGTCTGCCTTAGTCAGGTTTCCATGCACCAGTCCCCTAGCCTGGCACATCTCAGCCAGCTAGCTCCTTGTCAGCTTTCCATACTCCTCTGCTGACATGTTTGCCTGCCCTCCCTGACTAACTAAACTAACAAAAGAAATAAAACAATTGTGATCTGAACTCTTGAGTATTCACTGCATGGCTGATTTAGAGTACAAAAACACCTTCAGTGATCACTGTACACAAGATACAGGAATTCACACTACCCACACCACTCCAAGCCAATTAGTATTTGCCAGCGAATTAATATGTGGTGTAGATACCCCACCACTGCCAAACAATTAATATGTGATGCTCGTGCACTGGCCCAGCAATCAAGGAGCCTCAAATAACTGTAGGGAGTTTTCATGGAACCTATGTCATGTGGACTCATTTCTTGGTGTTCTTGTTTCTTGGGACAGGTAGGAAGGATAAGTGCATTGTTCAGCCCATGCCCTCTATGGGCTCAGAGCCTGGGGATCCATTTCAGTTCTGCTGGCTCTGTGTCATTTGCTGGATCGCCAAGTCTTTTGTTGTCATGTTGTACATGAAGTACTTGGAATAAGAATGTGTGTTCATATACACATCATATATACTTAAAAGGGAATACACAGATCAGGGTATACAGACACTTTGTGGATGATCTTTTTATTGCGTATTGGGTGGAAGGGTAGTGAAGAAGCACTGGATGAATTATGTACAGAATTAAACAACACTAATAATTTTTTACAATTTACTACCAAGAATTCGAGGTTAGAAATCAACTTCTTGGATGTAGTAGTGCAAAAAAGCAGTGCAGGTATTGAAACCAGGATGTATAGAAAAGAATGCTATCAACCCTCTTATTTACATAGGGATAGCATGCACCCACCCCATATTTTCTCAAATATAATAAGGGGACAAGGACTCAGATCATCACGCCTCACTACTAGTGATGACAAATTCTTTGTTAATCTGGTAGATTTGAAGAAGGAATTCCAACAACCTTGTTTCTTCCTTTTTGTACCTGGTTTGTAGTAATGGAAGTTTGGAAAGATGCTGCAGAAAATGGGTTATACTGAATGTTTGTTTTTTAGATCTGTTTCTGTTGACTGCTAAATTAGAATTGTAGTACGTATGTTTACAGTGGCTGTAGTTGCTACCAAAACTTGCACAGCTAATTTGAGTGGTTAGACCTTTGTAGACACACTGCTGGGATTGTCTAAAGTTGTTATTGTGAATTGTGTAAAGCTACATATAGATTAGGCTGTTGTCAGTTGATGCTGCTTGTTCTAGGGTAGGTTTGTATGTTTCCAGAAGTAAGTAGATGTCTACAAGCTAAGTAGCTGGCATGTTTGTAAGGTTTGCTTTTTACAGTAACTCTCTTAAAATGTTTATAAAGCTTTGTGTGATGAGAGACTTAGGGACACAGGTGGACATTGATCTCACCTTCGATAACCACATCTCCATAACAGTCAGGAAATCCTTCTGTGTGGCACACCTCATCACTAAGGGCTTTTCATCCAGAAAAAAGGAGGTCATTGTCCCACTGTACTCATCCCTCATTAGACCCATTGTAGAGTACAACACCCTGTTTGGTATGTACCTCACAAGACATTTGCAAAAGCTGGAAAGGCCGCAGAAATACCTCACTAAAAGAATCACAGGCCTAAAGCAGATGCCCTATGCTGACTGTCTAAAAAAAAACTCCAGCTATACTCTGTGGCATATTGTCTACTCAGAGGTGATCTCTGCTTAACATACAAGGCCATGTCAAACTCTGAGCTGTTGGACATGCTCCACTTAAAGAAATCCCAATCCCTCAGAGGCACATACTCCAGGGATCTAAACCTTGTCATCACGATGAACAAAACATGCTGGAGGGATAGGTTCCTGATGCAGAGACTTCCCATACTCTGAAATAGACTGCTCATACATTTTAAGCAGAGTGCCTCCTTGGCCCTCTTCAAAAGGAACCTTGACGATTGGATGTGAGATAGGAAATTCATACCGAAGAT
>NC_056744.1:1563570775-1563598275 GCF_019279795.1 Protopterus annectens
TATTTTTTCAAGAGTTTGTGGAAAAGAAATTAGAGCTGCTCTTAACAAGATACTATGTTCCAAGTGGTTCAATCTCTCCTCACCCGAGAAAAAGGCTCTTCAGTGACTTAAAAACAACCCACATATCATGATTATGAAGGCAGGCTAGGGTGCAGGCATAGTCCTTATGGACACCAGCACCTATGTCAGAAAAATGGAAGAAGCCCTATCCAATACCAATAACTACAGAGTAGCCCCTCCAGAAACTGTCACTCAAAATTTCTTGGAAGTAGATAAGATTATTTATGAACTATACAATAAGGGACTTATCACAGAATGGGAAGTAGATTTTATGTCAGTAAATACTCCTCTTATTGGAAGAATGTTTGGGATTCCCAAAACGTACAAAAACCCAACTGATCCCCCCTTTAGACAGATTGTAGCATCTAAAAAAATGAAAAGTTAGTCTATTGCAGCAATTCTTGATTTCTTTCTTAATCCACTAGTAAAAAGTTTTCTGTTTTATCTTAATGTCTCATGGGAATTCCTTAATGCGATCCACAAAAGCACACCTTTCACAGGTCAGTGCACCATGGTCACTCTTGATATTGTGGCTCTTTACACTAGTATCCCACACAAGGTGGGCCTAGATTCTATCAGAGATTATCTGTTGAAACACAACTATACCCCCAACACAGAATTCAAGCCTATCTAGCATTATTGAAACTAATACTGGAAAATAACTTTTTTCTTTCAATAGCACGATTTATCAACAACTACAAGGAGTAGCCAAGGATGCCAAAATGGCACTGACTTAAGCCAATTTGGTGCTCAGCTCCTGGGAAACAGACATTCTCTCCAGACTTGAAGGCTTTGAATTTGTTAGTCTATATAACCATTATATAGATGATATCTTTTTCTTGTGGAGAGGGTCACAAATTAAGCTGGAATTGTTTCTCACCAGAGTGAGTCAAAGCACAGGGTTCCTTCACTTCACCCTTTTGGGGATAGGCAATGTAGTTAACTTTCTTGATATTACCCTTTCCTAAGACCAATAAGATTGCTTCTACAATTCACAAAAAAGTACCTTTTGGAACAACTATCTGAATTTCACCAGTCAACATCCCTTATTTATGAAGAGGAATATAATGAAAGGGCAATTCACAAGGTTAAGCCACATAGTTAATGAAGACAGCACGTTTGTTAAAGAAAACCAGTACCTGAAACAGCTTTTTGTAGAAAAACATTATCCAGAGGCTTTAATCAGATTCTCAAAAAAGTGATGGACAATAGGTACAGCAGATACCCCCCATCCTAAAACATGGTTTCATTAACACTAGGCGATCTAACGTTAATGACAACACCAGATTCCCCCTCCTATTCTCCCTAGACTCACAAGTCATAAGATATATCCTTAGTAGGAAATGGGAGATCATTAGCAGTAGCCACGAATTGGCCAAGGCCTTAGGATTCTTCCTTGTCTCTGGCGTTAAGAAAACACAATATCTTAAGTCGCTATTTGACTCTGGCCTCTCCCATAACACTAAAACATCCACCTCTACTCCAGGAATGTATTGCTGGGGCAGATGTGTATGCTGCAAATACATAGCCATAGGTACATCTTTCACTTTGAGATCCCCAGGTTCAGAATTTCCTTTGAAGAAGCCTTTGACTGTAAAACCAAAAATGTAGTTTATCTTGCTGTTTGTGTTCAATGTGATGTGTTCTACATAGGGAAACCATCAGGAAGTTGAGTGATTGCATTAAGGAACACTGCCAGGCATTGAGAAAGGGTGACCTTAAAAATGCATTAGCTAAGCATAATTTGGATAGCCTTAGGTTCAAAGAATTCAACTTTATTGTATTAGAAAAAAATGTCCAGTTTGTGGGGAGATTACAACCCCCAACTTGAAGTGAAAGAACTCAGATGGCCAATTAAACTGCAAGCAGACACATATTACCACTGTCAGTGTAAAGATATACATATATTTTTTTTAACATACGCACATATTCTTTAGGGTCTATATCACATACCCAAACGCTTAAATGTTGGAATCGCTAAAGGTTGACATTTAGAGATTGAACATTTACATGTTCGAATATGAATAAAAATTAAAAGAAAAAAAAATAAAGGGTGTAAGTAGGAGGGCAAGCCCCCCTGCGTCCTCACACCCCCCACTACTTAAATGTACCAACTCCAAGATCGCGCTACAATGTAGGGAATGGGAAATTTTCCATTTCCGCACTATAGCACACTGCAGTGTGATCTCGGAGTTAGTATATTTAAGTAGCAGGGTGGGGGGCGCAGCCCCCCATGTGCAGGTGCAGGGGGGCTCGCCCGCCTGCTTAAACCCTTTCCTTTTCCTTTTTCAAATATTTTTTTTACATATTCGAACATTTGAATGTTCAATTGCTAAAGGAACTTTAGCGATTCAAACATTTAAGCGTTCAGATATGTAATATAGACCCATTCTTTACATGTAATTTCAACATTTAAAGGAGAAACCGCACCCACAGGCTCAAAACATTTGGATTTCATCATGGTTTGGTGTTTCCTACATTTTAACACCACTCTGGGACTATTTACAGTTTTTTAAATATTTTTATATGTAATTTCTGAGTCTGACCACATGGGGTCTCACATTTTGACATAATCTGCCTCTAGGTATCCCACAATGCAGTGCTTGTCTGCAAAAAGTTACATCATGCAGGCCTCTTTCTTCCTAAAGCTCCTGTCACTACACTGATTTTACATGCATACACTGCTGTCTTTTAGTCAGTTTTAAGTAACATTTCATGCCATTCACTGACTACTTAAAACACAAACAGTGCAAATCCCACAGGACAGACTTTCAAAGTGCTTTTTACTGCTACCTCTTTTAGAATGGCTAAACTGCAGTTTTTTTGTAAAGACTGAATTGTTCTGATTTGACTCATCTCCCATCCCCCTTCACACCTTACTTCCCTAGCTGTCAAAGTGCTAAGGGTAATTTGAGTTGTTGCCAGCTGTGCTTGACAGCTCACAGAAGGAGACTTGACTCGTACTGTTTCCTTGTTCTAGCCTTTACTTTCTGTATGTATAGGGGAAGGACCAGGGAGCTGTGACATCACAGCATGGGTGGGTTTTTAGGACGGTCATGATGATGTCAGTTTGGGGAGGGAATTGGCCAGAAAACTACCTGTATTCAGTGGCCTTGATGACATCAGTGAATTGGAGACTTTTTTTAGGGCAGGATAAAAGTTTTTTGAAAGTGAAACCAACACAGTACAGTAGGGTAATGTTCTAGTGGTGAGAAACAGACAATTTAGATGTTTTAGATGCTATATTGTTGTTTATTCTTAGCAGGGGCAATAAAAAGGGAGGAAAAGGACACAGAACTTGAGCATTTAATAACAGAATCCCATTGTTGTCCTTTACGTTTTAAATAGTTTTAAATGTAATTTATGTGGAAGGTCAAAAGGTAGCAGTGTTGTAGTTTTAAATAAATTGTATATTTATACATATTGTGAAGGCTGCCAGCCTAGCCAGATAGAATTATGCAGATAATTCTTATCATTTGTAAATATGAATGTTGAACTGCAGACTTGTTTTCTTCAATGAAAGAATATGCTGTGAAATGTTGAACTTAAAAACATGTAACAACATTGCTCTCTGCTGTAAAGTAAGCTAAGACAAGCATTTCCTGCCTGTCCTTTGAAGTTAAAGATTTTGAGTCATTCCATCTGGGCTAGCACATTCTATCTATTGTTTTAACTTAAGGAATAGTTACTAGAGTTTACATATGGAATGTATTTTATTGATGTAGTTTCCTGCAGGTGCAAGCTAACAATTATATAGTATCTGTTAGTCTGGGAACACCTGGAAAATGAAAGAATGATGTAATGTTTATCAGAACTGCAATTTCAATTTAAACAGACAGAACCAGAGATTATTAAGCATTCTTGTCTTGACCATCTAATTCACAGCACTGCCTGTTGTCTTGTGTAAGTTATCTTAGAATTAGAAACTAGAAAGATTAGACTAAGTTTTTTTGTGATGCCAGAACTGTACTACTGATTTATTTTAAGTATTTCTCTGTGATCTCTGAGCTTTTGACTAGCACTGTGTAGTAAGAAGTATTGTCTTGTGTTTTTATTAATTATTAAATATTTTGAAATCTTTCAACTGCAGCAGTTTTGTGTAGAGATAATTTAAGCTCTTTAGAGTACTTGTATGCCTTTGGTAAAATTGTACAAAGCCACTCCTATATCTTGAGCCCTGGGCTATACTACCAATTGGATACTAATATTGCACAGTAATAATTGGACACCCTTTTAAGGGCCTTTGAGTAGCTGATAAACATTAGCTGGGTGGTGGTAAGTGGTACTACCATATAGTCTGCGTAAAAGGGGCACAGTTGGAGAACATGTGCCAGCCGTCCCCTGAAGTGTCTGTGTGGTTGTATAAACTCTTATCACAAAGTGTGTGTGTGTGTCAGCTACTTGGGCAGGGACATGAAGCACTGGTTGGACAGAGAGGGTGCTGGAGATTTTAGCTTGCCCAGCTAGGCTGTGATCTGGACCCTATAGCTGTGCCAGTGGGGAGTCTTATTGAGAACCTGGGGAGCAAGGGAGTGACCAGACCTGGACTGACTGTGATCTCTGTATGCTCTTAAGGGAAATTGCACTTACTGTGTGTATTTGTTATCCTTTCCTCATATATAAGATGCCCTCTCTGGCGTTAGTGGTGAGAACTGAGACTCCTTGATTGCTGGCCCAGAGCATGGGTGTCACATATGAATTGGTGGCAGTGGTTGGGATATCCAGCTGACATATTAATTGGTGGTAGTGGTTGGGATATCCTCACATATTAATTGTTTCCACATCACATATTAATTAGTTGGCAAATACTAATTGGATTATAGTGGTGTGGGTGGAGTGAATCCTGTAGCTTGTGTACAGTGAGCTTTGAAGGTGTTTTTGTACTCTAAAACAGCCATGCAGTGAATACTCAGAGTTCAGATCACAACTGTTTTATTTCTTTTGTTAGCTTAGTTAGTCAGGGAGAGCAGGCAGCATGTCAGCAGAGGAGTATGGAAAGCTGACAAGGAGCCAGCGGGTGGAGATGTGCCAGGCTAGGGGACTGGTGCATGGAAACCTGACTAAGGCAGACCTGAATGCAGCCTTGGTTACATCTGCATCAGAAAACAGCAACCAGGAGGACAATCAGACTGGCAGTGGAGATATAATATCCTTGGAGAATAGACAGCCCAACCTTTCTGCAGTGGACTTAAAAATCCAGCTGGAGCTAAAGAGACTTGAGTTGGAGGCCAGGAGTTTGGAAATAGAAGCAGCTGAGAGACTGTGGAGTCTACAGGCTGAAGAGAATGAGAAACTGTTACATCTGGAAGCTGAGAAAAAGGAAAGACAGAGGCAGAATGAGAAGGAGATGCTGACTCTTCACCAGAGTCATGGAGGTAATGTTGAAGGGAGTAACTGTACGCCAGAAGCACAAAAGGTCAGTAAATTTCCTCTGCAGTTTAAAGAGGGGGATAATTTTGATAGTTTCATTCATATGTTTGAGAGGGTATGTAAACAGCATGAAGATGACCAAGGGCTCTGAGAACGGTTCCTGACCCCCTTACTCCACGGTAAAGCTGTAACAGCATTATCTGAAATGTCTGACGTTGCATGTTTTGATTATACTGCTGTTAAGAAATGTCTTTTAGAACTGTTTAAGCTAACACCTGAAACATATAGGAAAAGGTTTTGTGAGTATAGACACAAGGCAAATGAAGGTGTGTGTGAATATGTTGCTGAACTGAACACTTATTTCCATAGATGGGTGAGTGGATGCCAGGTCACCACTTTTGAAGGGCTGGCAGACCTTTTGTTGAGGGAACAAGCCTTTAGCACTTTGCCTGAGGACATGAGGATCTGGTTAGTTGATAGACAATGTGCTACTTCTGGTGAGTTGGGAAAAAAAGGGAGACCTATACCTGGAAAGCAGGGCAGCCCTGCACAGGAAAGGGACCCCAGTACTGCTCATGGGTCTAAAGGAACCCATGGTGGGCAGCACAGACTGCCCAACAGAATCTGCCGGTAGCAGGGGAAGCCACTAGTCCAGGTACACATCCAGGAGCTAGGGTTAAATGTTTTGAATGAAACCAGAGGGGCCATGTGGCATACAGGTGTCCACGGAGGTAAGGTGGGGAACCAAAATTGAGAGAGCCAGTAAGTGGGAAAGACAAAATGCCAATAGTAGGTTGTCTTGAGACAACAGGGGTACCAAAATACCATCCTGCAGATATCCTGATAGGGAAGGATATGGATGAGGCAGTACCATGTACTTATGCAGTTACATGCAGTGAGGCTAGGAGACAAGCATGTGGGTCTGGTAGCCTGGGGGAGACCCAGACAGACTGCATACTTGCAGCCAGGACTGGTGTTGTGGTTACTTCAGGGAGTGAACTATGCTTCAGCAGTGAAACAAAAGGTGAGTCACAGCTGCTTGTGTGTACTGAGGGTCCCTTGGACAGAGTGACTGCAAAGGTAGAGGTGAGTAGTAGTACCCAGGCTGACAGTAAAGCACCACTGTCAGAGGATGCCAGACCTCCTGTGGAAGGAGAGCTGGGAAGGGTTACAAGGAGAGAGTTAAGACAGTCTCAGCTCTCAGACCCTACATTACAAGGCCTGAGGTGGGTAGCTAGGGAGGCACTTGATTCTCAAGGAAAGGGGGAATCTGTATACTGGGACAAAGGGTTACTATACAGAGAGTGGACCCCTGAGGGAGGGCTAGAAGGTGAGAGAGTACAGAAGTTGGTAGTGCCTAGAGCCTACTGTCTGGTGCTTATAGCCATAGCCCATGATATTCCCTTTGCAGATCATATGGGCATAAAATGTACAAAGAGGCATATTATGCAGAACTTCTATTGGCCTGGAATTTCCAGAGATGTAACAGGGCACTCCAGGACCTGTGAGCAGTGCCAAAAGGTAGGCAAGGCAGGAGACAAGGTGAGAGCTCCTTTGATGCCCTTTGCCTGTGATTAAGGAGCCATTTCAGTGGGTAGGTATGGATATCGTGGGTCCTCTGATTACCCCAAGTTCAACAGGGAAAACGTATATCCTAGTGGTAGTGGACTATGCTACATGATACCCTGAGGCAGTGGCTTTGTCCTCCATTGAGGCAGATAAGGTGGCAAATGCTTTGTTAGAGATTTTCAGCAGGGTAGGATTCCCAAAAGAAATACTGACTGGCAGAGGTACCAATTTCATGTCAGACCTGCTGGCTTGTCTGTAGAAGTCCTGTGGGGTGAAGCACATGAAGACCACCCCCCTACCATCCCCAGACTAATGGTCTTGTTGAGAGGTTAAACTCTGCAATCAAGTCCATGCTACAGGCGTTTGCAGATCAGTTGAAGAGGGAGTGAGACAAATATTTGCCCCATTTGTTGTTTGCTTACAGAGAGGTTTCTCAGGAATCCACAGGTTTTTCACCCTTTGAATTGCTGTATGGGCATAGGGTGAGGGGACCACTAGATTTAATTTGTGATGAGTGGGAAAGTGAGTGCAAGTCTCACAGGGAGTCTGTTGTGCCATACGTCCTAAGGACAAGGCTCAGGGAACTCATGGGCTTGGCCCAGGAAAACCTGGCAGAAGCCCAGCAACAGAAAAAGGTGTGGTATGACAGGAATGCTCGAGCTAGAGAGTATGCTGTGGGGCAGCAGGTAATGGTTCTCATTCCTGTCAGACACAATAAGCTGCAAGCAACTTGGGAGGGTCACTACAAGGTGGTAAGAAAGGTAAGCAATGTTAACTACATGGTGGAACTGCTAGGCAGATAGCAGGGGCAAAAACTGTACCATGTTAATATGATGAAACCTTACCATGATAGGAAGGCCCTTGTGCTGAGCATTTGCAGTGGATTGCAGGAGGAGTCTGAGGGAGATCTGGAGACTGATCTCCTCAGTGAGGCTCGGGCTGACACCTCAGTGGAAGGGGTAGCAATGTCCCAGTAGCTATCTCCTACCCAGGTTTGAGAAATCCGAGCAGTGTTGCAGGAATTTGGGGACATGTTCACTGGGAAACTGGGGTGCACCCACCTGGTGCAGCACCAGGTGGATACAGGACCCCAAAGGCCTATTAAGCAGCCTCCTTATAGGGTGCCTGAGAGTCAGACAGACCCTGAGGTAGGAGGTACAGAAGATGTTGGAACTAGAGTGATTCAAGAGTCCTACAGTCCCTGGGCCTCCCCAATGGTGCTGGTGCCAAAGAAGGATGGCAGCACCAGGTTCTGTGTGGACTACAGGAAATTAAACAGTCACACAGAGTCAGATGCTTACCCCATGCCTAGAACAGATGAGGCCCTAGAGCAGCTGGGTGGGGCTAAGTATCTTACAACCATTGATCTTACCAATGGGTACTGGCAAGTGTCCTTGACTCCCAGTGCTAGAGAAAAGTCAGCTTTTGTGATTCCTTTTGGCTTGTATGAGTTCACAAAGATGCCCTTTGGGATAAAGAATGCCCCAGCAACTTTCCAGAAGCTGGTAGATCATATCCTAGCAGGAGCAGGAGGGTTTGCCCTTGCTTACCTAGATGATATTGCCATCTACAGCCATTCCTGGCCACAGCACCTTCAGCATGTCAGGGAGGTGCTGGGCAGACTACAGAGGGCAGGGTTGACCATTAAGCCAAGCAAATGTTAGGTGGGTATGGTGGAGGTCTCCTACCTAGGACATAGAGTGGGGAGTGGTAAAATAAGGCCAGAACCTGCCAAAGTGGAAGCCATTCAGGCATGGCCTGCACCTGTCACTAAAAAGCAGGTGAGTGAATTTTTAGGGACAACAGGGTACTACAGAAAGTTCATCCCCAGTTATACTACCAGAGCTGCTCCCCTCACAGACCTGACAAGGAAGAACAGGCCAGATAAGGTAGTGTGGACCCCAGCATGTGAGCAGGCATTCCAGAAGCTTAAAGAAGCATTGAAAGGACCCCCTGTGTTAGCCCGTCCAGATTACAGCAAAGAATATGTTGTGCATGTGGAAGCTTCAAACCATGGGGTGGGGGCTGTACTTAGCCAGATTTCTTCAGAGGGGGGAGAGCACCCAGTGGTTTATCTCAGTTGTAGGCTCCAACCCAGGGAGGAATGCTATGCAGCTGTAGAAAGGAATATCTAGCCATAGTGTGGGCACTGCAGAAACTTCAGCCTTATCTGTATGGAAGGAAATTCACTGTTATGACAGATCACAACCTCCTAATATGGTTAAACAGAGCCAGCCAGCAAAATGCCAAGTTGCTATGATGGAGCCTAGGGTTGCAAGCATATGATATGTCAGGGCAGCACCACAGTGGGGTTAGCAATGCCAATGCAGATGGGCTCTCAAGACAGGGAATGGGGTGAGGTACACTCAGATAGACCTAACCCACTCAAGCAGTGTTTCTCAAGGTTCACTTGAAAAACTAGCTTGAGTTCTCTGGGGGAGGGGGGGGGAATGTGAAGGCTGTCAGCGTAGCCAGATATAATTGTGCAGATAATTTTATCATTTGTAAATATGAATGTTGAAGTGCAGACTTGTTTTCTTCAATGAAAGAACATGCGGTGAAATGCTGAACTTAAAAATGTAACAACATTACCCTCTGCTGTAAAGTAAGCTAAGACAAGCATTTCCTGCCTGTCCTTTGAAGTTAAAGATTCAGAGTCATTCCGTCTGGGCTAGCACATTCTTTCTATTGTTCTAACTTAAGGAATAATTACTAGAGTTTACATGTGGAATGTCTTTTATTGATGTAGTTTCCTGCAGGTTCAATCTAACAATTATATAGTATCTGTTAGCCTGGGAACACCAGAAAAGTGAAAAAAAATTATGTAATGTTTATCAGAACTGCAATTTTGATTTAAACAGAGAGAACCAGAGATTATTAAGCAGTTTTGTCTTGACCATCTAACTCACAGCACTGTTTGTTGTCTTATGTAAGTTATCTTAGAATTGTGTTTTCTTTTAGAAATAGCTAGAAACTAGAAAGGTTAGACTGTTTTTCTGTGATGTCAGAACTGTACTACTGATTTATTTTAAGTATTTCTCTGTGATCTCTGAACTTTTGACTAGCACTGTGTAGTAAGAAGTATTGTCTTGTGTTTTTATTATTTATTATTAAATATTTTAAAACCTTTCAACCATGACTGTTTTGTGTAGAGATAATTTAATCTCTTTAGAGTATCTGTATGTCTTTGGTAAAATTGTACAAAGCCTCTCCTATAGCTTTAGTCCTGGGCTATACTACCAATTGGATAATAATATTGCACAGTAATAATTGGACACCCTTTTAAGGGCCTTTGAGTAGATGATAAATATTAGTTGGGTGGTGGCAAGTGGTACTACTGTATAGTCTGGGTAAAAGGGGCACAGCTGGAGAACCTGTGCCAGCCTTCCCCAGAAGTGTCTGTGTGGTTGTATAAGCTCTTATCTCAAAGTGTGTGTGTGTGTGTCAGCTACTTGGGCAGGGACACGAAGCACTGGTTGGACAGAGAGGGTGCTGGAGATTTTAGCTTGCCCAGCTAGGCTGATATCTGGACCCTACAGCTGTGCCAGTATGGAGTCTTATTGGGGACCTGGGGAGCAAGGGAGCGACCAGCCCCCAACTGACTGTGATGCTCTTAAAGGAAAACTCTGGACTCAGTCACAATTTAACTCAACCCCGATTACTCTTATTTCCCTGTAAACTGATCCAGCCATCAGCAATTACCAAAATGCATAAAGAAGTTTGTCAATTGTTCATTTCTACTTTTCCCTAGCGTAGGGTATGAAAGCCTATCCCCCGTTCTTTGCTATTGCATTCTTTCTGTTGGAATTGGTCACCACCTTCGTGACGTACCTTCAACACAGCTAAATCAGTAGTTCCCTCTCCTGCTAATCCTCCCACACTGTGACATCACCATTAACTAGATCAGCCCTTATCACGTAGTATAAAGTACTGTATAACTAGTTGAGGAGATGTATTCCGTCCACTCTTTCAGCCCAGAGTAAAAACAGCATTGGATCAAGTATTTCAGCAAAACTACAAGCAAAGTCCCTTGGAAACCTTAAACTTTTACTAACGGTAAGTTCCCATAAGTATTTGTACTGTGTGCAAAATTCTGCCATGTAAACATTCATAGTATTATGCAGTCCGTGTTCTGCTGTTGTTCCGTTAAATTGCATTTTACTGCAAATCTATTTCCTACCTTTAGTAGTCCTTAGTGAAATTCATGCTGTACGATATGTGCATATACATGTGTGACTTTTTGTCTGCATGACCCAGCAATGTGTGTGAGTGCTGAACCGATGGTTTGTGTGTATGAGAGTGTGACTTGCCTCCTGTAAATGCCTCTCATCGTTTTAACCTGTGTTGCTACTTTAAAAGTTATTTCCATTGCCTTGCCTCACACATCACCCCTTTGTATTCCCATAGATGTCTCCTTATTCACTGCCCTCACTCATCTGCCTTTTAGTTATGCATACACTCCACAAATTCTCGGTACTTGCCCTTTTCTGCATATTTTCTGCAGAAATCTAATTGGCTTCCCATCATCTAACCGATCACAAACCACCTGATGCGAACACTTGCTTACACAATGTTGTGGAATCATTTAGTATGATTAGCACACAAACCTAAAAAAATAAATAAATAAATGAGTGCGTGTCTGTGTGGGTATAGTTATAGAGTGCGTTTGGTTTCATGTCTGCATATGTGTGCATGAATGTGGCCATGAAAGCATGTGTGTGCCTGAAGAAGGCGAGCGAAACATGAGAGAATGTACATTTTGTGCGTGAAAGCAGTGTGTATGTCTGTGTGAATGCTGGAAATGCTGTGTTTGCGTGAATGGGAGAGAGTTAGCAATGCAGGAGAGAAAGAACAGTGCACGCGTGAATGCAGGATGTAAGTGTATGAATGCAGAAAAGCCTGTGTATGTGTGTATGAGAGAGAGTTTCCAATGCATGAGTGACTGCATGTCAGAATGAGTGTGTGTAAGCAGAATGTCTGTGTGTGTGTGTGTGTGTGTGTGTGTGTGAGAGAGACGGGGTGGTATCTGGTTCAGGTGCCAGAGACAGGAATTGCCTTAATTTTTTTTTTTTGCATTCCGCTCCCCGAAAACAGCAAGGCAATATAGATCTAAACGTAATAAGCCGATCCCTTCAAATGTATCTATCGGCTTATTACTGTGTCTTCCTTTTTTTTTGTTTTTCTTTTTGTTTTTGTAGTTTTTAGCACACAGACCTATAAAAAAAACAAATGATTACGTGTCTGTGTGGGTATAGTTGTATAGTGAGTTTGGTTTCATGTCTGCATATGTGTGTGTGAATGTGGCCATGAAAGCATGTGTTTGCCTGAAGAAGGCGAGTGAAACATGAGAGAATGCACATTTTGTGCGTAGAAGCAGTGTGTATGTCTGTGTGAATGCTGGAAATGCTGTGTTTGCGTGAATGGGAGAGAGTTAGCAATGCAGGAGAGAAAGAACAGTGTGAGCGTGAATGCAGGATGTAAGTGTATGAATGCAGAAAAGCCTGTGTATGTGTGTATGAGAGAGAGTTTCCAATTCATGAGTGACTGCATATCAGAATGTGTGTGTAAGAGTGTCTCTGCGTGTGAGAGAGATGGGGTGGTATCTGGTTCGGGTACGATAGACAGGAAATGCCTTAATTTTTTTTTTTTTGTATTCAATTGTCCGAAAACAGCAGGGCTATACACATCTCAACGTAATAAGCTGATCCCTTCAAATGTATCAGTTGGCTTACTATCGTGCCCTTCTTTTTTTTTTTTTTTGGTTTTCAGAAATTACACTCAGGACACAGGGTTTAGCATTAGTCAGTGAGAATGCTGAACATGCTGGTGTGCATCATATTGCTGACATGGGGTGTTTTAAAATGCCGTATCCATCTTACCATCCTGTCCACTTATTAAATGTCGGGGGATGGACTTGCAATAAGGACATGCTGGCACATTGTCCCTCCTCCACAGTGATTCAAAAAGTGCCCCACACCTACTCCCAGTTAGCACCACACCCCCATGCATAATTCTAATCTCCAACATGGATCTACTGCAAAGTGTCTGTAAGTGCATGCCCTCCCTGAGGATGGGCATTTCCAAACTTCCAAGCCAGTGAGTGCCTTATGCATATGAGCCACTAATCAAACCAGGACCATCTATGATGTTGACAAGGCTTTATCCTTCTATGCCATGATACTGCCACAAATCAGGTGAATATTGATTGCTTCAGGGTAGATCAGGACATCTACCATGCCTTTGTTGGCCTATATCACCTACGCATGGTATCTGAAGGAATATGTGCCTATACTTATGGAGACCAAGGTACACATGACCCTTTTGATTCTAGCTACAAAGACCTTTCAGAGACCAAAAGGAAGCACAATGTGTGTTTCACAGCTTTCTTCCTGGAAAATATTCCTTATGTTCCTTGATGGACATGAGACATACATGTGCAGGAGTATCTCTTTCTTCCTAGTTCATGACAGATGTCAGATAATATGATGTATGCCTTCTAAGACAATGCCCTCCTCTCTAAGATACCTGTGCAGAAGAAGCAGACATGTAGCAACAAGGTTCTCAACCACCCACAGTTACAGCTGTCTGTGAAGTTCCCCACAATGTGTGATGCACATCTGATCATAACCAGAGAGTCTGAACAGCAGCACTAAAGTTTGTATGCTTCACATGTATGCCACATATTGTGGCTATATCACTGCACAGTGACACTGCAGAGAACCATTTATTTATTTATTTTATTTTATTTTACATTTGTAGACTGGGTTAGTCCGACTGAGCTAAGTGGCTCATTTTCAGCGGAGACCCGGGATGAAAAGCTCCAACAGTGACATACAAAATTCTTTTGAAGATGAAAACAATCATTATTAAATGCAACATATTCTAGCAATGAAATGTTATAGTTAAACACCAGAGTAAAAACAAACACAGTAAATAAAGAAACAAGAAGAAATACATATGTACGTATCTACAGGGCTGCAGAGTTGTAAAAAATATATTGTTGACAGCCTGGCTTGGAGATTTGATAGAGGTGTAAAGTGGAGGAAGGGATGAGAGGAAGAGCGATTCCTAATGGAGGTAGAAAGTGTAAGCTAAAGATGACAGCTTATAAAAAAAGCTCATAAAAAGGGGGTAGTGGGATTATGTCGGAAGAAAGTATGTGTTGGATCGCAGGTGTTGAATAGGGGTGAAAGTAGCCAAGGGAAACATTTTAAGGAGGATAAGTGCAGTGGCAGGACCAGTGAGTTTGTAGGTATTTTCTGGTTGGTTGTTTTGAATTTTTTTGGGGTGCCACGAGGGAACTATTTTCAAGGGGGAGTTTCTTCCAAGATATGGCAGGGTTATGGCTATAGAGGTTGCAGACAGTTTTGGTCTTGTGTTTATATATCTGTAGCAGGTCTTAGTCAGAGCTGCATAGACACATTGTTGGGGACCTGAGCGCCTTCACTGGCAGTCAGTTGTCTTTGATTGTTATATACCCACTGATGTTAGGAAAACTTTCTGCCTTATCATCAGGGGTGATTAATAGAGTATAATGTCCCCTTTGGTGTGTACTTGTCTAAGCACATGACCTTGAGAGACTGTATTGCTTTCTCATTACAATAATCACGTGTATGTCTTTCTTGAGCTACCAAGACAGCCTTAAAGCACTTTGGTCTTTTCTTCTGTTTTCCTATAGACTCTGGAGAGGTAATGTCTGTCTAACCTGCATAGCCACAAAGGATCCAGTCCACTGCCACCTGCTGCACATCCCCAGAACTTTTACCATCCTAAACACCTGCTCAAGATAAGTCATCTTCTACCATAACATAAATAGCACCTGCTGGCAAGATAGCTATAAATCCTAGTGAATCCCCTGATAACAGGACAGACTTCATTTGGATATAAGGCAAAGGAGCTCCCTGACCCTCTTCAAGCATAACCTGGATGCATGGATGGGCAGTCACAATTACAGCCCAGGTCTGGTCCCTGAAGCTGTCATTGAAAGGGGCCTAAAACTAGATATAAATTAGTCATGTCACTGGGTACTTACAGTATGGGATATTATGGCAAGGCTACTGATGTTCCTCTGGATCAACAGCCTCCTGTTAACCCAGGAATCTGTGAACCTAAATGTGCACACTTCTTCCATTTTGGCATCACCACATGCTAGCAAACCAGTATCCTTACCAGACCCATGAATGGTATTCACAGACCGATTAATCACATCTGTACATCGGCTACATGATAGCATCACATAACACAGTGTTGTGTAGTTCAGAGAAGTGACAAAACCTAAAACCATATCCAGATGCAGTGCTGCCATCCTGGAAGACTTAGCATGACAGGAATGAGCAACAATATTTACGTAAGGCCTGCCAGTACACTTCTGGATGACCCAAAACATACAAGCACACCCCAGCCCCAAAATGAAAAATAGTCTACTCACACAAAATGTATTGTCTAGCCAACTAGACTGCACATATCAGTGACTGAACAGCATCCCCACTCAATATGTCACCTCTGGTGATTGCTCTCATTGCCATGCAGTGATGATAAGCCCTAAAGTGCTACACCCCAAACCTGAAAGCATCAAATGAAAACAAGGACATGTTGTCTCAGTCCAAGTATAGGACTGCCATCACCTTGTCAAATGTCCACAACAGTACACACAAGGTATGGCCAGTGTGTTGATGTCACATTTTAGGTCTATGCAAATGTCTCCTATAATGCTGAGGTTCAGTTAAACGTTAAAGGGTAATGTAGCCATAATGACTTATTATGGAATACAATAATATTATGCCAGGTAGTACAACAGTCATACATTGTATACATAGTTTCCTGTCAATTCACTTTCCCAACAACACAAACAGTTCTGCTGTTATCCTACAGTGTGAAATTATACTTTCAGTATATCTGAGTGTTGACTAGCCTGCACCACATTATTGTACTGTCCTTGTCTTCCACTCTGTTATCCACACATCTAAATTTATATATATATATATGTGTGTATATATATATATATATATATATATATATATATATATATATATATATATATATATATATATATATATATCTATATATATACATATATATATATCTATATATATATATATATCTATATATATATCTGTGTGTGTGTGTGTGTAACCCAGCCACTGGGGATGCACAAGTCAGTGCATTTCTTTGTGCCGGTCCCAAGCCCGGATAAATGGGGAGGGTTGTGTCAGGAAGGGCATCCAGCGTAAAACTTGGCCAAATTATTCATGCAGACACCAGTAAATATTTACATACTGGATCGGTTGAGGCCCAGGTTAGCCACCAGTACTGTTCGCCAACAGGGTACTAGTGGAAATTGGGCTACTGTTGGCTGAAGGAGGAGAGGAGGTGGAAGGTATTGCCGAAGGCAGGAAGAGAGGAGAAAGGCTAGGACTGTGGTAGTGAGGGTCGGAACTTTGAATGTTGGCATTATAACTGGTATAGGGAGAGAGCTAGCCGATATGATGGACAGAAGGAAGGTTGGTATATTGTGTGTGCAAGAGACCAGATGGAAAGGGAGTAAGGCTAGGTGTATCGGAGATGGGTTCAAATTGTTTTATCATGGTGTGGATGGGAGGAGAAATGGCGTAGGGAGTTATCCTGAAGGAACAGTATGCTAAGAGTGTTTTGGAGGTGAAAAGAGTGTCGGATAGAGTGATGTTTATGAAGCTGGAAATTGATGGTGTAATGATGAATGTTGTTAGTGCATATGCTCCACAAGTTGGGTGTGCGATGGACAAGAAAGAAAAATTTTGGAGTGAGTTGGATGAAGTTGTGATGACTGTACCTAAGGGTGAGAAAGTGGTGATTGGAGCAGATTTCAATGGGCATGTTGGTGAAGGGAACAGAGGGGATGAGGAAGTGATGGGTAGGTATGGTGTTAAACAAAGGAATGCAGAAGGTCAGATGGTAGTGGATTTTGTGAAAATGATGGACATGGCTGTGATGAATACGTATTTTAACAAGAGAGAGGAGCATAGGGTGACATACATGAGTGGAGGAAGATGCACACAGGTGGATTATATCTTATGTAGGAGGGCCAATTTGAAGGAGATTGGAGACTGTAAAGTGGTGACTGGGGAAAGTGTAGTTAGGCAGCATAGGATGGTGGTTTGTAAGATGACATTGGTGATCAAGAAGAGAAGGAGGAGTGTGAGGGCAGTACCAAGGATCAAATGGTGGAAATTGAAAACGGGTAATTGTGAGGTGGAGTTCAGGGAAGAGTTAAGACAAGCACTGGGTGGCAGTGAAGTGTTACCAAATAGCTGGGTAACTGCAGCAGAGCTAGTAAGGGAGACAGCTAGAAAAGTGCTTGGTATGACATCTGGACAGAGGAAGGATGACAAGGAGACATGGTGGTGGAATGAGGAAGTACAGGAGAGTATACAGAGAAAGAGGTTGGCAAAGAAGAAATGGGATTGTTCGAGAGATGAAGAAAGTAGACAGGAGTATAAGGAGATGAGATGCATGGCAAAGAGAGAGAGGTGGAGAAGGCTAAGGATAAGGCATATGAAGAATTGTATGAAAGGCTGGACACTAGGGAGGGAGAAAAGGACCTGCACTGATTGGCTAGACAGAGGGACCGAGCTAGGAAAGATGTGCAGCAGGTAAAGGTGATAAAGGATAATGAGGGAAACATACTCACAAGCGAGGAGAGTGTGTTGAGCAGATGGAAAGAGTACTTTGAGGAGTTGATGAATGAAGAGAATGAGAGGGAGAGAAGGTTGGATGATGTGGGGATAGTGAATCATGTAGTGCAATGGATTAGCAAGGAGGAAGTAAGGATAGCTATGAAGAGGATGAAGAATGGAAAGGTTGTTGGTCCAGATAACATACCTGTGGAAGCATGGAGGTGTTTAGGTGAAATGGCAGTGGAGTTTTTAACCAGATTGTTTAATGAAATTTTGGAAAGTGAGAGGATGCCTGAGGAATGGAGAAAAAGTGTTTTGGTACTGATTTGTAAGAATAAGGGTGATGTGCAGAGCTGCAGTAACTACAGAGGGATTAAATTGATCAGTCACAGCATGAAGTTATGGGAAAGAGTAATGGAAGTTGGTTAAGAAGGGACGTGATGATTAGTGATCAGCAGGAAGGTTTCATGCTGGGAAAGAGCACTACAGATGCAATGTTTGCTCTGAGAGTGTTGATGGAGAAGTACAGAGAAGGTCAGAAGGAGTTGCATTGTGTTTTTGTAGACTTAGAGAAAGCATATGACAGGGTGCCTAGAGAGGAGTTGTGTTATTGTATGAGGAAGTCGGGAGTGTCAGAGAAGTATGTAAGAGTGGTATAGGATATGTACAAGGGTAGTGTGACAGTGGTGAGGTCTGCGGTGGGAGTTACGGATGCGTTTAATGTGGAGGTGGGATTACATCAAGGATCAGCTCTGAGCCCTTTCTTATTTACAATGGTGATGGACAGGTTGACAGACGAGATCAGACAGGAGTCCCCGTGGACTATGATGTTTGCAGATGACATTGTGATCTGTAGTGAGAGTAGGGAACAGGTGCAGGAGAGATGGAAATATGCTCTAGTGAGAAGAAGAATGAAGGTCAGCAGGACTAAGACAGAATATATGTGTGTGAATGAGAGGGAGGACAGAGGAACGGTGAGGATGCAAGGAGTAGAGGTGGTGAAGGTGGATGAGTTTAAATACTTGGGATCAACAGTTCAGAGTAATGGTGAGTGTGGAAGAGAGGTGAAGAAGAGAGTACAGGCAGGATGGAGTGGGTGGAGAAGAGTGTCAGGAGAGATTTGTGACAGATGAGTAGCAGTAAGAGTGAAAGGGAAGGTCTACTAATGGGAACAGCTGAAAGATGATGATGATGATGTGTGTGTGTGTGTGTGTGTGTGTGTGTGTGTGTGTGTGTGTGTGTGTGTGTGTGTGTGTGTGTGTGTGTGTGTATACAATGAATAATAGGTTCATAGGTGTTTACTAGGTTAACGACCACAAGGGCCTTCTTAAGCCTAACCATGCATCCCAAATCTCTGACAAGTTCTGATACCTTTGCTAAGTGTAAGCGTGGGCCTGGGAGATGAACCATTTACAGGTTACCTGTCTGCATCAGAGACATAGGTGCCAAACCAGGGATGAAGTTCCAGTTTCCCATCCAGTTGTCCAGTTGCACTTGAATTGGATTAGGGAGGAACTCTACTTTACATGGATGGGGAGCCTGTTCCATAGATGGGGTAGTCTCTGGGATACATACCTATCTCTCCAGCAGGTCCTATTTATATCACAGGCAAGGTTTAAGTCTTTAGAATGGATAATTCTGGTACTGTTTGTTTTGTGGATGTGCAGAAGGTCCATCAGAGTGGGGTCTGACAAAGCCCTGTATACCAGGCAATAGATCTCCCCTCAAAAGCCTGTAGGAGACAGAATACAGGGATAGGGCCTTGAGGCGGTCTGCATAGGACATATTACTTATGCCCTGTATTCTTTTAGTGAGGAACCTCTGTGGGCATTCCAGTTGTTGGATATGCCTCATTAGGTACATACGAAAGGGGGCATTGTACTCAATGATAGGTCTGATGAATGCCGAATACAGTGGAACAATGACTTCCTTGGACTTACATTCCATACCCTTGTTGGTATGTAATCAATGAATTTGTTCAAAACACAAAATATCGAACAGACTCATCCTTATCACCACCTAAATCATCTGAAATAATAATGGCAAATGTAAAACATGATTTGTGACTCAATTTGTACCTGCATATTTACATATCTATCTCAATATATAGTTACATAACATACATACATGTGTATGTATACTTGCATGTATATATGCCAATCTTTATGCTTTTTTGCCTGAGTAATATGCATGCATATGCCTATGTGTATGCATGCACATAGGCAATTTATATATATATATATATATATATATATATATATATATATATATATATACATACATCTGATAATTAACAGACATGGTTGATATTAGCATCCATATTCACACATACCAAAATAAAATATTTTCATGTTCACCCACAACTATGGTGCTTAGGAAACTATATATTAATGGCCACACAAATTTTCACACTTGTGTGATTGTGCTACAGATATCTCTGAATTGTACATGCCCTGCATGCATACTCCTCAGCTATACAGATGTTTGCAGAATGTCCAGATTTTTGCCTCATATTTTTGGTCTGTTTCTCATACAATTGTGGTTTTCTGGAAAATTGGGAACTGAGGTCAGAAAATAATGACAGACATTTGAGTTTCAGACTTTATATCCTTCAGAAAATTCTATCAATTTTCTAAGTTTGCAAAAGCAATTTTGCTTATTTATTTATTTATTTCCAGTTTGATGACCAGGGAGGTCCACTGGGCTCAAGAAGCCTATTTTCAATGGAGGACCGGGGAGAAAAGCTCCATAATACATAGTAGAAATAGTACCAATTAAGCAAATCATAATATTATATAGAAAACTAAGCAAAGTAAAACAGCAAAATATACAATCCATATTTACATGCTTACAGATTAGAAAACAAGTAGTACAGAGTACAATTATACAGCGGTTTTAAATAATCTGTGAATGGTATAAAAGTAACACTTGTAAGAAGGCAGTAAATAAGATGAATCCCCTAAAAGGGGAGAGTAAAGGTGGAAGTTACATTATGTGTAATGAATGTATTCATGTAATAAGCAGGTTAGGTATGTAGAGTGCAATTGCATTTCCACCAGCACCCGCCACCGATCCACACAACAGGCTTCCCTAATACAATACACTAACGACTCCACACTCATATGTGTATCACATAACTTGGCACATCTCAAAAAAATACTCAGGAAGCTGTAACAGACACAGAAACATGGCTTTGTAACTCACACCTCATGCTCAAACACCCACCCCAAATACTACTGTTTCCCCCAGGGGCTGTCTCATGAAAAACAAAATTCAAAACCCTCTCACTTAACAATACACTATCTGAAGTCACTTCTAATAGCAAATAATGAGGGAGGACAGTGGATAATTCAAGCAGTATTGAATAATAGTAATAATGATAACAATACTGAATAATAGTACGAAATTCCAACAACTAAGAAATGCAACGAAAAAAGCCATAGTAGCTGACAAAAAAAAAATTTATTGTTTGTTACAGAATAAGCACCAAAATAACCCTCAGAAATTCTGGGCAGGCTTGAATAACCTTCTCCACCCAGGTAAATCATCCACTCCAACTCCTGAAACAGCAATGGATAAAGACCCCATAGAAATAGCCAATACCTTCAATATGTTCTTTACAAACATTACCAAAACCTTAGCCAACCAACTATCCTCTTGTAGCCAACCGATCATGGAAACACTACCACAACCTTTAAAGACCTTCTTCCTAAAAAGTGTCCCTACATCTTCAATAAGAGCCCTTTTACAAAAACTTAAACCATCTACCCCTCTGCAGACCTACTCCCAGCAGAATACCTTCAAAAGCTGCAGATGTTATAGCCTATCCAGTTTCTATCCTCATTAATCGAACTTTCTCAGAGTCAATAGTACCAACTTTATGGAAAGTATCCCATGTAATACCACTCCATAAAGGAGGGACATCCACTGAATTATCTAACTATAGGCCCATAGCGTTAATGTCCCCATTAGCCAAAATTATGGAAAGATGTATGCACAAACAGCTACTCCACTATCTTATCCATAACAACCTACTAGCCAACTCCCAGCATGGTTTCAGACCCAAACACAGTACCACAACTGCCCTTCTCTCCTTCACTGACACAATAAACCATAACCGTAATGACAAGAAAGTGTCCTCTGCCTTATTTCTAGACCTATCAAAAGCATTTGATATGGTCAACCATCAACTACTCATGGAAACCTTAAAAACCTCTACCTGGATAACTTGACACTAGACTGGTTTAAAGCCTACCTCTCAGACAGGAAACAAGCAGTATTGTGGCAGAATACTCTCTCCACTTTACTACCAAATACCATTGGGGTCCCTCAAGGGTCCATTTTGGGGCCACTTCTTTTCTCGGTCTTCATTAATGACCTCCATACAGTCATTCCGAGGCCACCTGTATTCAATATGGATGACTCAACACTGGTTTGTTCGGATACATCTCCAGACAGACTATTAACTATAACCCAAAATTGCTTCACCAAAGTGAAAACTGGCTATTAGGACGACAGTTAATCCTAAATCCTAAAAAAACTAAATTATTGATCTTTCAACCAACTCACAAAAATCACCTTATTGATGTCTCCATAACATCCAAAATGGTACTATCATTTCCCCAGACCCCCACGAAATTGCTTGGAGTTACTATTGATAATAAACTGAAATTCGACATACATATCAACCTGTCCATCAAAACAGTAAACAAAAATTAGGATCGCTCTATAGAATTAAAACTTCCTAACACCAAGTACTAAAATCACCATTGCCGAACACATTTGCTCTCCACCCTTCTTTATTCATCTGCAATATTCACCAATCTTAACAAAACCATACTTGATAAACTATCCAGCTCATATAATCATATAGCTAGATTTGCAGCAGGAACTCCATACAGGACCCATCACTGCACCAACCTCAAAACCTAACATGGATTGAACTCCCCAACCTTGTTAGAATTACCCAACTTACTGAGGTATATAAAATTCTCAAAAACCCCAACAATTGTCCTTCACTTCAGAACCTAGTCCTTCTATACTCTAATCTTAACAGTCTCGTTCTGCAAACAGACCACTCATAAAGATGGTCAAAGCTTACAATACTGGAGGAGATGCACTCTTTCCAAACGCGTTGGAAAAGTCTGGAACTCTCTTCCCACCAGTATTCTTTCCTCTACCTCTCTACCCCATTTCAAGAAACAACTGTTTCACCACTATCAAAAGCACTGGCTTTGCCAATGCTCATCTCCTGACTGACATTTCCTAGTCTCTATTATCTACCTGAATTGTTCATTGTCTTCATTTTTTTATTTCCTTATATGCATTGTTAACAAATGAATTTTGCAACCTGATTGTTTGTTTGATTTTTGACTGTTTCTCTCTCTGTAATATTATAATTTTGGAAATGTCTGTATTTTCTATAATGATGGAGCTTTTCTCCCCGGGCCTCCGCTGAAAAAGGACATTGTATCCAGTCTGATTTTTTTCCCGGTTAACAAATGTAAAATAAATAAAATAAAATAAATAGTAATAATGATAACAACACTGAATAATAGTAATAATGATAACAACACTGAATAATAGTAATAATAACAACACTGAATAATAGTAATAATGATAACAACACTGAATAATAGTAATAATAACAACACTGAATAATAGTAATAATGATAACAACACTGAATAATAGTAATAATGATAACAATACTGAATAATAGTAATAATGATAACAACACTGAATAATAGTAATAATGATAACAACACTGAATAATAGTAATAATGATAACAACACTGAATAATAGTAATAATAACAACACTGAATAATAGTAATAATGATAACAACACTGAATAATAGTAATAATGATAACAACACTGAATAATAGTAATAATAACAACACTGAATAATAGTAATAATGATAACAACACTGAATAATAGTAATAATAACAACACTGAATAATAGTAATAATGATAACAACACTGAATAATAGTAATAATGATAACAACACTGAATAATAGTAATAATAACAACACTGAATAATAGTAATAATGATAACAACACTAATATTAAAGAGAAAAGTGGGGGATGACCTCTAAGTTTGCATGACTGCAAGCTAGGAGCAGTCAATGAATCCTCAAATGATATGGCCATCCTGCAGGAAGATTTGCTCAAATATATAACTGGTGTCAAAATCATGGTCTAAAAGTAAATACCAAAAAATGCATTACTGTATCTTTTGGGAAGTCATCTACCCCTGGGAACTAACACAGTGGCAATCTACCCCTAAGACTTGACCTAGTTGTTCAGGGTTTGGGAACTTATGTGTACAGTGACTTTAACTTTTGATCAATATGTGTCTGTTGTTGTAAGAAAGTCTTTCTATATTGTACAGATTATTTATTTATTTAACATTTGTTAACCGGGAAAGTCCAACTTGGAATGAGCCCATTTTCAGCGGAGGCCCAGGGAGAAATGCTCCAAACACATGTCTTTGTAACATGGGAGGAAACAGGAGAACCTGGAGGAAACCCACAAGAATGCAGGGAGGACATGCAGACTTTGCACAGAAGGCACTGTAGCAAACAATTGAACCAGAGAACCTCTTGCTGTGAGTTGACAATGTTACCGCTGCACCACTGTACCAAACAAAAGGATTGTGTCTAGATCTAGAGATGTCATTGACCCCAAGCAAAATCTAAGGGTAATGCTACTCAATGCTAGAAGTCTAAACCTCAAAATGCACTCACTCGAGGCACTCCTTAAAATGGAGAACATTGACATCTGTGCAGTGACAGAGACCTGGTTCAAGGCTCCAGAGAGCACCCCTGCATTACCAGGCTGTAATTCATGCCACACTTTTCGGCCAGCTAACCTGGACCGAAACACTGAAGGCAGAGGAATGCCCATATTCATTAAGGATATCCACACCTCCAGACTAGTTGCTCAGCATAATGCATCAGAGATTATACAAGTGCAACTAACTCTGGGCAAGACCGCAATCCAAATTGTAGCTTGCTATAGATCCCCCACCATGCCCCAAGATTCCCACTCCTCTTTCTTGATAGACTGGAAAATATTAGGGTACAACCTAACACCCTAATAATGGGCAATTTCAACTACCCCACCATTAACTGGGAAAACTACTCATGTACCAACTCTTGTGCTCAACGTTTTCTGGAATTCATAAATTCCAACGCCTTGGATCAACTTATCCACACCCCCACCAGGGGCAGCAGTATCCTAGAGCTGGTCATTACATGGGCAACTGGTGTTCCACACCAGAGGTCAATTCCTCGTTGTTCAGATCCGACCACAAAAAAAATCACCCTAGGCATCCACATCCCACCCCCACCCCCCATTACGGAAACTGCCGTAAAAAATGTCCCCAAAGCCAACTTCACGCTTCTTAAGACAGAAGTGGCAAACGTCACAACACCCATGCTGACGGACAATAGAGGTACGACTGCTGAATCCTATACAATTGCACTTTATAAGCACTTATGACTGCATGGATCGTGCAATCCCTAACAGAACCAAGATCCAAAAAAAGGAAGCCAATCTGGTGGTCCCCTGCTATAAACAAACTCTACAAAAGAAGAAAGAAACTGTTGCAAAAAAAGAGTAAAATCCCATGATTGGAGGAACTCCATGGTCAGCCTCAGTAAGAAGCTGAGATCCCTCATAAAATCCTCCAAAGCTAGTTATGAAAACAAAATTTCCACTGATTCTAAAGGCAACCACAAAGCATTCTATAGCTATGTCAAGAATATCAATGGCAACACTCAGATCTGCTCTGAGTTACAGCACAATGGCACTAAATATACAGAACCAACTGATACTGCCAACATCCTGGCAGATAGGTTCAGTGCTAACTTTACCCCCCTCTCACCCCCTAAAGGGCCCATCTCTATACCGGAAGAATGCAAAGTTCCTGTAATAATGGCTGCACAGGTAAAACACACACTTTCCAAAGCCAAGAACACAGCATCCATTGGACCCAACATCTCAGGCTGTGTTCTACATGAACTACAGAATGAACTGGCACCCCACCTACGTACCATGTTCAGTCATAGCCTCATCTCAGGCTTCCTGCTCACTGAATGGTGCACAGCAACGGTTATCCCACTCCACAAAGGGGGAGCCACCATGGACCCTGGGAACTACCGCCCCATTAGCCTGATGAGCCTGGTCTGCAAGGCTATGGAACGTATCATCATGGAACTTATAAACAATGACATTGGTAATCTCCAAACTATGGACCCTACCAGTTCAGGTTTGTAAAAGGCAGATCATGTCTCCTAAACCTGATAGACTTCTTTAAAGTGGTCACCTAAGCCGTAGATGAGGGTAAGGTGGTTCACACAGCCTATCTAGATCTTGCCAAGGCTGTCGACACCACCCCCCACTCTGGAATTATAGATAAACTCACTAAACTAGATATAAATCCCTATGTCACAAGATGGGTTGCCAACTGGCTCACTGACAGAACCCACACTGTAAAAGTAGCAGACTCTAAATCCAACTTCAGACCAGTGACAAGTGGAGTACCACAGGGTTCAATCCTAGGTCCTCTCCTGTTTGGTATCTACTTCTCTGAAGTACAGACTAACACAGCAGGTCTTTGGCTAACAAAGTTCGCAAATGACTGCAAACTAGGAGCCATAATCAAAACTCCTAATGATGTGGACATCCTACAAAAGGGCCTCACTGAGACAGATGCCTGGTGTCAAAGCCATGGCCTCAAGCTCAATGCCAAAAAGTGCATTGTCATACCTTTTGGTAAAAACTCTGTACCCATGAACTATCACATAGGCAGTAGTCTACTTAACAACAAAAGTGTAACAAGACACCTTGGGACACATGTGGACAGTAGTCTCTCCTTTGATAATCACATCACCACAGTAGTCAGGAAATCCTTCTACGTGGCACACCTCATCACAAAAGGTTTCTCATCCAGGAAAAAAAGAGGTCACTGTTCCCCTCTACTCATCACTCATTAGACCCATTATAGAGTACAATGCCCCTTTTGGTATGTACCTCACAAGACATCTACAACAACTGGAAAGGCCACAGAAATACCTCACAAAGAGGATTACTGGCCTCAAACAGATGCCCTACACAGTCTCAAAAAACTCCAGCTTTACTCTGTCATTTATCGCCTACTCAGAGGCCATCTCTGCCTAACATACAAAGCTATGTCAAACCCAGAGCTGTTGGACATGCTCCATGTAAAGAAATCCCAATTCCTCCGAGCTACACGCTCTAGGGACCTAAACCTTGTCACCACAATAAACAGAACATGCTAGAGGGATAGATTCCTGTCCCAGAGACTTCCCATACTCTGGAACAAACTACCTATCTATATCAAATAAAGCTCCTCATTAGCACTCAAGAAAAATCTTGATGATTGGATGGGAGATAGGAAATTCACCCCGGGGATCACTTATGTGGCTCTGCTTGACAGGGGCACAGGAAAATAATTTTCTTGGGTGGCAAAAGCCAGTGTACTGTTTGGCTAGGCTTATATAGGCCCTTGGGCCAATAGCCTAGTACCTACCTATGAACCTATGAATCAACACTAGTTATAACATAAAAGCACAGCCAGTGGGTGGGTGGAGGATGATTCACAGCAGGGTTTCTGTAAAGATACTGAATACCATTTGTAGCCCTCCTCCATCTCGTTATTGAAGCCTTGCTACTAAATATTTTATGTGTGTGTATATGTGTATGCATATACATATTTATTTAATGAAACCAAAAAGTAATAAATTTTCAAGCATAAACCATAAAGGTCTACTACACATGCACACAAGCACCTCTCCAGAATTTGGAGGATCACATCTACTGT
>NC_056744.1:1563603275-1563618819 GCF_019279795.1 Protopterus annectens
GCCAGGATCCGCCACATAACGCATGCACTCAAGTCACTCCACAAGTACAAATGCGACTCTGTCATTGTCCATGCTGGAATGAATGACTTGAGATGTACCTCCCTGGACTACATGAAAAGAGATATGGAAGAGCTCTTGGATCATGTGACCCAGGTAGGTATGACCATAGCCCTGAGTAGCATCCTGCCTTCGCCCAGAATGATACCACAGTATAAGGACAAAATGATTGACTTCAACAATTGGCTAAGCTTCTGGTGTCATTCAAAGGGGATCCAGTATTTGTCTGCCTGGGAAGACATGATCGACAAACCACGATGCTTTGCCAGAGATGGTCTGCACCTGTCACCCCTGGGATTCAGGTTACTCTTGCCACCCCTATAGTGCTTTTTTTAGGCAAGGTTCAAAGGATAAAACCACCACCATAACAGATAGAAGTAGGCAAAATCTGAAGGTAATGCTTCTCAATGCTAGAAGTCTAAACTTCAAAATGCACTCTCTCGAGGCACTCCTAAAAATAAAATGGAGAACATCGATATCTGTGCAGTAACTGTTTCCTGGTTCAAGGCTCCAGAGAGCACCCCTGTAATACCAGGCTACAATTCTTACCACACTTTTCGGCCACAAAACCAGGACCGAAACAATAAAGGTGGAGGAGTGTCCATATTCACCAAGGATATTCACACCTCTAGGCTAGTTGCCCAACACAATGCATCTGAAATTCTCCAGGTGCAACTAACACTAGGTAAGACTGCAATCCAAATGGCAGCTTGCTACAGATCCCCAACCATGCCCAAAGATTCTCACTACACCTTTCTAAACATACTGGAAAATATTAAGATACAACCAAACACCCTAATACTGGGTGATTTCAACTACCCTGCCATTAATTGGGAAAACTACTCAGGTACCAACTCCTTTTCCCAACGGTTCTTGGAATTCATAAATTCCAACGCCCTGGATCAACTAATCTATTGTCCCACTAGGGCCTCCAATATCCTAGACCTGGTCATTACCAACATGGGAGATAGATGCTCCACACCAGTGGTCACCCCCTCATTGGTCAGGTCTGACCATAAGCAAATCACCCTTGACATCCACATCCCACCCCCACCCCCCAGTAAGGAAACCTCCTTAAAAAACTTCTCCAAAGCCAACTTCAAGCTACTGAAGTCAGAAGTGACAAACTTCACAACACCCACGCAGACGGGATCTGG
Source organism: Protopterus annectens (assembly GCF_019279795.1). NCBI lineage: Eukaryota > Metazoa > Chordata > Ceratodontiformes > Protopteridae > Protopterus > Protopterus annectens. The sequence continues at coordinate 1,563,604,490 of NC_056744.1, forward strand.
AAGTTCGACTGCAGAATCCTACACTAAGGCACTGTACGAGCACATCCACTCATGCATGAATCGTGCCATCCCAAATAGAACCAAGATGCTGTTCTCCAAAAAAAGGAAGCCAATCTGGTGGTCTCCTGCTATAAACAAACTATACAACAGAAGGAAGAAACTGTTGCAAAAAAGAAGAAAATCCCGAATGCAAAAAACTCCCTCACCAGCCTCATTAAGAAGCTGAGATCCCTCATAAAATCCTCAAAAGCTAGTTACGAAAATAAAATTGCCAAAGATTCCAAAGACAACCACAAGGCATTCTATAGTTATGTCAAGAATCTAAATGGCAATGCTCAGATCTGCTCTGAGTTACAACAGAATGGCATTAAATATACTGATCCCAAGGATGTTGCCAATATCCTGGCAGATCGATTTAGTGCCAACTTCACCCCACTCTCACCCCCTAAAGGGCCCATCTCAATACCAAAAGATTGCCAAATTCCGATAATCACGGCCACACAGGTAGAAACTGCACTCTCCAAAGCTAAGAATACAGCATCCATGGGACCAGATGACATCAGAGGCTGTGTATTACATGAACTACAAAATGAACTGGCACCTCACCTAAGTGTCATGTTTAATCATAGCCTCACCTCAGGCTTCGTGCCCACTGAGTGGTGCACAGCTACAGTTATCCCACTCCACGAGGGAGGATCCACCTTGGATCCCGGGAACTACTGTCCCATCAGTCTGACAAGCCTAATTTGCAAGGGCATAGAACGCATCATCATGGAACTTATAAACAAAGACATTGGCAACCTTCAAACACTGGACCCCACCCAGTTTGGGTTTGTGAAGGGCCGATCTTGTCTCCTGAATCTGACTGACTTCTTCGAATCAGTGTCCAGAGCTGTGGACGAGGGTAAGGCAGTCCACACAGCCTATCTGGACCTCGCCAAGGCCTTTGACACCATCCCCCACTCTGGAATCATAGATAAACTTACTAAGCTGGGCATAAATCCCTATGTCACTCGATGGGTTGCTAACTGGCTTACTGACAGAACCCAGACAGTAAAAGTAGCCAACTCCAAATCCAGCTCCAGACAAGTGACAAGTGGAGTACCTCAGGGTTCAGTCCTGGGACCACTCTTGTTTGCCATCTACTTCTCTGATGTACAGGCCAACACTAAGGGACTCTGGCTAACAAAGTTTGCAGATGACTGCAAACTGGGAGCCATTATTGAATCCCCAAATGATGTGGATATTCTATAAAAGGGCCTTACAGAAACAGATGCCTGGTGCCAGAGCCATGGACTCAAGCTTAATTCCAAGAAATGTATAGTTATCCCCTTTGGAAAAAAACATGTACCCATGAATTACCACATAGGTGGCAAGACACTAAACATCGAAAGTGTGATGACAGGCTTAGGGACACAGGTGGACAGTGGTCTCACTTTCGATAACCACATTGCCACAACAGTCAGGAAATCCTTCTATGTGGCACACCTCATCAGTAAGGGCTTTTCATCCAGAAAAAAGGAGGTTATTGTCCCACTGTACTTATCCCTCATTAGACCCATTATAGAGTATAATGCCCCATTTGGTATGTACCTCACAAGACATCTGCAACAGCTGGAAAGGCCACAGAAATATCTCACTAAAAGAATCACAGGCCTAAAGCAGATGCCATATACTGACCGTCTAAAAAAACTCCAGCTATACTCTGTGGCATATCATCTACTCAGAGGCGATCTCTGCTTAACATACAAGGCCATGTCAAACCCTGAGCTGTTGGACATGCTCCACTTAAAGAAATCCCAATCCCTCAGAGCCACACGCTCCAGGGATCTAAACTTTGTCATCACAATGAACAAAACAGGCTGGAGGGATAGGTTCCTGACCCAGAGACTCCCCATACTCTGGAATAGACTGCCCATATATATCAAGCAGAGCGCCTCATTGGCCCTCTTCAAAAGGAATCTTGATGATTGGATGGGAGATAGGAAATTCACCCCGGGGATCATGTCAGTCGCCCTGCTAGACAGGGGCCTGGAGAAGTAAATATTGTGGGAAGAAATAGCCAGGGAATTTGCATAGGCCCTAGGGCCAATAGCCTAGTACCAACCTATAAACCTATGAACCTAAACCTTGGGCCATTGAGAAAAAGAAGCAACTGAGAAAGTGCAAAAGTATAAAGAACAAATTCTAGAGGTTATTGAAAGGTATAAAAGGGATACATGAACATGGGAAAGAAAGAATGAGAAATCTGACATGGTGCAAATTTTATGCAAAGAAGAAAGCCAAATTAATAAATACAAAAAAAGCAGCCCCAAAAATATTCAAAGAGAAATGTGGTTAAAGGCACCCAGATATGGAAAATTTTACAATTCAAGTAATAAGATTACAAAGGTGGAACATAGAGAAGATTAGCGAAGCATTTTGGATTTATCAAGGGGAGATCATGCCTGTTAAACTTCTTCGAGACAACCACAAGGGCCCTGGATGAGGAGAAATCTATGCATACAGCCTACCTAGACCTAGCCAAGGTATTCAATACTATCCCTCACTCAGGCATCGACAACTCTCCCAGATAGACATCAACTCTTATATCATAAGGTGGGTTGTGAATTGGCTAATTGATAGAACCCATACAGTCAAAATAAGGGAATACACCTCCAACAGCAGACCCGTAACCAGTGGAGTACCACAGGGATTTGTCCTGGAACCTCTACTGTTCGGAATCTATAACTTTGAAGTACAAGCTAAAACCAAGGGACTGTTGCTGACAAAGTTTGCTGATGACTGCAAACTGGGTGCGGTCATAGAATTTCCAAACAATGTCAACATCCTTCAAGAAGGTCTTACACAAACAAATGATTGCTGCCAAAGTCACAGCCTCAAACTCCATGAAAAAAAGTATTATCATCCCTTTTGGTAAGAGCAATGCTCCTGTAAATTACCACAACAATGGCAAGACACTAAGTATGCACTCAGCGGTGAGAGATCTGGGCCCTCAAGTTGACAGCAGCCTTGCCTTTGGTCACCACATCTCCACAGTGGTAAGAATGGCATTCTATATGGCTCATCTCTTAAGTAAGGACATTGCCTTGAGAAAAAGAGAAGTTCACCTCCCTGTATTCTTCACTCATTAGGGCAATAATTGAGTATAACGGCCGTTCTGGTATGTACCTTTTAAGGCACTTGAAGCAATTGCAGAGACTACAAAGGTTCCTCACAAGCAAAATTCAAGGTCTTCAGCAGCTGTCCTATGGGGATTGGCTTAAATCACTGTCACTTTATTTTGTTTCATCCATATGTTGTTAGCCAGACTTGAGTTAACTACTTGGAATCAATATGCAGAGGAATGCCATCTTAGCAAAATATTGTCTTGGTAGGGTTTTTTCTGCATCTCACAAAATTGTCATAGCTTCAAAAAAGTGCACAGCAATCCTTTACTGAGCTCATTAAAGCTTTACTAAAGAAATGATGCATCTATATGCATGCAGGGAGATACCAGGTTCGGCTGGTGCCTAGTGCAGGCTCTGGCAACTCACCATATCTCTCAAGCTTTAGAGCAAAACGTCTGGACAAAGCTGTAAATAATGGGGTCAAAGGACCAAAAATACCACATACCTCTCAAGCTCTTACAGCAAGAAATCTGCACAAATCCATAAATAATGGGGGTTAAAGGACCAAAAATACCACATACCTCTCAATCTCTTACAGCAAGAAATCTGCACAAATCCATAAATAATGCGGGTCAAAAGACCAGAAATACATCCATACCTCTAAAGCTCTTAGAGCAAGAAATCTGCACAAAGCCATAAATAATGGGAGTCAAAGGACCAGAAATATAGCATTTTTTTTAAATTTTGCTCTTACAAACTTAAAAAGTTGATGGAATAAAGGGTTTTGCATTAGAATGAATTTTCTGAAAGGTATGACGTCTGAAACTCACTCCCATTTTGTCATTTATGAGAACCAAAGCAAAATATGAGGCAAAAAATCTGGGCATTCTGTGAAAATCTGTACACTCAAGAGGTATGGAACTCACAACTGTAAATGTAACAATCAAAGCAGTACTGCCACAGTAACAAAATAAATAAAAAGACGGAACCATGAAATAAAGTAAATCATTTTACCGCAATTACGGCACTATACAGGGAGCTGCAGCCGCGGCATTATCTCAAGCAGCAGGCGTCTTAGAATTTTAATGTTTTGTAATGCCTATCCTGCCTTACATTTATTGCCTTCTTGTCTTTGTCCTAATCATGGAGAAATGTTTTTTAATTCTTTTTTTACCTTAGAAGCAGGAATCAGACAATGCTCCCGCGTTCAACTTCACCAGTCAGTGGTAGGGTTGCCACCTTTTCAAATGCCCAAAGTGGGACATTTTTTATAGAAACATGAAATATTGCAGTACAAATCATACCCACAGCCGGTGCAAAGGACAGAACTTCACTTTTTTGCCCAAATAAAATATTATTCTTGTAGCATTTGAGTTGCTTACGCTAGTTTATATAACATTTACGTGCTTCAAATCCAAGATAACCATTTTATGAAATTATTAAGGAAATCTTGGGAAATATTTTATCATAAAATCTCAGGACATTTACCATGTTTTAATTTTTTTCGCAGGACACAACTGCCCAAAGAGAGACTGACCCTCGCAAAGAGGGGCAGGTGTTAACACTGGTCAGTAGGGTTGCCACCTTTTCAAATGGCCAAAGGGGGACACTTTTGGTACAAACATCAGATTTTATAGGGCGACACATACACACGGTCAGTACAAAGGATAGAACTTAACTTTTTTGCCAAAATAAAAGCTTATTCTTGTAGCATTTTAGTTGCTTATTCTGTTTCTTATTACAATTAGGTATTTTAGATACAGAATAGCTGTTTTATGCAACTATTACATAAAATATAGGAAATAATTTTGCCCTAAAATCGCAGGAGGACATTTGCCATTTTTACAATTTTTTTGTCAGGACACTGCCTAAAGAGGGACTGTCCCTCGCAAAGTAGGACAAGTGGTAACCCTACTAGTCGTTGGCTCTCTTGAGAGCATCTACTATACACTATGATCGGTCATGATATTCGCAGACTATAAAGTCACAGAATGCTGGATTAGCGATCGTTACTATTTTTTTAACAAGTTAACGCTGACAAATGCGGCAAATTATTAAATCAGAAAAGCGTACTTTAGCAACCTGTAGGAACTAGAACTATAATAATTTAGTTTGCAGAGGGGAACCAAAGCGTGAATAAGACTGAATATGCATAGTAAACTGACGTTTGCGTTGAACAGCAAGTGATGTCACAAAGGGGGAGGTAGCTAAGTATCAGGTTGCCAAACGTTTGCGATGCTGCCGCGTGGACTACTCTTTGCATAACTCGTGTCAATCAGCAGACCCACGTGGCGGTGAGTACTGTGTTATAGTTATGTAAATAACGTTAAGCTTCTGAAATATATTTCATACACACCACTATCTTCAGATAGCATGTTGCGGTAAATACCTGGTTATAGCCTATAGCTGTAAAAATGACTTTAATATGGCATATTATTTACATTAATATTTTAAAAGTCCCCCTGATTATCTCTTTGATTCGTACCTGATTCTAGTGAGACGCGAGCTATGGCTCAAATAAATGATGACCGCGGAGGTTCAAGTTAAACCAGCCCGTTTACGGTTCTGAAATATATTTCATGAGTAGCGCTTCTCGCTAATGCTCCTGATTTTATCTACAATTTTTGCTCTGTTAATCCCTAATGTGATAATTTGGGGGAGAAATGGTGGTGGGTTGCAATTAATACATACCAATAGTTACGAGTTTTATGTGTGTACAATGTCAGAAAATGTACGTTAATTGATAGTGTTGTTCGTTCAATTTCTCAAGTTAAATTTATCTGTAAAGTCCTTGATTGTTTTTTAATTTGTCTGTTGCTCTCCGGTATTATTTCTGGTAGACTGGTGGTCTTTTTCTGAGCAGGGAGGTGTAACCACGTATGTTATGGGTTCTTGAGGTTCGTTATAAACATTGTTTCGTAGTCATTGTTCCCTAACGCTGTCTGTCTAGGTGAGAAGTGAGGGAAAAACTTGGGAGAAGAAAGCACCTGCCGGCCGCACACGGCTTCGTGTAGTATTGCTGTCCGCTGCTCTGCGTTGTTTGTTTTATAGTTTGCCTTTAAAACCTTTTCATCATTTTTTTTTTATTTGAATATCAACGTTTTCAGTGTAAAAAAGTATTGAACAGCAGATCCCAGGACTGGTAATAGTTTTTGCGCTGAGCCGTTTCTTTTCATATATAGCCTTGCTTTTCGGAGGTTTAATGATATTCATTACGTTAGACTTCTTTAAGAAAAAAGACTTTTTGAAATCTTAGTTCTTTTCTGGGGTGTTTTCTGTTTTGTGTCTGCCACGTGTTCAGCCCTGGAGTATAGGAGGATTTAGGGATTCTTTAATCGACACTTGATTAACATGCTTTAACGTACACGAGTTAACATTTTTGTAGTCTCTTAATATAATCACGTTAGTAGCACGTGTAGTTGTGCCTTTCGGCTTTTCCCGGTTAGGAGTCGCTACGGTGGAACTCCGGTCCGCTAATGATTGACTAGTAGATTTTTTTACGTGCTGAGTTGCCAGCGCTGACGCACAACCTTCAACAAAGGTACGCCCATTCATGCATGTCTCCACACAGGAGGACGCTTTAGCTGAGAATCGAACAGGACAACGTCTTGCTGTGAGGCGACAACACTACCGCAGCACCACCACCGCAGTCATGTTCGTTGCACTAATATTAAAAATTCACTGCCAATCATTGGCGGACAGTTCTGTTGTGGCGACTCCTAAACGGGAAAAGCGGCAAAAGCCGAAAGACAGTTTCTATGTGGTTAAGCTTATTTATTTATTTTTTATTTTACATTTGTTGACCAGGCTAGTCCAACTGGATGTATGTCCATTTTCACTGGAGGCCCTGGGAGAAAAGTTTCAAAAAAAAGTAAACAAAGACAATTATACATTGGAACTTTACAAGGTTTAGGCACACATTGTACGTCTTGTGATATAACTTTTGGGTAGGAAAAAAAAAACCGCAGCAAGTTACTGTTACTAATGCTAGTATGTATAAAGGACACTATTAATTAGAAAGTCACACAAAAAATGTCAAAACGAAATGTTAATGAATATTCATGGGAAGAAGTACATGGACACATTCATATTGTAAAATTACACATGAGGTACAAGAGTAGACTGGTTATAGTTAATAAATATATACATAGGCACATGCCCTAAATAAGATAATGCGATAAGAAGCGAGGTATCATGGGAAGGTTAGTTATTTAATCTGAGTTAGCACAGGGGCATAGCCAAATTGATTTAAGGTAGGGTTTAAGTTTGCTTTTAAATATGTTAGCTGAGGATAGGGAGGATAGGTGATTGGGGAGACTATTCCAGGTTTTACCCACTGTATTAGAGAATAGAGTGTCACCAGCTGAGCTATTAGATTTAGTTATTTGTACTAGTAGTTTGTTAGATGAGCGTATGGTTTTGAGATTATTATAGGGGATGACTAGGGAAGTGAGTATAGGTGTGGTTTCTGGTTGATACAGGATCTTGTGGGCTACTATTACTTGATTGAAGAGTATTAGATTTGGCAATTCTAGCCAGCCTAGTTGATTCAGATTGATACAATGATGGGTTCTATAGGACGACCCGGCAGCAAATCTGGCAGTATTGTTATAAGAGGTAGACAGTTTGTTCAGAGTACATTTACATAATTTGGTATAGATAGGAGAGGCATAAAGCAGAGTAGAGATAAGGTGGGTGTGGGCAATGGTAATCCTGGCTAGTGGAGTTGGAAAGGGTTTGATCCTGTAGAGGGAACCTTAATTTCTTAACTTTTTTATAGTGTTTTTGATGTGAGGCTCATAAGAGAGGTTATTATCAATTAGAACCTCGAGTAGTTTAGTGGTAGGATCAGGAGATATAATAGTTCCATTACTAGAGGTTACAGTAAAGTTAAGTGGGGAGGTTCTACTGGTGGGGGTGAATAATAGCATTTTTGTTTTTTTTTGGGGATTAAAATAAGACATCTCTGCAGAAGCCAATTTTCAACTGTGCTAAAGGTCTTTTGGGTTAGAGACTGAAGTTCTGATGGGGAAGTGGCAGAGCATATAAGTGAGGAGTTGTCTACATATTAGATGCAGGTGGCTTGTGGGATTACAGAATGAAGGTCATTTGCAAAGATGGAGAAGAGTAAAGGTCCCGATATGGATCCTTCTAGGACCCCTAAGGCAACCAGGAGGTGGGAAGATGAGATGTTTGCCCACAGTACAGCCTGTTTTCTATTGTCTAAGTAGGATTGGAACCACTGTATAGCAAGAGCATCCAATGACAGGTTTTTGAGTGTGTTTATGAGGAGGTAGTAGTTGACCATGTCAAAGGCATTTGTCAGATCAATAAAGAGGGCTGAGGATAGAGTGTCATTATTTCGATTTCTATTATTGTGGTCAGAAAAGGATAAGAGAGCAGAGGTGGTGCTATGAAATGGTCTAAAGCCATGTTGACAGTTGGCTAGTAGATTTTTGTTAAGTAGTTGGGTTAAAAGTTTTTACAGTTTGACTCATTAACACCAATGTGGCGAGGAATGTCACACCTTTATCAGACTACACACATCCTTCCATTGAGAGCATTTTCCGATAAATCAACTTAAAAAGCATAATATAAACAAATATATTTTGTGAAAAGTAAAAGGTAGTAAAACTAAAAGCATAATATAAACAAATATAAATACTTTGTGAAAAATAAATTATTAAATCTGTGGAAATAGCAATGCTATCAATAAGAAGTATTATTTAATGTGATATTAATCAACGCATTCATAGTATTTCCATAAAATACTATAATATCTTATAATGCACTCAAACCCAGAATGATTTTGCTTATCTTTCAGAAATGCATTATGTCTTGGAATCTGTACAACCTAGACATATTTTTAGAACACATTTATTAACCAGACATACACGTTCGCATCACAGGATGAAATTCCTCTTTGAGTGCATGTTTAATAAGATATTTACAGAAATATGAAAACATATGCTTAATTGTATAATTGGCAAGATAAGCAATACTAAATACAGTTTTCTTCTACAACAGGTAAAGTTTCACTTGATGCCATGCAATAGTTTTAAGTCACTTGTTTTTTGAAGTATGGCAATATTGCTTATTTTATTAACTACTAATAAACAGCAGTATCTTCAATGTAGTGTGATATAAATGGACCTAAACAATACATTGTTTCTGTCATACCCTTCAATAACATGCAGATCTCTCAGTTATGAAAATTTGAACATTAAGGAAGAATAGTAAGTGGCAAACAGTGAGGCAAGATATTCCAGATTATCTTGGTGTCATTTTGTTAATTACTTACCCTTTCTGAAGACGTTTTGCTTTTTCCGGTTAGTGCTTAATTGTTTTTCAACAAAAACATCTGTACAGAGCAGTTAGATGTACACATGATGCACAATTACATTTGTAACACAAGCATCTTATATGAATTAGTTTGATATTCAGAAGTGACATATAATTATTTACAAAATTCCAGTACCTCCTTTTGTCACACAGATGTTAAAAATATAAAATCAAACTAAAATCTAATAACTGAATCAGAACAATTACTCCCAGGACATGCTTGGGGGTACATACTCGGTACTTACCTCTCTGGTGTTACAAATGTAACATATGACCATTTATAAACTGCCCTTTGCAAAAAAGATTCCATTAACTGCAGTATAACTGCAACTGATGTACATGTTTGTTGAAATCTTATGATTACTCGTGTTGCTTAGACCCAAGAGAGACAAAATAAAAAAAGACTGACAATACTGAAGGAGAAATATTGGAAGATCCCTCTTCTCCTTCAAACTTTTTTGCAGGGGGAGAATCCCTTTGTATACCCCAATGTGGGGGGGGGGCAAGCTGCTACACACCCCAAACATGTATGTAGAAGAGAGGAGCCCAGTAACTATGACATGTATTCTGAGATCCAGTTGAACTACAACTAGTGGAGGAGGGATTGCCTGTGCAGGGTTGAATAAATGCAGCCTTGCATCAGTTATTTAGTTATGATGAGGTTTTGGATTGCTCACTCATTTATTTATATTCTGACACTCCTATGAACCAAGCTTTGATCTCATCTTCATGAGTCCTGAATCCATACTTTAGTCATCATGCCTGCATCTACCATGGGTGGGATTTCACATGTGCAGCATTAGCCATTCAGATGTGTTCCTACCTTCCTTGGAAGGTGTTGCATCTGTTCCATTTTTCCTGTTTGTTTTTATTATTAATTTTTCTCATCTGGTGTTCTCTCCCTCCCAGTGCTGAGCTCCAGGGATAGATTTTCATACAGACCCAGATCAGACCTAGACAATGCAGAGGGCACCTTTATGTATCATACAAGAAAATGAATATAATGATAATTCCTGAAGCCTTTCTAAATAGTTCTGCATTTTTTTAGTTGTGTGATTTTCCTGGTGAGGAGTCATTGTATAATTTTCATTATTGTTTCAAATGGCTTGTTTGAAGGCTGCAGAGTACAACATTTTATTCATTAATGAGTCAGGTTGGTGTGGTCATGGCCCTTAACAGCCAGACTCGCATACTGAACTTCTAACAATTTATCTGAAGTCTAAAGCAGAAGGAATCAAGAACCTGAAAGGTGAGATGACTGAACTGTGTAAACTGGGTTTACAGGTGCCAAGCATTGAAAAAAAACATGGCTGTGAGGCACACAATGTGTTGTGCTGGACAGCAGCTACTGAGATAATAGAAACATGCCTAGCTGAGGAGCCAGTTTCATAGATCATGTGAAGGTTGAGCTTATAAATACACTACTAGACAAAGATTTCCCCTTCAGTTATAGTCACTCTTGCTGTCTTAATCCCTTTGCACCATCCCCTCTATTTTCTTTGGGCATCCTAGGGTTGAGATGGGTACGCCGTTTGCCTTACTCCACACTTTCGTTCTCTCTCTGTTCCCTGCAAGCACTTATCTTCATCTGGACTGACCTAGAACCTGGAGAGGCATATTGTGGCTTTGTTGTTGAATCACGGATTCTTGGGGGGGGTTCAGATCTGCTTTTGCTCTGGGGCACCTGTACTAATCTCCTGGTTCAAATAGGGCAAGAAAGGTCTAAGGATGGTGACAAACTCTTTATACCACCAGTGTTCTCACATCCAAGGGATAAGGAGTCGGCTGAAGCCAGGAGGAGGGAAGGTAGAAGAGCTCTGCAAATGGGCTTCTGGTCCAGTCGGACTTTCCCAGTAAACAAATGTAAATAGATAAGTAAATAAATGTACAGTGGCCAGAGGTTTCAATGAATGAAGATGATAAAATTAGTTTTAGAAGTTCTAGCATATACTGACCTAAGCAAGGTTCTTTTAATACAGTTAAAGTAGTATTGTCTTGGATTATTTGCTGCAAAATGTAACAGTTTTTCACTTCATCTTTTCAGAGATAAATCTGCTTGTAAAAAGTGATAGTGTTCTGCATGTTAGAACAGGCAATGTAGCAATAATCACAGCCCAGCCCATTCGTCAAGCTGGTTTATTCACAGTCAGCAGGTTTTATAAGTAGGTTTGTGTGCCTGAGAGTGGTGGTGGTCTGCATATCAACTTAGTCTGTCATGGAAGGTAATCCTGTCTAAGTTATATGGTTTACTTACTCCTCCTGGTGGTGACTTGTATCAGTAAGAATAAACATTTTTATGCTGAGTTTTGACTCACTGATGATGGTCTGTAGGAGAAAAAGAACAGATGCATTTCATGGTAAATGCTGTCTCGTAATTCTCTTTCTCTGACTCTCTCCACCCTACCAGCCTACTGCAGTGCATCATTAAAGCAGTCAGCAGTTGCCAGTGGCTGACTTGTTGACTTTATTGAATTTATTAGTTAATGTTATGTAATGTACTAAATACGTTTATTTTTCTTTTAGCAAACTTTTCTCAAAATACACAGTGGGACAGAACAATGCGCAGAAGGGACTGACAAATGTGTTTCAGTAGCATTTTCACTTCTCTTGCTGAGGGGCCCGCATTTGATGTGGGTAGATAACTGCAAGTTTTTTTTTTTTTTTTTTTAATATGCTATTCCTCGTATGCATGCTAACAGACACTCCTAGGTATAGTTCTCAAGCATATTTATTTCACTGTTACAGCAATTAAAAGGTATCCACCACTGTTGGAGGTGGGAGCCAGCCAAAGGGGCTGTCATCCATGTAGCTATGAAGAGCATTTACACCCCCATAACTGTATTCACTGCCCGTTCTACAATCATTGTTACTTTACGTCATCCTGATGGTATGGGGCTCTGGCTTCAAATTCTGGACTGGGGCCACTGGTATTTAAGAGTTGAAACCTAATTTGTCCCTACTGTGGGGAAATGCAAGGCAGTCCTGGGTGTAGCTTCAGAGTCACCATTTTTGGGGGAATTTTTGCTACACTACAAACATATCCCAGCTGCAGACCTGACATGAGCAGTGCTGGGGATGCAAACATGGGCCTTTGACTTATGGGCTGATGCACATTCTTCATTTCCCTGGCAACAGCGATGAGCATTGCTTGGTGCATCAAGATATACATCTTTATCCCTATATATTGCTGCATCATTTTTGCAGGTATGGGTCAGTATGCATACCTCCAATAGGGCGGGTGAGCAGGAAGTGACAGACCATGCCCACCTTGCCTTACCAGCTCTTGCAGTCATTAGCATCTTCGGTTCACCCCATATCGACATGCGTTGGGCCACAAGTTTACTCCACTGTGTCCTGTCAGCTGCTGCTTCTTTGGCTTCCTCCCAAGTGATAGTCAGGTGATGGGGGCCTCTTGTTACAACTCCTTTCCGGTCTTGTTGAGGTATGCCTGGTCTTCTGTTGTATCCAGCTAGTTCCCAGTTGAGGGATTGTATAGGAATCATGCTAATGTCCATGCAGTTAACATAACCATACCAAAGTAATCTTCTTTCCATAATGATATTTTCAAGTTTCCATTGTTGCGTTCTTTAACACAGTAAGTTTTACTTTCTTTCCACATTATTCCCAAAATGCATCTTAACCATTTATGATGAGCAGCCTCAAGTTCTCTCATGGCTGATGCTGTGATTGGCCATAGCTTAGCACCATAAAACAGTGTAGATACCACCAGTGTTTGGTATAGCTTCATCTTTGTGGATAGTGCAATGTTTTTGATGTCCAGATTTTGGATAGTGTATTGAATGCTGGAGTTGCTTTTCTCATTCTAATCAGAACCTCCTAGCAGTTACCTGTGTGAGAGATGAAACTGCCCAGGTAGCAGGAGTTCTCTGTTGTATCTAATATTGATTCTGTGGCCATTATGTCTTTGTTGTCATTCCATGTTTTGCTGACCAACACTTAGCATTTGTCAGGATTCATTTTGAGGCCTACTTTCCCACCCTGTTTCTCCACTGATGTGGTCATTGTCTGCATTCCACTCCATGTTGTATCAGTAAGAGCTATGTCATCAGCAAAGTCCAAGTCACATAGCCTGTTGTCATCAATCTAGTACAGTCCCACTAAGTTTCTGTGTAATGCTTTCCACATGACCCAGTCAATAACTATTGCTAATAATAAGGGAGATCGTATACATCCTTGTTGTACCATGGTGCCCACCACAAACCAATCGCTGTACTCATTATTCACCCAAACTGTGCACTTGCTGATTTTTTTTTTTAGTGAAATGAATTTTGGAGGAATCCCATGTTATTCTGCCAAGATATGCCATAGTGATGGTCTGTGTGTACAGTCGGAGGCTTTTTTGAAGTCCACAAAGTTGACAATGGCTGGTCTCTTCCATGCTGTTGCTTTTTCTATAATTTGTCTTAGTGCAAATATCTGATCAGCGCAGGATCAAAATCCAACCTGTTCCTGTCAAGTCTGTCATCAACTGCTCATTTCAGTCTATTCAGTAATACACTCTTGAAAACATTGCCTGGGACTGACAGCAGTGTGATTCCACACCAGTTTATGTAATCTAAGATCTCCCTTTTTTGGTAAAGGGACGATGATGCCATTTTTTCCACTCATTGGGTACCTTTTCTTGAGTCCATATGTTGTTCAAAAGACATGTGAAATACTCCACTGAATATATAGCATATTTTAGCAACTCTGTATCTGGTCTGTTCCAGGAGCTTTTCCATTCTTTAGCAATGTCTTTATTTCAGAAGATGTCACCGTTCTGTTTTCATGTGGTGATAGGCATGAGAATAGAGCTGGCATACTGCTTAGCAAGAAGGCATCAGAAAATTGCTGTTTCCTTTACATTGGCATATGTTT
>NC_056744.1:1563883376-1563960876 GCF_019279795.1 Protopterus annectens
AAATGAATAATCATGACAAGTAAAATCCCATATATATATATATATACACAGATCTTTTAGCTTAATTAGTTACACATTAATCAATTAAATACTTATCTAATTTCATTAAACAACAAGTTAAAAGTATATCTTCCAAATCTTCACATATTTAAACTAATGTACCTAAAAACATATTCAATTTTAAAATAACTTAAAAATTCACCAGGGCTTAATGACACTTTGTCTCTTGGCCCAGTTTTGAAAATGAGGGCAGCAAAGTTATGAGTTTAACTAAAATCTCTTTCATAGTATAATGAAATTTTAGTGAATTAAAGTTTTTCTTTTTGTAATATATTTAATTTATAGAATGTGAGAATGTTTGTATTATATATGTAAAAATGCATATTATGCCAGTTCAAACTATTTGTATATTAGTATTTTTTTAAAAAAAAGTTTTTTTAGGATGAAGTTTATATATCCACCAGTAGATGGTGTTGTTAAAGCATGTTTTGTTCTATTTAATGCATTTCTCAATTAATTTGATAAAAGAATTTATTTATCTAGTTAATAATAAAGATATTAATATTTAGTGTACTAAATAAACAAATGAATTTTTAAGTTATTAAAGGCAATTAAGATTCCGTATCATAGCTCAAAAAGTAATTTCTGTAGTTATACCAATTTGCTCACCCAGTATGTTTGACAGAGCAGTCTGCAGTGAATTTTTAAAGTCTGGCAACTCATTACACTCCCAGAAAATATGTTCCCAGTTACCTGTTTCATCTCCATCACACGTCCAGCATTTCCTTGGAGTCTACTTGGGGTATACAAATTCCTGTGTAAACAATTCCAAGTAAAGATCCTAAATCTTCTAGACTTTGTTGCATATTTGGAATTCATACATACATCCCTTGTTGTTTTTTTGTGAATTACTTATCTAGTTTTTTTTTTCCTCAATCCTTTCTCACCTCCTCTGATTCTTATAGTTGTTATGCAATATTTTGTATGTTGTACTAACTATTCCTTTTTTAACAGCAGCTTCTGTTCTAGAGTCTACTAAAAACTTTACCAGTGTTGGTCTTTCCCTGATCACCCTATTTCTTTCTCTTTGCCTATACTCTGATAATCAGCCCTTGATAGGGAAGGCAATCTCTAGCCTGTAGTTCAAATAAATCCTTGGTCTCTTCCCATTCTAGTACATTTTCCTTTCTATTTATTTGTTCTCAATACCTTGGATATTTGCCAGATTTTACCAACAAACACCAGTCCCTCTTGCCTATTGTCTGAATCCCTAATTGCAGTCATCCCTATCGGCAGAATCTTCTTTCTCAATACACATGTTAGCTTAGTACTTAGTATACTTTATGCTGCTTTATGAATGTAATATTTGGTACGAGTACCATTGATTTGGCCTTGAGTGAAATAATTCATAATGTTCATTTATATGAACGTAAACTTTACCAACAAAAAAGGAGCAAGTTGGAATGGGACTTGGGGGACTTTCGTAACAATAATGTATTCTCATGGCCAAGAATCAACAATGGTATCCAGACAGTGGATAACTCAGTAATGAACTTCCACCAAGAGACACCACATTATTGCACCAGATTTCTGATTTCAAGTGGTGCAAGGGGGTATGCTGTTGCTACCAATACAGCTACCCCGTATACTAATCCACCAATTGAGGAGATACCAGTTGTTGGGAAGAAAACGGCTTCCACCAATAACCATTTTTTCTCCAATTATCACTGCCCATTTGACCAGATACCAGGAAGTTGAAGGAACATTCGAGGAGCAGAGGGAGAATGAAGAGGAAGCCATCTACAGATAGAGGAACATCATACAATCAAGATAATGTGGATGCCCACTCACAAACATTAGTTGGAATATTTCACATAGACTCCTGACAGGGGCTGGCTGTCAGATCTGGAGAAGGGATTATCTTTTTTTTTCCCTCTCAACAAGCCGACTTGGCAGAGACTATATTGGAGTTAAAATTGTTCCTTAGGAACATGATGTTAAAAACTATATATATATATATATATATATATATAAACTTGACTCCAATGACCATGATGTGAACATACTTAAAAAAAATAAGTAAATAAATTCTTTTGCCCCTCAGAATCATCCTGTTTTGGATATTTTCAGTAAAATGTGTGAGTGTGATATCACTGATTTATTAGAGAACAGATGTAGAATTAAGGAGTTTGTTAATTTAACCTATGATGAACAACAAGAGTTAAGAACTTTAGCAATGGATGCAAGTATAGTAATCAGACCAGCTGATAAAGGTGATCCTCTGGTAGTTATGGACAGTGTTTTTTTTATTTTAGTACTGTCAAGGAGATGCTCAGGGATTCTGCCACGTATAGAGTTATTTCTGTGAATATGAAGTATTATATAGTTTTAAAACTGTTGGTGGTATGGTACGTGAATATTACGCTAAGGGAGCTCTTACGCGTGAATCACTTGAATATTGTACATTTGAGTCACCACTGATACCTATATTATAAGGAATGCCGAAGATTCATAAGCACCCTATTCTACCCCCTTCAGACCTAGAGTAGCTGGACGAGGGTGGCTTACAGAGCCTTTGTCAATATATATAGAAAAGAAACTGAGACCTGTTTTGAACCAGTATAGGTTTGCATTGCTGGACACTCAGCATTTTTTACAAGATTGTTAGTGATGATTCTGTTCCTCCACATAGTTTAATGGTAAAACTGGATGTACAATCGTTATTCACTGTTATACCGAATAATGAAGGGGTTTAATATGACTGGCATTCCTCATTCATAATAGCTCGTACGGAAAGGAGAATGTAGATTTGATACATCTCTTTTTAAAGATCGATTTGGAACATAATGTATTTATTTTTGATGGCATCTACTATTTACAAATGTCAGACGTAGCTATGGGCACTTTTTGAAGATTGTTTTGGAACATAATGTATTTATTTTTGATGGCATCTACTATTTACAAACATCAGACGTAGCTATGGGCACTTCCTGTGCCAATAGCTTTGTCAATGTGGTAATGGCCCAATGGGAATGGGATTGCATGTTTCAAGCGGAGATGTTTAAAAGATATCAGCGTTTCTACTGTGATTTGTTGATGACCTCTTCCTTTTGTGGACAGATACCGTTCACAACTTAATATAGTTTTTTGGATTATTTGCAAGAAACTACTATCCTTAAATTCTCTGACTTACTCTCCACATTGAATGGAATATTTGGATGTAGAGGTCCTTAGACAATCTTTTTTTGTTGTGTCTTTCGGCTTTTCCCAGTTAGGGGTCGCCACAGCGGAACTTCGGTCCGCTAATGATTGGCAGTAGATTTTTACGTGCCGAGCTGCCAACTCTGATGCACAACCTTCAACGAAGGTACACCCATTCACGCATGTCTCCACACAGAAGATGCTCTAGCTGAGAATCGAACAGGACAACGTCTTACTGTGAGGCGACAACGCTACCGCAGCATCACCACAATCTAATAACAATTTTAATATCGGACTTTTCCATAAAGAATGTTGTAGGGTATCATATGTTCATAGAAGTAGTATGCACCCTACATGTCTGTCAGAATGTTGTCAAAGGACAAGCAATGAGAGTATCTAGACTCCATGCTTCAGGTAGTGACTTTAATCAAGGGCTAAATATATTCCGTATGGACTTATGAGTAGGGGATATAAGGAAAAGGAGATCCATGAGGGGAAGACTTTTGCCAATAGCCTTAGGAGTACGAGAGCTAAACCATATATGTTAAGTTGTCTATCTCGCCTTCATTCTTGCTGGATGGGTTCGGAGCCGACCTCGCCCGACCGCCACTCTAAAAGCTTGAGAGTTGGTTCCACCGGCTCGAGGCTCCCCTTATATCCCACAATGCTAGGCGAGAGTTACCTCAGATCTCGTTTGCCGCTACAGCTTCGAGGTTGGTTTTTCTACCGGTTCTTGGTGAGTGACTTTTCTTGTGAATTTAGTCTTTCAAAACCCCTTTAATTTTAATATATTTACTTAATTCCCTTAGTTTAGAGTAAATTTTATCCCCTTCCAAAAATTTCCGTTTTTTTCCCTCAAGAACCTTAGGTTCTTCCCTTGGGCCTACAGGCCTTTCCTTCCCTAGTGGAGTGTGTGTGTATTATTTTATTTTAAAATCCTAGTTACTGGTTTTATTATATTTTAACTTGACAGGGTGTAACTAGTGTGTTTCTGTGTGTGTTTTGTGTACACCTGTTAAAAAAAAAAAAAAAAAAAAAATGTCTAAAGAAGCAAAGGTATCCGGATTCAAGAAGTGTGATGCGTGCTGTCAGAAAATGTCTCTGACAGACGCTCACACTTCTTGTGTCTACTGTCTGGGGCCTTTGCACCTGCAGGACTCCTGTGCTGTGTGCCATGGCTTCAGCCCCAGGGTCCTGCAGGAAAGAAAGAATAAATTGATTTTCAGAGGCTTACTCAAGCCTGAGGATTCCCTGTCTGTTTCAACAGGGAAGCCCTCTAAGGCATCTAGGTCTTCGGCTCCGGCTACTGAGCCGAGACCTAAGGTTTCTCAACCTCTGCCTTCATCGGCTCCGGCTGGAGCCGATAAGTCTCAGTCCACAGTTTCTGTGGCCCCCTCGGATCCGGCCGAAGCCGAGGTAGTAGAAGCTCCCGTGTCGGCTCCGACCAGACCTTCGGAGCCGACAACTAGGAAGAGGTCCAGGTCACCATCTCTTGGCTCCGTTCATTCGGCTCCAGGATCTCCCCTGCTGTCTGAACGGAGCCATAGATCTCACTCCTCTAGGTCATCGAGGCTGTCGGATCATGACCTTCAGAGGGTAGTGAGTCGACTACTTAAGTCCGAGGCACTGGCCCAGATGCTTCAGAGCCCGACTCATCAGTCGATGCCTGCCCCGGTCCATCAACATATTCCTCCTTCGACTCTATTGAGCTCGGAGCCGGGTCGAGTCGGAACCGAGACTGTGATAGCGTCGGAGCCGATACAATTGTCTTCGGCTCCGCTGCCGCTCCGTTTTCTTCTTGGAAGAATCTCGGCGCCGGACTTCCCTCGTCGGCTCCGAGGGTGAGTGGCATCAGACCCTTGTCCGACCCCCTCTCCCTCTCGGTGCTCGGGCTGGTGAGTTCGGCTCTGACATCGGCCTCGGAGCCATCACTGTCGGTGCCGAGGGGTTTCTTAGCTCGGAGCAGGGACCTCTGGCTCTGCCTGACAGGGGTGCATTCGAGGTCATGCGGAGTGTGTTAGAGCCTGGCTCTACTCCACAGTCGGCTCCGTCCGCCCCTCCCTCTACGGTGCCTCGGGCTAAGTCGACTCACTCCCTCATCCCGGACCGCAGAGAGCCAACTCCTCAGGAACCCCTGGGGCGATTTCATCCTCTTCCGAGGCCTCTCCTGATTTGGCAGAAGAGCCCCCTTGGAAGAGGAAGTGTAAGAGGAAACACATTGACTCACCTGAGTCCATCACATCAGACACAGATTTGGATGATTCTGAGGGTTCCCCCCGTTCCCCTTCTGAAGATGTCTCATTTGCAGACATTCTGGAGATCCTGAAACAGAGGGGAAATTGGCCAGCCCTCAACCCTTCGGAGGACGAATCTGTGTATCTTGAGGCGTTTGGCTCTCGCCCTTCCACCTCCTGGGTGTCCCCCCCCTTCGACCCCCTCATGCAGGTGGTTGCTAAGAAGGCATGGACGGCTCCTGATTCGGTGGACCCCACTCCCAGGAGACCCTCCAAGTTCATAACAGCTCCAGCAGACAAACAGTTTTTAACAAAAGGAGTTTCTGTGGATGCTATGGTGGTAGCTGCCGCCACTAAGAAGGAGCTAGCTGATCCTTCAGTACCTGTCCATCCACCTAACAAGGAATCTAGGTCCATGGACAGGTACGGGAAGCGGATGTTCTCGTCAGCGACATTTACCATGCGTTCGCTGAACTACCTGTGCCATTTTACTCGTCTTCAAAGGGACTTGATCAAGGAAGCGAGTGAAATGTTAAAGGACCCTACAGCTGCGGGTTTCAAGATAAGATGAACACGCAGCTGGCTACCCTTACCTCCATAACCAACTCCTCCATGCGCCTTCTTTCTTACGCGGCTGGTGGGGCGAGCAGAGCCGCAGGGACAGGTGTGGCCTCACGTAGGCATGCCTGGATGCGGCTATGCAATTTTGGACCCCTTTCAAGACGTCTTTCACGAACTCCCGTTTGATGGATCATCTCTTTGGTCCTCAAGTGAAAGAAACCTTGACTAGGTGCGAGACTGATGGCAAGACCCTTTCTGCCGCCGGAGTCCGTTTTCTACTCCTTCCAGGCCTTACCCCAAAGGCCAGAAAGGTGGAAAGATGTGGTTCCGTAAACAATCTCAAGGGACTTCGCCTGACGCACAGAGTCGTTCCGCCAGAGGCAGAGGGGGAATAACAATGGTAGACGCTGCCCTAGGGGCAGCGGGGGTCCACAGAACCAGGGCAATCGGGAAGCCTTCCCTGACAAGCCTTTTCAGCATCCCTGAGGTGTTGCCCGACTGCCCATCTTCGGAGGGAGTCGGGAAGATTGTCACTGTACCCAGAAGCCTGGCTATCCCTGACTCAAGACAAATGGGTACAGTCCATCATTTCCAAGGCTATTCTATCCCCTTTCTTCGCTTTCCAAATCAGTCAAAAAAATCCCTTCCAGATGTTCCACCCGCTCAAAGGGATCTAGCAGTTTTGGAGATCTCAAAACTGCTTGCAAAAGAGCAATTCAGCCAGTTCCAGCAGACCAGCAAGGATCCGGAATCTACTCAAGGTTCTTTTTAGTTCCAAAGAAAACAGGGGACTGGAGACCAATTTTGGATCTCAGTATCTTGAACAGATCAGTCAAGAAAACAAGATTTCGGATGGTCACGCTGCAATCCATCCTTCCCTTTTGGGCAAAGGAAACTGGATGTGCTCTATAGACCTTCGGGATGCGTACTATCACATAAAAATGAACAGACGCTCCAGAAGATTCCTCCGCTTCAGGCTGGGAACCAGTCATTTTCAGTTCAGGGCCCTGCCCTTTGGTCTCACCACTGCCCCCGGTGTTTACCAAATGCATGGCAGTGGTAGCTTCTCACCTGAGACGACAAGGATTCCAGGTGTTTCCATATTTAGACGACTGGCTCCTTACAGCTCCCACCAAGCATCTCCTTCTGATGGCCAGAGATTACACTTTTCGTGTTTGTCAAAAGCTGGGTATTTCAATAAATTGCGAAAAGTCTGTTTTGTCGCCTTGTCGTACTATTACCTACATAGGCGCAAATCTAGATACAATAAAAATGTCTGCGAGACTAACACATCAGAGAATAACAGACATTCACAAATTGGTATCACTCCTTTTCAACAACAACAGAATCAAAGCCAGGTTAGTTCTGAAGGTGTTGGGAATTATGGCAGCGGCCATACCTCTGCTTCCATTAGCCAGATACCACATGCGACTCCTTCAATGGATGCTCTTTACTCAATGGTCTTACCAGCAACTTCCAATGTCTCACACCATTATGATCACGCAAGCGTGCAAAAATCATCTCATGTGGTGGATGTCTTCCCCCCAGCTCTTGTCGGCAAGACCCTTTGTTCCACCTCCTCCGGTTGCTACTCTGACAACGGATGCCTCCCTGATCGGGTGGGGGGGGCATTATCAGGGCAGGACGGTCCAGGGCACATGGCAACCAAGCGAGTGCCACTTGCACATAAATGTTCTGGAGATGAGAGCAGTGCTTTTAGCGTTGCAAGCCCTTCAAGACTCTCTTCCCTTGGGAACGATTGCAATCCAGACAGACAATATGTCTGTAGTGTGGTACATCAACAAACAAGGCGGAACCAGATCTTACCCCTTGTGTCGAGAAGCACTCAGACTGTGGCAATGGGCGATTTCTTCTCAGCGTTTTCTGATAGCAACGCACATCCCTGGGAAGTCCAATCAAATTGCGGACAAGTTGAGCAGAGCCATACTCATGCCTCACGAGTGGTCTCTGAAAGACTCTGTAGTGAGAGAAATTTTTCTCAAGTGGGGTCAACCTTGCTGTGATCTTTTTGCTACTCCCCAAAACAGCAAGTGCAGAGAATATTTCACTCTATTCCCTTTACCAGGCCAACCCAGCAGAGACGCTCTAGTCCAAGTTTGGCCCCGGGACTTCTGTATGCATTTCCTCCTTCCCACTGATCTCTCAAGTAATACAGAAAGCTATCGCTCAGAAGGCCTCATTGATCCTCATTGCTCCTTACTGGCCTCGACAAGTGTGGTTCCCCTTTCTACATCGCTTTTCTCTTGAGCGACCGTGGAATCTGGACCTAGTTCCAGATCTTTTGATCCATCAGTCGGGTCAGTTTCATCGCTCCCTCCCTCTCTGAACCTCACTGCTTGGTTCCTCCAGTTCCAACCTTAGCCAGGCTTCCTCAATTATCTCACTCTGTTAGAGATATTTTGATAGCTTCCCATAAATCTTCCACTCGAAAGATTTATTTGAGTAAGTGGAAACGCTTCACATATTGGGCTCAAGGAAAGGACATAGATCCTTTCACTGCTTCCATCCAACTAGCCTCGATTTTCTAGCTGAACTCTTCCATGCAGGTTCATCTCCCTCTACACTTAAAGTTCAATTGGCAGCTATTTCTAACTTTCATGTGGGTATTTCTGAATCTGCCCTAATGTCCCACAAGCTCTGTAAAGCCTTCTTGAAAGGAGTTTTTCTTCTCAGACCTCCTATAAGAAATCCTCCTTCTCCTTGGGACCTAAATTTAGTTCTTGCTTCTTTGATTCTTTCCCCTTTCGAACCTGCAGTCTCCTCTTCTTTAAAATTATTATCATGGAAAACTCTTTTTCTGGTAGCTATTACATCAGCTAGAAGAGTTTCAGAGCTTCAAGCACTCAGCTGTCGTCCTCCTTATCTTTTGTTTCATAAGGACAGAGTATCCTTACAAACTAACCCGTCATTTTTACCTAAAGTGGTCTCGACGTCAAATCTGAATCAAAGCATTGATCTACCGGTCTTTTTTCCAGAATACTCCAATAGGTCTGAACAAAAATTACACTGCCTGGATGTTCACCGTCAATTGAGGTACTACTTGGATAGGACTAAACAGTTCAGAAAATCTGATCAGCTGTTTGTCTCCTATGCGGTGAGCAGAAAGGGACTTTCAGTTTCAAAGGTATCATTATCCAGATGGCTAACATCTTTGATTTCCCTTGTATATGAAATTAGACATCAAAAGTTGCCTGATAAACCTAAGGCTCATTCCACCAGAGCTTTGGCTACTTCTTTAGCCTTCCAAGACAGACTGCCCATCGACACCATTTGTGCAGCGGCTACTTGGGCTACTCCTCACACTTTCATTTCTCATTATAAGTTGGATTTAGCTTCTAGGCATAGAGCTAACTTTGGTTCCACTGTTCTCAGGAGTCTGTTCCGTTAGGCCACCCGGGACAAGGTGCTAGGGACGCAGTCCCATCCAGCAAGAATGAAGGCGAGATAGACAACTTAACATATAGAAGTTATGTTCTTACCATAACGCTCCATGTTAGTTGTCTTCTTCTCCTTCTTCTTGGCCCCACCCTCCTTCCCCCTGGCCTGGACAGACCTAGAGGAGTTGTGATTGTGACCTCTCTTTCTACCACCTCTTTCTTAGACATATGCTATTATGCATATTTCCTGCTTCAGGATGTAGGTCACCCTTCTTTCTTCCTGTTGTTAGAGGTGGATTCTGTTGTTACAGTTATTCTGTTACTATTATAAGCTGGGGTTAGCTTACAAACGAGATCTGAGGTAACTCTCGCCTAGCATTGTGGGATATAAGGGGAGCCTCGAGCCGGTGGAACCAACTCTCGAGCTTTTAGAGTGGCCGAGTCGGAGCCGAGGTCGGCTCCGAACCCATCCAGCAAGAAGAAGGCGAGAAGAAGACAACTAACATGGAACGTTATGGTAAGAACATAACTTCTATTTCTCGTCACCTTGTCTTGACAATGATTTGGTATATGATCAAGGTGATACCTTGAGTAACTCTATCACATACAGTAGTGATACAAGAGCATTAAAGGATATTATTACTAGACACTGGGCTGTTTTACAAACAGATGAGCAAATAGCACAAGTAGTGGGTGAACACCCCCATTTTCACTGTAGGAATAAAAAATCTTTAAAACAGACGTTGTGTTATCCAACTGGATCTGTTACAAAATAAGTAGGGAATGAGACATATGTCACTGTAATATGCAGAAAGTGCAATTTTTGCAAACATACAGATGAGACTGGTGTCTTCAATCACCCTGATTTACATAGAAGCATTCGCTTAGTTTGTAAGGGTGATTGTAATAGTAAACATCAGCTTATTGCACAGGATGCATTAGTTTTTACATTGGGAAAACCAATCAGAAATTACGCAAGTGTATTAGGGATCACTTATATTGTGCCCAGAGAGGTAATGCATCTAGTGCCACTGCAAAACACACGATGCAGTCTGGGGAATGACATAGTTTTAAGTTTTTAATTATTGAGAATGTAAATTTAGGTGAACGTTTGGGGGATCTAGTGAATGAAATGCAAAGAGTTAGAGTTAAAGTTATGGATTTTTAAATTAAGGGCTAACACTGGATCTGGACTGAACAATCATATTTCTTTAAAACTGGCACTAAAAGCCAGGAGGTTACAGCATTAATAATGGGCTAGGGAATGTCATCTCTGCATTTCTGTACTTTCACAATCTTGATATTGAGTGTGAGTGCCTTCAAATCATCAGCACTAGACAACTTTATGATTTCTTATGAGTAGATATGTCAACTTTGTCTCTCTCTATTTTCTTGTTTGTTCTATTGATGAGAATGAAAGCAGGCATGCTTGCATTTCATCTTTCTGTTTTTTCATCTTTTTATTAAACAATCTTACTGTTGTATCTAACATTCTTGTTGCACTTTTTTCTTTGTTTAAAAATTGACACTGCAGTGCATTAATTTGTTGTATTAATTGGTTCTTTTGTATATATAATGCATTCTCCTTATGTCAATTTTAATTCAGTTTCATTTCATCTGTTGGCATTTGTAAAAAAAAAGTCTAAATATACATTAATACATAACTAAGCAAACTATATGCACTACATACACTGTGCGCTTATATTAGATAGTATATTTGTGTGCTTATTGTGTGTGGTGAGTGAGGACATGAAGGTGGTTGTATGATCCGCTGTATGCACCCTAACGAGAACAGCTGAAAGAAGATTTGTGTGCTTATTAAATCCAAAATTCATTCATAGCGACATTCATTTTGTGAGAGTTTGTGATTGCTTCTGTTTCATATTTCTCCAATACATCTGATTTTTTCCAGAATTTGAATCATTTTACATCTGATTTTGATTTTCATCTTAATGTAATTGTTTCTACTTTTGCATAATATACAATTTTTACAAAGTGTATTTAACCAGAGAATAATGGTGATGTGTTTTAAATCCAGTTTCCAGTAACTGTTTTTTCTAGCTATTGTTAAACACTGGAAAAGGGGATATTTTTGTTTTGTAATACAAAAGATATAGAAGCATTATACACAACTAACTTCGTAAGATGTGAATCTTAGTCCAATAATTATGTATTGGTGCCAATCTGCTTTTCAGCTACCAGTTCTAATTTATTTATTTTATGCATTTCTGTAAATTATGAGCATTTTTTGTTGAAAATAAAACAAATCAATATTTACCTCTCACATCATCGTATTCTAATATATTCTGGAGACTAGAAAGTAGGGAAACAGTTCTGTTTTCAGTATATATTTTTATATATTCTGATATTTTAGGTATGCTATTGAATATATTTAATGCTTTATCCTGCATTTCCTGACTTATGCTGTTTTAGTCTTCGAATACCTAACAGATCCTTTTTTCTTAGTGAATATCCTGTAATTATTGACTCAGATGTTTTAAAATACATATTGTGGAAACAGTATCAGCAGCATAAAACCTTATTTTCTTTCCATTTAACAGCTTTTTATCTGTTGGATTAATACTTTTGATACACAAAATGGGTAGAATGCATACAGCCATGAAATTCCTAAAACCGTAGAGAATGTTAATATTTTGAGAACTTGTGAGGTTTTACATGTACATTGTGTGTGTGTGTATGTATATATATATATATATATATATATATATATATATGTGTGTGTGTGTGTGTGTGTGTGTGTGTGTGTGTGTGTGGATCTACTAAGTATAGTTGCGTACATAGTACATTGTCCTCCAAAAACATTGACTACAAAAGGTCAACAGAGCAAACATTGACACATTACCAAATGCATGCCAAGAAAGACTCTCAGCACATGCACTTTTCAAGCAAAAAAAACTAAATATAATTTTTTGTAGGCAGCAAGCCCCCCCTGCACCCCCCATGAAGGAGTTTGTGCCCCCATAATCCTCCCTAATTTATACCAAATCCAAGAACACAAATCTCAATGGAAAAGGAATGTTCCCCTACCTGGAGACTATCGCTCTCACATAACTGTTGACCATATGTATATGTCAACCAAATGTGGTTGATTAAACAGATGTCGATAAACCTGCATTTAGACCCAATGTAGGCTACCTGTACACACACACACACACGCACACACACATGCACACACACACACACACTTCAGCTCTGAGCCCACTGCTGTTCATATTGATAATGATGATATTAGTGAATAGGTTGGGACAGCTCAACAAAGTTGCAGTATACAGACAATGTGGCATTAGAGGCAGACTCTGACGAAGAACTTCAGTAAAGGATAGGGGAGTGGAATTCAAAACTGAAGGCACATGGGATGAAACTAAGTACAAATAAACAAGACTGTTGTAATGGCAGCAACCGGGGGAATTCAGAAGAAGCTGAGAACTCAGATAGAAGGGAAGATAGTGGAACAGGTTAACAAGTTCAGGTATCTGTAAAGGGTAGTTGAGGAGAAGGGAAGTTTGAATGAGGAAGTCAAAGCTCGAATCAAAGGAGCTGTAACCAACAGGCACAGAGTGCTAGGGATATTGTATGTCAGAAGACTGCCAAAGGAGCTAAAAAGTAAGATGTACAAAACAGTGATGCGACCAGTAAGTATGTATGTATGGTACAGAAACATGGGCAGTAGAGACAGAGCAGTTGAAGCTAGAGGTGATTGAGATGAAGTGCCTGAGATGAAGGGTGGTAAGAAGCACACTGTGGGACAGACAAAGAAATGAGGACAACAGAAGTGAAGCCAAAGTAACTCCAAATGCGAAGATAGTCAAAGAGAACAGAATATGGTTTGGTCACATCTGCAGAATAGCAGAAAACAATCTGGTGAAAAAGATTTGGGCTAGACAGGAAGTAGGCAAGAGAAAACAAAGGCATCCGGCAAAGAGATGGATGGACTGTGAGAGAGAAGGCCTGCAACAGTCAGGCATGGCTGTTGGAGAAGATAGAAGAGTTGAATTAAATTAACAAAGATGGCAGCAGTTGACATGACACCCTAACCTCACGTACAAAAAATGGGAAAAAGGGGGTTGTTGAGATTGGAGAAGTAGATCTGTTTGGCCTATGTCAGACACATGTTTTATTTAGATCTAATGTAGTCCACTTTAAAGGTACAACTTTCTTCACTTTGGCTCGGTATAGGGTTCTCAAGCAACTACTGAAAATTGTGATGTGTTTGTGGCTTCTGTTTAAGAATACCTCTCCTCCTAGGGACTTGAGCTAAATAGGTAACAAATTTGTCCATCAGTTTCTGAAGCAGTTTACTCTGCAAACTTGGACTTTAGAAGACCATATTCTTGGTGGACTTAACTTCTTCCAGAT
Organism: Protopterus annectens; assembly: GCF_019279795.1. NCBI lineage: Eukaryota > Metazoa > Chordata > Ceratodontiformes > Protopteridae > Protopterus > Protopterus annectens. The sequence continues at coordinate 1,563,897,148 of NC_056744.1, forward strand.
TGGTTTTCAAGCTTCATGCTTTTATTTGTAAGGAAATCTACTTGGCTGCTCTTAAGATTAGCACTTAGTTCCTTTATAAGTGGTTTTGGGACTGCCCCTTAAAGCATTGAGTCTAATTTCCTTCATTCTTGTTTACACTCCAGTGGCAGACTGGAGGGGAAGAAAGATCCTTAATACCTCTGATGTTCTCTGCCAGCTCAGATTTTAACACAGGGTAATGTGTGAGGTCAGAAATTCCAGTATTATAAGTTCATAGGTTCATACTAGGCTATCTGCCCTAGGGCATTTATAAGCCTAGCCAGAGTGTGTTTGGCTTTCGCCACCCATTTTAAATTAATTTTGCTATGCCTTTTTTTGAGGTTAGTATACTGTGCCTCTGTCTAACAGTGACACAGAAGTGATAGCCGGGGTAAACCTACGATCTCCCATCCACTCATCAAGATTCCTCTTGAAGAAAGTCAATGTGGGACACTGCCTAACCTGGACTGGGATTTTATTCCAGAGTGAAGGGAGCCTCTGGGTTATGAATCTGTCCCTCCAGCATGTCCTATTTATTTCAGTGCTGAGGTTCAAGTCTCTCGAGCACGTAGCTCGATGGGATTTGGATTTTCTGAGGTACAGCATGTCCATTAATTCCGGGTTGGACATGGCTTTATACGTCAGACACAGATCGCCTCTGAGCAGGCGGTATGCCACTGAGTAGAGCTGGAGTTTCTTTAACCGGGCAGCATATGGCATCTGTTTGAGCCCTTTGATCCTCTTGGTGAGGTACTTTTGGGGTCTTTCCAGTTGCTGCAGGTGTCTGGTAAGGTACATCCCAAAAGGGGCATTGTACTCAATTATGGGCCTGATGAGGGATGAGTAAAGAGGTACGATGACCTCCCCTGATCTAGATGTGAATCCCTTCATGATTAGGTGGGCTATATAAAATGTTTTTCTAACCACTTTGGCCACGTGGTTGTCAAATGACAGATTGCTATCAACTTGGGTCCCCAGGTCCCTAATGACTTCTTCTGTACTTAATGGATTACCACCTATGTGGTAATTTGTGGGCAGTTTGTTTTTGCCAAAGGGGATGACTATACACTTTTTGGCGTTTAGCTTGAGGCCATGGCACTGGCACCAGTTGTCTGTTTCTATGAGGCCCTTTTGGAGGATGCTTGTGTCGGCTGGAGAGTTGATTATGGCGCCCAGTTTGCAGTCATCTGCAAACTTGGTCAGCCACAGTCCTTCCGTGTTGGCCTGTACCGCCGAGAAATATATACCGAACAAGAGAGGTCCCAGGACTGAGCCTTGTGGGACTCCACTTGTAACTGGTTTGGAGTATGACATGGCTCCAGCAATTCTAACCATGTGGGTTTTGTCCTTGAGCCAGTTTGCAACCCATCTAGTGACATAGGGGGTTATATTTAAGCTGGTGAGCTTATCTATAATGCCCGAGTGGGGTATTTTATCAAAGGCTTTTGCGAGGTCCAGGTAGGCTGTGTGGACCACCTTCCCCTCGTCAATGGCCTTGGTGACTGTTTCAAAGAAATCGACCAGGTTTAAGAGGCAGGATCTGCCCTTAACAAAGCCTAACTGGGTAGGATCCAGTGTCTGTAGGTCCCCAATATTTTTATTTATGAGGTCCATGATGATCCTTTCCATAGCTTTGCAGACCAAGCTAGTCAGGCTTATGGGGCGATAGTTTCCAGGATCCGTTGAGGCACCACCTTTGTGGAGAGGGACCACTGTTGCTGTACGCCACTCTTTGGGTACATATCCTGTAGTAAGGCTAAGATTGAACAGTAGTTTTATGTTTGGGTTTAGCTCTTCTTGGAGTTCATGTAGGATGCAGCCCGGGACACCATCTGGTCCCATTGATGCTGTGTTTTTTGCTTTGGAGAGGCGGCTCTTACCTGAGCATCTGAGATATCAGGGGCAGCACTCTGTTGGGATAGATATTTGCCCTTTGGTGGGGAGAGGGGAGAAGTTTGCACTGAACCTGTCAGCTAGGATGTTGGCAATGTCTGTGGGCTCAGTGTATTTTTTGTCATTTTGGACTAATTCTGAGCATATCTGGGAATTCCCACCCAGGTTCCTAACATAACTAAAGAAAGCTTGTGATTATCCTTAGTGTCCTGTGCAATTTTTCTCTCGAAGCTGGCCTTAGACGATTTTGAGTGCCCGTAGTTTTTGCTAATACTGATCAGAGATGCCTTCCCTTTTGGGATTTTGCTGTATCATGTAGTAGCTTCCTCCTTCTATTGTATAGTTTGTTTATGGCTGGGGTCCACCAGACAGGACGTCTACCTTTGGAGGATTGGATCTTGGTTTTATTTGGGATTGCATGATCCATGCATTCCTGAAGGTGTTCATAGAATGCGTTTATATAGGATTCTGCGGTCTGGGCCGTATTTTCCACAGGTCCGGGGGCTTTGAAGGATTTCGCCTCGGTTTTGAGGCGTGTGGAATTTGCTTTAGAGAAGTTTTTCACTGTAGTTTTCTGGGCAGGGGGTGGGGTCGGGATGTGAATATCCAGTGAGATTAGTTTATGGTCTGATCTTACCAGTGAGGGATACACTTCTGGTCTGGAGCATAGTGTCCCCATGTTGGTGATGATCAGGTCCAGTATGTTTTCCCTCTTGTGGGAGTGGTAACAAGTTGTTCCATAGCATTTGAGTTTATAAATTCTAGGAACCTTTGGGCTAGGGTGTTGGAGCTAGAGTAATGCTCCCAGTCTATGTTTGGGTAGTTGAAGTCGCCCAATATAATGGTGTTTGGAGAGACCTTCATATTTTCCAGTATTCTCAGGAAGGCCAAGTGGGGTTCCTGTGTTTGGGAGGGTGGTCTGTAGCAGGCTATAAACTGGAAGGCAGTTTTACCCACACTTAGTTGCACATGGATAGTCTCTGATGCTTCGTGCTGTGCCACCAACCTGGAGGTGTGGGTATCTTTGACGAATATTGATACTCCCTCCTTTTGTGGTTCGGTCCAAGTTTTGGGGCGAAAAGCATGGTATGAGGTATAACCTGGTAGTGCTGGGGTGCTGTCGAGCCTTGAACCAGGTTTCTGTTACTGCACAGATATCGATGTTCTCCATGCTAAGGAGAGTTTCGAGTGCATCTTGATGTTTAGACTTCTGGCTGAGTAGCATTACTCTTAGTTTCTTATCCCTTGTGATACCTATGGAGGTGGGTTTGTCTTTTGAGCCTTGCCTAAAAAGGCACTAGGGGGGTAGCAAGGGCTTTTGCCAATACCCGAAAGCCAAGGGGTGACAGGGGCAGGCCGCCCCTAGAAGCATCGTGGCTTGTCGAGCATATCATCCCAGGCTGACAGGCATTGGATCCCCTTTGAATGACACCAACACTTAAGCCAGTTGTTGAAATTGATCATCTTGTCTTCATATTGTGGCATCATTCTTGGTGAGGGTAAGATGCTACTCAAGGTCAGGGTAATACCGGCCTGGGCTACATGCTCAGAGAGCTCCTCTATGTCTCTTTTCATGTAGTCCAGGGTGGTACGTCTCAGGTCATTCACACCAGCATGGACAGTGACTGAGTCATATTTGTACGTGCCTTGGAGTGACCTGAGTGCTTGTGTTATGTGGCGGATCCTAGCGCCCGACAGGCAGCTCACCGTGACCTTCTCCTTGTTCAGCCTGGTGAGCGGGATGTCAGTGTGCCTGACGATAGAGTCACCTATTACAAGTGTATCAGGTGTGTTGTTTAGCCTTAAGGTCTGTGACTGTTCGGCACACTGGCTTTGTGAGCTATGTGTTGCACGTGTTTTGTTTTGGGGTAGCAGTTGCTTGGGTGTCTGCTTTGGAGGTCTCTGCTGCTTAGGCAGATTTTTTTTAGAGCCTCCGAGTATGTTTTTGTGTGTTTATGTGTTTGGTTTGTTGTTGTGGTAGGTCTATGTGTGACTGGAATTGTAGTGAGTGTGGTTTCCTTCTCCTCCTGACTGGTTACGCCAGTACTGAGTTGAGAGAGCTTAGCCTCCAGTTTGGCTATATGGTTGCATCTCTCACATGTGTTGGAATTTGTTGGGAGGAGGAGAGTGTTGTCTGTGTACATGAGGCAGTTGTAACATTGCCTCAAGATTCCCAGATTCACCAGCTCGACCGGAGAGGAGATTGACAACTGACCTTTGGACATGCTAGAATAGTATTGGGAATTCCTTTATAATTGAAAAAAGGGCCAATGGGGAACAAGGTACTCAAGGGGAGTTTGTGAGGGTGTAGTGCTTTTAATTTTTTAGAGATGACTTATATAATTGCTTTAGTGAGCAAGTGTCAGGTAACTTAAATGCAATGTGTTACAGGTAACTTAAATGCAAAACGACAAACAGTAACTTTCTTTCAAGTGAAACAAGGAAATAAGTACAGTAAGCAATGCAGATATCACTAGGGATCCACAGAAGTGCTAAAAGGCCACGTTTTGGATGGAATTAGCGTTTCAGGGAAATAAACAAACAACAAGCATACAAATAAAGCTAGATTCAGCAGGCCTGGATCTAGTCTATGCTACAGCAAACAAGGTGTACCAATTTCAGTAAGAAACAGTTAGAATATGCAGGCACTATAAGCCTTTAACCAGAAATTCCCTGCTCAGAAGGGCAGAGTCCAGCCTCTCCTCCCACAAGAGTGCAGACCGCAATACTTCTTAACGTAAAATAACTGGCCTGAAGCCCAAGTGCTTAAACCAGAACTAATACACTTTTAGAATAACAGACACTGAGCTCTCAATCAGCAGTTCCCAACTTAGAAGGATGTAAGCTACCTGTCCTGCCACCACAGTGCAGGCCACAAGCCTTCCTAATGTAAAACAACTGGTCTGAAGCCCAAGTGCTTAATCCAAAAGACTTAGAAATGATAGCTACACTTTAATCAAGTTACTACCAGCAGTAATAAATACAACTGAATACTTTAAAGAATGCCTGGATTAGTGCTCAAGTTATACAAACAAAGCAAACGAGGTGTATCAATTTCAGTAAGAAGCAGTTCAAATATGCAGGCACTATAAGCTTTAACCAGAAATTCCCAGCTCAGAAGGACAGAGTCCAGCCTCTCCTCCCACAAGAGTGCAGAACACAAGCCCTCTTAATGTAAAATAAATGGCCTCAAGCCCAAGTGCTTAAACCAGAATTAATACACTTTTAGAATAACAGACACTGAGCCCTCAATCAGCAGTTCCCAACTTAGAAGGATGTAAGCTACCTGTTCTGCCACTACAGTGCAGACCACAAACCTTCCTAATGTAAAACTGGTCTGAAGCCCAGGTGCTTAAACTAACCACAAACCTTCCTAATGTAAAACTGGTCTGAAGCCCAGGTGCTTAAACTAAAAGGCTTACATTGTGTTACACCAAGCAGTAATAAATACAATTGAGTACTTTTAAGATGACGCAAAAGCAAAATAAAGTAGGAATAAAACACAATTTTTTTTTTTTTTGGAAAGAGAGAAAGGAGTAGCAGAAACTAAGCTGATTGGCCTTCTCAAATGCTCTCCCTGTACTGGGTAGAATGAGGTAATGACACTAGACTGGGAGGAGGGTCCCAGATCAAATTTACACTAGGGGCGGGCAACTGCAAAGCCACCAACTATAAAACACTATACCAACAGGAAGGGAGGGTAGGAAACAAACTGCAGAAATGTTACTCACAGCTGAAAAGCAGCAGTGAGCCTTTAAATGAAAGTTTTAAACAGCTAAAGGAGCCACTAGAAAAAAAGAGTTTAACTGCAACAAGTTATCATAAACAAACAACCCAACAGATGCTTAATAAGAGTGGACAATTTCCAGTTAATACCTCACACACAGTGAAACTAGCTAGAAAAAATACACAGTACACAAAGTGCTATAAACAACAAAGAAATAAAGAACAAAATAAACAAAAAACAGGATACTTAATGTTATATATTGTAGCTCCGAGTTTGCTGAGTGTCCTTCCTTCGATTAGCTCACTGTAAAATGGCTGAACACTTACAACTGAGATTCTTAGGTAACAGAAAGTTGAAACCCGAGACAGCTTTTAAGAAAGAAATCTCAAAAGAACCAGTGGGGTGCTTAGTCTAAGCTGTAGTCCAGGAGACCTCAGTCAGCCAATGACCTCAAACAATTCTCTCTCACTGAAATGCCTGATGGCTTTGGCTAAAACAAGATGTCCCTGAATTATGTGCTCAGACACACAGCCTCCACAAACACTAGGCCCAAATACAAGCCTGAATATGGAAATGCTACAAATATCCCCACTACTTAGAACAAACTGCAGAAATGTTACTCACAGCTGAAAAGCAGCAGTGAGCCTTTAAATAAAAGTTTTAAACAGCTAAAGGAGCCACTAGAAAAAAGAGTTTAACTGCAACAAGTTATCATAAACAAACAACCCAACAGATGCTTAATAAGAGTGGACAATTTCCAGTTAATACCTCACACACAGTGAAACTAGCTAGAAAATATACACAGTACACAAAGTGCTATAAACAACAGAGAAATAAAGAACAAAATAAACAAAAAACAGGATACTTAATGTTATATATTGTAGCTCCGAGTTTGCTGAGTGTCCTTACTTCAATTAGCTCACTGTAAAATGGCTGATTGCAAGTAGTCAAACAGATGCTTGTCAAATTGTTTTAAGTGCATTGTGCATAGTTTATAGCCAAATGAATATCTCCTGACAAATACAGTCAAAGTTTAACCTACCAGGGGATTTACTGCTGTCTATGATTGTCATTCAGTTTGGACATCTGTGCCAGAACTGCTTGGTCACTGGTGCATACATTTCAAGTCAACCTTCGTTTGTCACCTATGAGATGCAGACTTTTGCTTTCATATTTTTAACTTATTGTTACTGTGCGTCAGTTGCCGTCTGTGAAGTTGTCGGTATAACTTAGGATTTTTCACTGCTCTCACCAGACCTGTCACCTTTACCTATTTTGGAGACACACATACCTATTTTAGGCCTGATTTACCGCTTCAAAAGATGTTCATGTATTTGGTGGTATGTCCTTGTTTTCAGGCTTCTTTTTACCCCTTTACACAATTTTCTGACCTCACCAATCACACGATTTTGTAACTGTCTAGTACACTGAAATCTACACTGCATGAGCAACTAGTGAGTGACACTTGAGATTTAAAGGAAGAGGACAAACATATCTTACACTACATGAGTACCATATGAGTGACACCAAAGATTGAAACGAAGAGGATGCACATGTTATACTACAAGAGCACCATACAAGCAACAGCAAAGATTGAAAGGAAGAGGATGCACGTTTTACACTACATGAGCACAGTAAGTGATACCAATGATTTAATGGAAGAGGAAGCACAAGCTACACTACATGAGCACCATACAAGTGACAGCAAAGATTTAAAGGAAGAGGACGGACATCCTATACTACATGAGCATCAAACGAGTGACGGCAAAGATTTAAAGGAAGAGGACTTACATCCTACACTACATGAGCATCAAACGAGTGACACCAAAGATTTAAAGGAAGAGGACCTACATCCTACATTACATGAGCATCAAACGAGTGACAGCAAAGATTTAAAGGAAGAGGACGCACATCTTACACTACATGAGCATCAAACGAGTGACACCAAAGATTTAAAGAAAGAGGAAGCACTTCTTACACTACATGAGCATCAAATGAGTGACACCAAAGATTTAAAGGAAGAGGACCTACATCCTACACTACATGAGCATCAAAAGAGTGACACCGAAGATTTAAAGAAGAGGACGCACATTTTACACTACATGAGCATCAAACGAGTGACACCAAAGATTTAAAGGAAGAGGATGCCCTTCTTACACTACATGAGCATCAAACGAGTGACACCAAAGATTTAAAGGAAGAGGATGCACTTCTTACACTACATGAGCATCAAACGAGTGACACCAAAGATTTAAAGGAAGATGTATATCTTACAGCACATGAGCATCAAACAAGTGACACCAAAAATTTAAAGGAAGAGGACGCACATCTTACACTACATGGGCACTCTACGAGTGACACCAAAGATTTAAACTAAGAGGATGCGCATCTTACAGTACATGAGCACCGTATGAGTGACACCAAAGATTTAAAGGAAGTGTACGCACATCTTACACTACAAGAGCACCGTATGAGTGACACCAAAGATTGAAAGGTAGGGGACGTACACCTTACACTACATGAGCACTGTACTCATGACACCAAACATTCAAAGGAAAAGGACACATGTTACATCTCCCTTTTCAGAAGGAAAAACAAATGTCTGTGTGGTAGAATTTGCAATACAGTTCATTAAAGTCTATAGATTTTATGTTGTGCATTTGATACTGTGCTTTATTTTGTCATTTTTATCACTTTTATTTTTTTACAAGAATTTCTCGGTATGCCACACTTCTGCTGGAAATAGGAATATGTGCTGTCTGGTATTTAGCTTTTATGCTAATTAGATTTCCACATTTTTGGCTGGGCATACCTACTTTTCAAGCATGCTGATTATATGCTGATAAGGGCAGCAGCATCTGTTGTGTGATTGTAGAGAAATGCAACAGATTCTTGCCTGTGACTGAATGCTGTCAAAAGGTGGAACTTTTACACAAGATGCTAAATAGTCATGAGCCAGGTGTCCTCAATTTGGGTAAGTAGGTTATCCAGCCCTTTATTCTTCTTCTTCTGGAAGAAGTTACCCAAGGATTGCTAGGGAAAGAATTGCTGAGGTTGATAGGCTACTTTGGATGGTATCATTTTTTTGCATGTGTCACCAATGTAATCACCCTTCTGCTAGCTGGAAACTTAAAGAGAGAATAAATTATAAATAGAAATAAATGTATATTTCTTTATACACATTTATTCTCTATTCTGTGGCTTTCATATTGTGTTTGTAAGATCTCATATTAAAAATATTTAGTTTTTATCGGACAAACTAAGATAGCTGACAAAATGTCCTGCAGTGTACCTCTTTTGCTGGATTCCCCCTTTTTGTGTCTGCGCCATGCCAAATGTTAACCTGGTTTGTTCTGTTGTGTTGCTAAAGTTGAAATTGATTTTGTCTTACTGCAGCTCCGTACACTGATCCTCAAATAACTAAGCACTACACAGAAGCGGAGGAACTTGTTCTGCAGTGTCGATCCCAGGATGGCTACCCCAAAGGTGAAGTTCAATGGTTTGATGGAAATGGCACAGAACTACAGTGGCAGGGGTCAACAGAACACATCTTGACAAATGAGGGCAACTTTCAGATCATCAGTAACTTATCATTACCATTAAACGAGGAGGTGCGCATTTGTTGCTCAATCAGCCACAACACTAATCTGTTTGAAAAGAAAGTGACCTGTCACACAGTCATTGGTAATTACATTTCTTTCTTTGTCATTTTTGATATGCAGTTTAGAACAAATTGATGGCAGTATTGTATATCGCAGTGATCTTGGAAGTAGATATAGAAGGCTTACGCCACATGAAATGCCCTGGTATGACTTTTGCTGCAGGGCATCAAGGAGATGTTCTATAATAAGTTCTTCAGGGTTTCTCTGATGAGGCATAAGCTGGTTACAGTTACAATGGATGTGTATCTTTTGTTTTTCATAAGAGGAGTCACTACATAATGAGAGGAAATGAATAATCACAGAGTTCATACATATTTCTAGGCATTTAGAGATGGTGCCTTTGATGTTCATCGTGTTACCCTGCTGCAGTCATCACACTTGGGTTATCCTGTCGTCAGGCGGTCCCACAGTCGGCCGGAATTCCAAAGTCTTGGTCCGGCGTCGGTTGCTGTCGCCTCTTCCCTGATGTCAGTGCGCCAGGGGTATATATAATGCAACCAATGCCATTTTCTTCAGTCTTTCTTGCCGCGCGGTGCCCGAAGCAGAAGCAGTTTGCAAGTGCCGGTCGGCCGACTCCTGAGATTTCGAATTTGAATTTCAGGCCAAAGTCTTCTATAAAGCTAAGTACCCCGTTGGAGAAACTTTTCTTGCCTCAGACCGATGTCAGAAAAAGTTAACAATTGTATTTTTTGTGGGAAGCAAATACCTCATAAGGATTTTCTTTCTTATTGCATACCTTGCCTAGGTCCAGACCACGACGTCACTTCTTGTCGGTTTTGTGCTAGGTTTAATAAGCGCACTATTAAAAGACGCTTTGATTTCGCACAACACTACTTCGGTAGGAAATTTAACTACACCATGCTGTCGGAGCAACCGACTACCGGCGTGCACAAAAAACGCAGGGATAAGGACAGGCAGCCCAGGTCTGAGCCAGATTCCGAGGCCTTGGCTGATCCGGTCTCCGGTTCTCCGGTCCTCAGTGAGGCTCCGACGCAGCCCCTGACTACTGCAGATCTGGAACCAGAGACGTTTTAACGTAATGTACCAGGCCAACGCAGCCTTTTACTTCAGGCCCTTCTGACGACTTTGCTTCAAAAGACGTCGGTGCTACAGAAACGCCATCGGTTTCTGAAGGCGTTTTCAGACCGACGACTCTCACCATTAAAACGTTTTCTAAGTCAAAGACTCCTTCTAAATCTAAAAGGACTGCACTTCAGTCTCCTGTTCAAGGCCCTATGCCTAAGAAACAGATGCTCAAAATGGCTGAAGATTTGATTTCTTTAATCAGGGGTTCACAGCCCCCTCCTGACAAAAGGCCTAGACAAGAGGAAGATTTTACTTCCTCTGAGCAAATGTCCATTTCTTCGGACTCCTCTGAGGACCAAGACTATTCCTTCTCTCCTTATGAAGATTCTGATGCTGAGGACTCTATTCCCTCAGCTTCTCCTCCTGAAGACTACTTCTTTGGGGAAACTTTACACACTATGAGGGAACATTTTCACTGGGAAGGTCAAGACTACTCTGATTCAAAGAAAAGGCTCAGAGAGTTTCTTTTACTCCCCCCAACACAGACCACTTGCCATCCCACCAGTTTTGGACATTGTGGATGATGTCTATTTAGAATCCAGTTTCAACCCGGACTCTCTACCTCCTGCTCCGGCTAAGCCTGACAGATGCTACAGAGTGCCTGATTCCCACAAATTTCTTTACAAAAGCCCAGTAGCTGACCCAGAGACTATCTCCCAGGGTCCCAAGGGGGCTAAGGCTTCTATGGCCAAAAACCCAGTACCTTCTGAGAGTGATTCCAGAGCACTAGACAGGTGGGGGAAAAAGGTTTACACATCAGCCACACTAGCTATGAGGGCACTGAATTGTCAATTTCATATGCTTAAGTATCAGCAATTTCTAATCTCTTAGTTAAAGCAAAGAATAACCACTCTCCCTCAACAATCTGAATTGAAAGAAGTACAGGATCTGTTGCACGCCACTGAGCAGGTGGGCAAACATACCTTACAATGTGGGTTTGATTCTTTGGAGGCCTCCTGCAGAGCAGCTGTCACTGGGTCTGTTATACGTAGGCATGCTTGGTTAAAGGAACAAACTCTGCCTGATCATGTCAAAGCAAAACTACTAGATGCGCCCTTACAGCAGGATGTTCTTTTTGGAGTTAAAGCAGAAGAAGTTTTAAAGAAAATGGAAGATAAGGCAAAATCTATGCAGACAGTCAAAGATTTCATACAAGTACAACCCCCTCACTTCAGCAGAAACTGGCCAACAAAAAAAATTGGTCCTTTCCAGCCACTGACAGACCACAGAGGGGTAAATACAGACACCCAAGGGGCAGAGGACAACCACAAGCCCAGTATAAACCTCGCCAATGGGGCACTACAACACAGAAGGGAGGAGAAGACAGGTCTCAATCCACCAGAAGGCAAACTCAATGACTTGCACCTCATCTGGCCAAGCAATACTCTCTTGGCAGCCCCCATGGGGGGAAAACTCGCACTTTTTCCAGATAACTGGCACATTGTCACAAAGGATAAATAGGTCCTAGACATAATTTTACGAGGATACAGATTCCACTTTCACACCTTGCCAATGAAAAGAGGAATGCCAAACCCACCACAAAATCAATGGGCAGAGGCACAAAAGCAAAGTACAGCTCTCATGGACATGAGAGCCATTCAACTGGTACCTACTCGAGAGCAAGGCCAAGGATTTTACTCAAGACTCTTTCTAGTGCCCAGAAAGAACAATGCCTGGAGACCAGTTCTGGACCTTTCAATTCTAAACACTTACTTACAAGTACCCAAATTCAAGATACTAACACTACAGCAACTTCTTCCCATGCTGGGCAAGAAGGCTTGGCTAGTAACGTTGGACCTCAAGGAGGCATACCTGCATGTCCCTATCAGACAAAATTGCAGAAGATACCTCAGATTTATAGCAGGTTCAACTCATTACCAATTCTCTGCACTGCCCTTTGGCTTATCTACTGCGCCCAGAGTATTCACAAAATGCCTGGCACCAGTAATTGCATACTGCAGACAAAGAGGAATTCAGATATATCCATACCTGGACGACTGCCTTATTCAAGCAGAAAGCAAGGACACTCTCTTAAAACATCTGGCGTTTGTAAAAAAAACCTTCTAAGTTGCCTAGGGTACACAGTAAACAAAAAGAAGTCAAAACTAGTGCCCTCACAAGACATAATATTCCTGGGTGCCAGCTTAAATACAATGGCTCAGATGGCTTATCTCACACCAGACAAGCAAGGACAACTGACTCAATACTTCAAAATGATGGCAACAAAGACCCAACTCCCAGCAAGAAAAATTCTGCAGGTCTTGGGATTCATGGCATCTTGCATACTACTAATACCATATGCCAGACTGCATATGAGGAAATTACAATGGTACTTGAAAAGCATATGGACTCAACACAGCCACAGCTTGGAAACAATAATACCACTCATTCCCTGCCTTCAACAGGAATTTCTATGGTGGGTTCAGGCATGTCACCTCAACAAGGGTCAGCCTTTCACCTTACCCACAGCCAGGCAATCAATTACAACAGATGCATCGGATTACGCCTGGGGAGCGCACATGGCAGGACAGTGTATTCAGGGCAAATAGTCTGCAGATCAGATGCATCTCCACATCAATCAAAAAGAGATGCTAGCTATATAAAATGTCCTAACAGCATTCAAGGACCTACTACATCCAGGACAACTACTAATAAAGGCGGACAACACCACAGTGATGTGGTACATAAACAAACAAGGGGGCACACATTCCTACCCCCTATGCAGGAAAGCAATGACCTTGTGGAACACAGCACTGACCTTCCAAGTTCAACTACAAGCACAATTCCTGCCAGGAAAGAAAAATACATTGGCAGACGAACTAAGCAGAAATATCATGGATCCTCACGAGTGGAACCTAGATCCACAAGTATTCACAATGGTAACTCAAAAATGGGGGAGCCCAGACATAGATCTGTTTGCCTCCTCCCAAAACTACCAACTATGGAAATTCTGCACAAGGACATACCACACACAAGCTTGGGAAGTGGACGCCCTCTCATTCAGCTGGAAAACATTGACAGTGTATGCTTTTCCGCACTGCCTCTTCTGACAAAGTTGCTACTGAAAGCCAGATTAGATATGATACTCATTGCTCCAGACTGGCCACGCCAACACTGGTATCCAATATTAAGGAACTAGGCCCTCCATGGATTTTACCTCAAATGCCTCACCTGCTGACTCAGCAAAACAATCAGATTCTACACAACCAGCTCAAGACTTTAAATCTGGCTGCATGGCAGATTACCTAAACAACCAGTCAACACCTCTCTCTAAAGCGGTTATGGATGTCATTCTAGAAGCCAGGAGACCCAGCACCAAAAAAACTTACTCAGACAAATGGAAAAGATTTTGCGCCTGGAACCAGGCTAAAGGCCAAAATCCTCTAGTCCCAAATATTCCTCAGATTTTGCAATACTTAACTGAGATGTTGCACAAAGGCCCTTCCTTTTCATCTATTAAGATCCACGCTTCAGCTATTTCAGCTCATTACCACACAGATCCTCCTATTTTTTCATATCCATTACTAAGACAGTACCTCAGGGGGGCTAAGAACATAAGACCGCCATGGAGAACACCAACACCAACTTGGGACCTCAATTTTGTTTTGGAAAAACTTACACTACCTCCCTTCGAACCAGCTTTTTCAGCTGATTTACAATTTTTATCTTGGAAAACTGCCCTGCTGCTAGCAATAACTTCAGCACGAAGAGTCTCAGAGCTGCAGGCCCTAATGGCAGTGGAGCCTTTCATCATTTTTCATCAAGACAGAGTCTCTTTACGAACTAACCCTTCATTTATGCCAAAGGTGGTATCCAGTGTGGCTCTAAACCAAACCATTTATTTACCCACCTTTTATCCAAACCCCCAGAATAAAGGGGAAAGGCTCCTACACTCTTTGGACATTCACAGGCAATTACGTTTCTACTTGGATAAAACTAAGGCTTTCAGAAAATCTGACCAACTCTTTGTATCCTATGCTGCAGGATCACAAGGAAAGGCTATCTCAAAACAGACCATTTCAAAATGGATAGGACATTGTATCCATTTCTGCTACACCCACCATGGGAAACCTGTACCTGGTAACATTAGGCCCCATTCCATCAGGGCTACAGCAACATCAACAGCCTTCCTCAGAGGGGTACTAATCAAGGATATTTTGGAGACTGCAACTTGGAGTTCAGTGCACACTTTCACCAAGCACTACCACTTACCTCTATACTCAAAAACCAGAGCTGGCTTTGCCACTGCAGTTCTGCAGGGCCTACTAGCTTCTCCAAACCCTGTTTAGTACCAACCACCCATCCTTAGCTTTGGGATTCAACCCAGGTGTGATGACTGCAGCAGTGTAACACGATGAACATAGTACAGTTTTGTACCTACTATAAATGTAGATGTTCGAGTGTTCACACTGCTGCAGTCCAGATTACCCTCCCTCCATCCCCTCTTCTTACCTGGGATTTATCTATACGTCCTTTTTTATACAATCTATATGATGCATTTCTATATGGTGTATTTGCTTACAGCTGTAGCTATTGTTTCCTACTCATGTATTTTACTTAGGATTATGTATTGCCTTCCTATTTGGGGGCACCTGACATCTGGGGCAAGAAAAACTGAAGAAAATGGCATCGGCTGCCTCTTTTATACCCCTGTCGCACTGATGTCAGGGAAGAAGCGACCGCAACCGATGCCGGACTAAGACTTTGAAACTCAGGCCGACTGCAGGACCGCCTGACGGCAGATAACCCAAGTGTGATGACTGCAGCAGTGTGAACACTCGAACATCTACATTTATGGTAGGTACAAAACTGTACTGTTTCTTTGCTTCTGGCTGGGGGCCAGCCATTGCCAGTTCAAGACACTGACATTTGGTCTTACCACAGCACCCCCCCCCCCCCTGGGTGTTTACTAAGTGTATGGCAGTGGTCACAGCCAGGGTTTGATTTCAGGGTTTTCAGGTCTTTCTGTAATTGGGCAATTGGCTCCTCACCGTTCCCACAAAGGCATCATTGATCTTAGTCAGAGACTCCTTAATCCAACTGTGCAAAAACTTAGGCATTACAGTCAACTATCTTAAATTGAGTCTTCATCCTGTACAAGTTCTAGAGTTCATAGGATGTCATTTAGACACAATTCATCAAATTGCCAGGCTCCTGAGCTCAAGAGTTCTCAGCCTTCAGGCTCAAGCCTTGTCCATGCTTGCAACTCAAAACACGAGCTCACGTACTTAAGAAACCTTTGGGTCATATGGCAGTGTCAATAAGGCTGGTTCCTTTAGCCAGATATCACATTAGGGCCCTACAATGGATTCTGGCTCTTCAGTGATCTTTCTTGACTCATCTTTTGTATTTCCTTTTGTGGTTAACGAAACTGTATCACAAACAAATTCACTGATGATTACAGTCTCCCTTTGTAATCAAAGATAGACCATTTGTAATTCCTTCTCCCTTGTCAGAAGTCGCAACCAATGCCTCCCTTCTGTAGTGGGGGGAATTTCAAAGAGAGTATGGTTCAAGGGTCCTGATCTTCTACAGAGGCCCACATTCACTCTGTACTCTGGAGATGAGAGTAGTCCTTCTCTCGTTGCAGGCTTTTCAGGATTCCTTACCCAGTGGTGTGACTGCAATACAGCCTGACATTATGTTGGTCGTCTGGTAGCTCATATGGGGGGAAACACATTCTTATCCTCTTTGTCGGAAGACCATGAGAGTTTTGAAGTGGGCAATTTCCTCTCAGTGGTTTCTGGTAGTGATGTGCATCCCAGGGAGTCCAACATTCTGGCTGACAGCCTCAGCAGGAGCATTTTGTTGCCTCATGATTGATCCCTAAATCCAATGGTGGCAGCTCAGATATTTTCAGAATTGGGGCACTCCATGTTATGACCTGTTTGCTTCCCTGTCCAATGCCAAAAGCAGCCGCTATTACACCATAGTTCCCCCTCTGAGTAAGTCACCCAGGGATGCTCTGGTGCTTGCTTAGCCCTAGGACTTCTTTACACTTATCCTCTAGTTTAGTTGATGATAAAGTTTCTATAGAAAGCAGCCTGCTGCAGAGCTACAGTGATCCTCATTGCCCCCTTTTTGGCCTCATCAAGTGTGGTTTTCCCTTCCTTTGGCCTATTCTGAAATACTCCCTTGGGTACTGAATCCCTTTCCGGATCTCATTTCTCATCCAGTAGGTCTAGATCTCTCCAGTCTTCGGTTCCCCAAGTTGACCACACAGTTCCTCGTGTTCCCTTTACGGCCAGAAATCCATGATGTTTGCAGGCAGTTGTATGTAGATATGTTGTCATCTTAGAAGGAGTCCACTAGAAAAGTATATATCAGTAAGCGGAAAAGGTTTGTTCTGTGGGCAGAGTTTCAAGGACTTGACCCTTTCTTTACCCCTTTGGAGTCCATTTTGGACTTTCTGGCTGACTTGTTTGGTTTAGGTTCTAGCTTTTCTACAATCAGTGTGCAATTAGCAGCCATTTCCAACTTTCACTTTGGTAGGGATAGTGTGGGTAGGGATAGCGTACCTTTGCTTTTTCGCAAATCCCCAATGCATTTCTCAAAGGTACTTTCTACTTCGTCCCTCAGTACAGGATCTGGTCCCTCTCTGGGATTTGCCCTTCATTCTACAGGCTCTAGGTGGCCCTCTGCTTGAACCTTCAGCCTTTTTGGATTTGAAGCTTATGTCTTGGAAAAAAAAAAGGTTTGACTTATAAGCAATTGATTTTTCACCCCCTTATTTGGTGTTCCATAAAGATAGGGTTTCTCTTTATGCAAACCATTCTGTTCTGTCTAAGGTAGCTTCCAAGAATAATTTTAACAGCTCCATTCATTTTTCCTGTGTTTTTTTGTATTTTTCCAACAAAGGCAGGTATCCTTTACGTTGTCTGGATGTACATAGGCAATACATTTTCTGTCTTGACTGTACCAAGTGTTTCAGGAAATTAAGTTAGTTGTTTGTCTTCTTTTCAAAATCCAAGCTAGGCTCTCCTGTGAATAAACTAACTTTATCCAAGTGGCTGTAAGAGTGTATTTTGTTTGCATATTTTTGAAAGGCAAGAATCTTCTACACAAGCATAAAGCTCATTCAACAAGGTATGTAGCTATGTCTATAGCTTTCCTTTCCAGAGTACCTATGGATGCTATTTGTGTGGCTGCTACTTGGCTGGGTCAACACTTCAGTGTCCCATTATAAGCTGGATATTCAGTCTAGATCCAGGGCTTCCTTTGGCTCCACTGTGTTGCAGAATATCCATCCTTGGTTCCTCCCAGGGAATGTTCATGGCTGGAGACTCTGTCCCACATGTTGAAGATAGAGCAGACAGCATCAGATGCAAAAGTTATGTACTCACCATAATGATACATCTGTGTTGTATGTCTCCATCTGGTTCAACCTCCAACCTTATTGCTGACATGACAAGCCTTTTGTAATGTGATGATTAGACATTGGAGGTCATTTATTCTACCTTTTGGAGTCTTACATTTCCCCTTAGTTGTCATATTCCAAGTTGTTTGCAATATCTTTCCAGTTGTATATGTTTTTATCATTGTTTTCTCTCATGGGTCAGACACGATCTAGGGAGCTGATGGAGGAGTGGGGTGTTATGGTTAAAGGAGGAGGAGCCAAACAGGCTAAAGACTTTCAAATTGGTTGGTGTTTTATCAGATGTCTCTCAGGCTGAACCAGATGAAGACTGACCACATGGATCTATCATTATGCTGAATACATAACTTTCGTTTTATGGTTAGATATGTTGATTATTGGTACAGTTCTATAGTTATGTTGGGTCTAGTGCTATATTTTGCTTTAGTAGATAAGCTGCTTCTGTGTGTGTGTGTGTGTGTGTGTGTGTGTGTGTGTGTGTGTGTGTGTGTGTGTGTGTGTGTGTGTGATTATGGGCAAGTCCTTGGGTTTTAGGAATTGCCTGGGTTGCGGGCATAAGCTGCCTCCCACGACTCTCACAGTAAGTGTATTATCTGTTTGGGCATTGCACACCTCAAAGAAGAGTGCTAGGCCTACACAGCCTTCACTAGGTCCCAAGCAGACAGGAGAGCCAAGTTGGTCTGAAGTGGCTTGTTAGCTGCCTCTCCTGCCCATCTACTGTCTTCTTTCCCATCTTATAACGAGAGAACAGACAAGAAAAGTGAGAGTGATAGGGATTCTGGGGGGAAAAAAACTGAGAAACAGAGCCAAAAACAGAAAAAAAGCATGAAGGAAAGAGGAAAGAAAAGCAACAATTAAAGCAACAACTTCAGGAAAGCGATTATAGGAAATGGAGGGCTGATTACCCTTCTTTTTTTCCAGATCTGAAGACCCAAAGGCCTTTGGCTGCTTTGGTAATTTCTTTCCATTCAAAGTTGGCACCTCTCTAGCACTAATCTCCCTCTGACTCAGATCTCTCCTTTGGATTCAACAGGTACCTTGGCGTAAGATATCTCAAGCGCCTGACTTTCAGTGGCTCTGGTCTCAGTCAGGACTTTTTTTCCCCTACCAGTCTTCCCCCAGAGCTGACTCCACCTTAGTTCTGAGACTACCAATTTTGAACCCAAGATATTTCCTTTGTGGTGCCATCACCTGAGAAACCCGTCATCAGCTTCTACCATTTCTGTGAGGTCTGTTAAGAGCTTGAAGAGTGTTGACTTGGAGCATCTTCTGAGATCCTTTTTGAAGACCCGAATAGAATTGGGGTTCATTCCCTGTACTGTGCTCCGAGGGTTGAGGTTTGTTCTCAACTGGTTCTGACTGCTCAAGCCTTTTTTTAGTCTGTTCTGACAGTTGCTTTTCTTCCTTTGGACCCAGCCTTGATCTGGTTCACCCTCTGGTTGGTGCCTTCAGTCATGGTGTCTTCAGTGTCAGCTTCTGCCTTGAAATTCTTGACTCCAATGTTAACAATCCCCCAGGCATCCCAGCAGCTAGAAGTTGGACCTAAGTATTTGGGGTTGGGAGAGTCGGATCTTTTTCCTCCTACACACCTTGGATCTTGATACATTGTCTTTGGTCTCAATATTGGATATGACCTCATCTGTGGTAAGGGTGGCAGCTTCCCAGAGATCAAAGGATTGAAGTGGCTCTGCTTCCCCTCTATGGTTTCAGCATCCAGGAGGTTTGTAACTGGTGCCAGATCCATCTTGACCCCCAAGTCTATCAGGCATCTCTGCTTCTCTTAGTCGGCCCTTGAGACAGTTCACACTGATTTCTTTCGACCATCTGCGGGCAAGGGTTTCCTTTTCATCTTCTGTCCCACTCCTGCATCTCCTTGGTGGGAGAAAAACAAAAAGAACCCGTGTAAGAGGAAGCACTTAGACTCCCTGAGTAGTCTCTCACTGAAGATTCTGACCTTGATGAAGTGGAAGGGTCCCAAAAGTACCCCCAAACAAAGATGCTTCATTTATTGACGTATTGGAATTGATACAGCAGCAAAGGGGAAAGGCCACAGAAGTCCCTTCCCTGAGGAGTTAGTGTTTCTTCAGTCCTTAGATGGAGGCCCAACCATATCATGAATAGTACCCCCTCTGGATACCCTTGTTGATCTGGTGTCTTGGAGGGAGCCTGACACAGTGGGCCAATCACACATAAGCGTGGCAAGGTTTTGCCCCCCCCCCCCAAGGATAGGGCTAATTGCAGCGAGAGTCCAGCAGTGGTCACTATTGTAGTCACTTTTTTAGTGCCTGCAGAAACTACAGTGGTGAAGACATCAGCTACTATAATGGTGTCCAGCCATTGTAGTTGCTACAGGCAGTGAAAAATACATCTTGGAAGAGTGTGCATGAGTCCACCCCATGAAGAGGGAGTCCTAGGCATTGGACGGTAAGCACAGTAACACTTATGTTTGACATCTATGCACTGAACTACCTGGCTGATTTAACTAGACTCTACTGTGATCTTCTTAGTGAGGTGTCTTAGTTGGTTTCATCTCTTCAGTCACCAGATGTCTGAAAAATCAAGGGAAACTCAGTTTCCACAATACTTTTTCTGAAATGTCCATGTGGCTGATCTCCAGTGCAGCCGATGGTTCACCCCACATGGCAGGCACTGATATCTTAGGTAGCCAGCATGCCTGGATGAGCTTAAGCAATTTTGCACTTCTTTAAGGTGTCCTTCCTTAATGCTCGTTTTGATGGATCCATCTTGTTGGGTCCCAAGATTAAGAAGACTTTGACTAGGAGCAAGCAGAATGGGAAAAGTCTGCCACTCTAGTTCAATTTTCTCACCCCACCCCACCCCCCTCGAGAACATTCTCAAGAAATCAGTGAGATGACAGGAAAAATCAGTTTTTCAAGATGTTCCAGTTGGTGGTGCTTCCCTGACAGAAGGAGGGGGGAGACTGTAATGGACACAGTCCATGAGGCAGGACTCATCCACAAACTAAAGCTTCAGAGGTCCTTTCCTACAGTAAGCCCTTTCAACATTCCTGAAAGTTTGCCCGACTGTTGCACTCTGATGGCAGTTAAGGGGTGCTTAGGAGGCTATCACTTTAGATGCCTGGGTTTTAAGAGGGACTTTCAGAGGTTATTCCTTCCCCTTCTTAACTACGTCAAAATTGACACAAAAATACCTTCCCAACATTCCACCCCATCAATGAAGGAAAGCAGCAGCCAAAATTTAACAAGCTGCTATAGAAAAGATTCATCCAAGAGGTCCCACCAGGCAATAGTGCCAAACAAAAACTAGGACCTCATGCCCATTATGGATCTAAGCATGCTGAATCTCCATGTCTAGCAGACCAAGTTCCACATGATTACAGTTCAGTCCATGCTACCTCTTCTCAGGTGGATGACTGGATGTGCTTGGTGAATCTCAAAAATGTCAGGCTGGGAGCCAGTCATTAGCAATTTTGAGGCCTGGCGTCTGGTCTCACCACAGCTCCCCTGGTGTTCACCAAATGCATGACAGTGGTGGAAGCCTCGCTCAGGCTGCACAGATTCTAGGTCTTCCCCTGTCTGGATAATTGGCTTTTCAACGCATCTTCAAGGGCATCATTGATCCATGATCCACACAAAGGACTTTCTGCTCCATTGGTGACTATCCTTATAGATCACAGCCAGCTTTGAAAAATTCAACATGGAGTTTGTTCAGATTCTAGAGCTCATCAGATGCCACCTGGATACCACCAGTCAATTTTTCAGGCTGCCTGTTTCACATTTGAATTCTGTCCATATGCAAGCAAGTCATGTCCTAACTTTGTAGAAAACAGAGCTTCACTTCTGCTGTGGCTTCTAGTCCTTCTGGCTGCAACTATTCCCTTTGTTCCATTGGCCTGACTCTTCATGACGATTGTGCAGTGGATGCTATTGGCCTGACTCTTCATGAGGATTGTGCAGTGGATGCTATCTGCCCAGTAATCTTTGGCAACACATCCTATTGATTTTCCCATTTGCCTGACAGAAGTCTACTAACATCACACATCCTGGTGGATGACTTACAATCAAGTTGCTGTAGGTCATCCCTGTTTCTCCCCAGTTCATGGCCACAGGTTCCATGAATGCTTCTATCCTGGGGTAGGGGGCAGTTTGAAGTGAAGATGGACCAAGGTACTTGTACAGTCCCCACAGACACCCATCTTCACATCAACATCTTGGAAACGAGAGCTGTCCTTCTTATATTGCAGGTTTTTCAGGACTTTCTGTCCGAAGATGCGCTAACCTTACAGACAGACAACAAGTCTGTGGTGTGATACATAAATAAACAATGAGGAACCCATTCTTACCCTCTGTATTAAGAGGCTTTGAGTGTTTGGCATTGGACGATGTCCTCTCAATGCTGTCTGATAGCAACACACATGGGAAGCCCCAATATACTTGTGGACAATCTCAACAGAACCATCTTAATGCTTCACAAGTGGTCTCTCAATTCCTCAGTGTTGGCTCAGATCTTCAGCCGCTAGGGCCAGTATTGCTGTGACATCTTTGCTATCCCTTTCAATAACAAATGCAGAGACTATTTTCCTCTTGTCCTTCCACTGGAACAGTCACCTAGGGATGATCTCCTGCATGCTTGTCCTCCTGGACTCCTGTCTGCCTTTCCCCTGACTCCTCTGATACTCAAGTTTCTTCAAAAAGCTGCCCATTGCAGAGTGACTGTAAACCTCATGCTCCCTTTTGCCCTCAACAATTCCGTGTCCTCTTTCTGTGACCTCATCTAAAACACTTGCCCTGAGTACTGGACCTGATTCCAGCTCTGATATCTCACATATTGAGGCAGCTTCACCCAAACCTGACATCCCTCAAGCTAACTACCTGGTTTCTCCAATTTTAGTGATGGTTCGACATCTCATGTTTTCCAAGAGGTTTATACATATCCTGACCTCTTCTCAGAAATCCTCCACTGGAAAGGTCAATTCCAGAAAATGGAAAAAAAGTTTCCTTCGTGGCTATGTATGAAGGCCTTGACCCCTTTTCAGTCACTCTGGATGATGTCTTAAAACTTTTGGCTGACTTTTTTCACTCCAGATCCACTATCTCTACCACCAAAGTTCAATTGGCAAGCATTTCTAACTTCCATATTGGTCAAGGACAACTACCTTATGTAATTCAGATTATCAAAATACTTTTTGAAAGGCACCTTCCTCTTTAGACCACCAGTCAGAGTCCCTGTTCCTCCCTGAGAGCTTCCCTTTGTTCTGCCAGGCTTGATTACTACCCCATTTGAACCTTCTACCACTGCTGATTTGAAACTCTCTTTTTGCTTGCAGTCAGTACAGCCAGAAGAGATTCTGATCTCCAAGCATTGTCCAGTGTACCTTCATATTTGATTTTCCACATGGACTGGATTTTGTTGTGGCCTAATCAGTTTTTCCTTCCCAAGGTGGCCTCAGAATCTAATCTGAATTTGTCTATCCAGCCCCTTGTTTTCTTTCTAAATTTCACTAACAAGGATAGAGTACATACTTCTACAACTGTAATTGTACTTGGATATATCTAAACATTTTAGAAAGTCTGATCAGCTATTTGTCTCCTTTTCTAAAGCTAAATTTAGAAAATCAGCGTCCAAGGTAAACCCGTCCAGATGGTGTGAAGTATTTCTTTCATTTACTCCACAAAAAGCTTTCCCCTGCCCTTCAGCCCTAAAGCTTACTCTACTAAGGCAGTGTCTACTTCAAGTGCCATTAACCATGCTTCATTGGATGAAATTTGTGCAGTGGCAACATGGTCAGCTCCCATACCTTTATTGCTCACGGCAGAACTGACATTCAGTCTAGGTCTACTTTTGGCTCCACTGTGTTGCAAAATGTTCTCTACTAGTACCATCTGTCTGTCTGGGGGTTCTTTTGCACAGGTTCTGATGGACAGATAAGGCAACATCGGATACAAAAGTTATGTACTTAACATTAGATCCATGGTATCATTTTCTGTCCATCTGAGCCATCCATCCTGCTGTTCCCCTTCTAAATTATTTCTAGTGTATCTCTTGGGAGGCCTCTTGGACCAGCCCAAGGACATTGGACCCACTGGTCTGTTTTATATTATTCTACCTTTAATGGGTTTTCTTTCCTACTTTTTATTGAGTTGATGGCAAACTTGATCTGAGGAGAATTAGACTCAAGTATTATGGGAAAGGCGATGGAGCTTTAGTGCTAAAGGCATTCACAAGTCCAATCTGATTGGATCCGAGGAACCCACAGATTGAGGCAGATAAAAGAAGGCAACATGGCTCTAGCATTGTGGTAAGTACATAATTTTCATTTCACTGCTGCTTGTAATAATCCTGACTCTCAAACTTCAGTCTCAGAAAAGGCAGGAGGCAAGGTGCTGAACAGTTTTGGCAAGAGAAGTTTCTCTTATACTTTAGCTTACAGAAGTCTTAGTTATCAGGCACATATGTGGAAGTTTATTCTGTTGTGTGTAGACAGTTTAAGGGAATATTCTGCCAAACTTCCTTAAGAGGGTAGCTTCTTTCTGAATCCTATATATGCTTTGAAGAGTGTGTATGAGTGTGCATGTGACAATAGGAGATACTGCCAGTCATGCCAGGAGAAGTAGGGCAGTGGATTTGTAACATATGCCAGCACAGCTAGCTGGAGTTTTGTAAATTATATGTCATTTGTATATCAAACTGATTTGTACACATGCTTGTGCTGAAAATGTATTTGTGAGGTTTGCGTGTGTTAAACTGTATCAACAGTGCACCCTGCTGGAAGGAAAATAAATGTACATGTATTATTGTGATTGAATATCTGAACTTGTACAGTGTCTCTTACAGATATCTAAGAGTAGATCTTCAGATATATAGGACATTTAGTAACAACTACCTCTGGGAGTGTTTGGGGTTAACAAAAAATACTAGAGAATCATCAGACAACCTATTTAGACAATTCTATAGGAATGAGAAGTGTACTAATTGGTTCTCTGACAGAGTAGCTGATGCATGGAACAGACTACCAAATTGCATTAAAGCAAGTACTAGTTTAGATATTTTTAAGACCAGCCTGGATACTTATTATGGGAACAAGTGTTTTGGTATATTGGCAAGCTAGGGTATGAATTAAATGTATACATTGTAACAGCATATACTGGGAGAGAAGATGTTAATCCACCAAACTTTGAAAAATATTCTCGAAATTAAATGACTTTATGGGTTAAGCCATAAAGATGTTATCCCACAGTTTTGAATGGAGCCAGAGATGCAATGCATGTGCTAGAGAATGGGTTGTAGCTCCTGTATGGAGTGGAATGGTTTTATGGTTTTATGACTTCCAGCAGCTGCACCACATTACTATGGGGAAGAAGGTAGATTTCTCTCTGAAAACTTTCCTGAGTGTCTCCAGGGAGTCTTAGACTTCTACAAGAGAATTTCTTGGGATTCTAGTGGCTTTTATGATTCTCATGATTCCCCTTGCAAGGCTGCACATGAGGAAAATGTAGTAGTCTTTAAAAAATACATAGAGCCGACATTTACATTATCTGGAATTTCACGTTCCAATTCTGAGTTTTGTCAAAGAGGATCTGCATTGATGGAGACAGCAAATAGAAATAAATCCAGGTCTCTCCTTTTCTTTTGAGACCCCAAGCCAATCAGTAACCACAGATGCCTCAGATTTTGTTTTGAGGACATTTTCTTTGGGGGTAAAAGTGCAAGGTCTGTGACTTCTTCAGAAAGACCAAAGCACATAAGTATCCCAAATATGCAACAAAATCTAGGGGATTTAGGATTTTTGCCTGGAAATATTTACATAGATATTTCTACACCCCATGTAGACTCCAGAGAATTTTCCCTCAGGTAGACTGTAATTTTGTGGGAGTGTGGTGAGTTGGCTGACTTTAAGGATTCCCTGCAGGATGCACTGTTTGAGATGCTGGGTGAGTAGACTGGTCTGACAAGGGAGATGATTTTTCTGAGCTATGATACAGAATCGGAATTGCCTAGACATGGTAAGGCCTTGCTGTGTCTAATAATGATGGTTGCCAAAAAGCAATTACTGGAAAATGGAAATCAAAATCTAAACCAGCTATACTGGAAGTAGTGAATATAGTAGCAGAGAACACTTTAATATGTTAATGCGCTTTTGTCCTTCAAAGGAGATCCTTTTAAAATGAGAACAACCAATGAAAAACACTATTACTTAAAAGAATAGTTACATAAAGATTTTAAATTTAATTACTTATGATAAAAACATTTTATATTGATGCTTTCATTCAAACCAGGTGACTTGTCTGCTTGTAATCTAAATTGCCAAAGCATTTCCTTTCTTTCTAATGAATTCTTTTTAACAACCTCCCCTTAAATTTAAAGGAACACACTCTAATACAGCAAAGTAAAGTTTCTTAAAACTAGTGTATACTTGACTGTGTTTGGACAAAGCATTGTTTTTATCTGTGGCCGTAATTGCATATAAATGCTCTGTTATTCATTTAGAAAGTTTGCATGTAGTCATACCTGCATAAAATGCATCACAAAAAGAGCAAATCTCAATATAAAGTAAGCCCAGAGCATTGCAATTAAAATGTCCATTAATCATAATAGATTTATTCAATTGAGGTAAAAAAATATTAGGACATTCTAAAATAAAACTACAAGCGATACAAAAGCCACACTTAAACATCCCTTTATTCCTATCAGTAGGTTAAGCTTGTACAAATGTACTATCATTCTCCAAATATTGTTTAATAGACTTGGATGTTTTATAAATAAAACTAGGGGGTAGAGCCCACACTGTGAAAAACTTCAGGATTCCCCATAAAAATGTTCCAGTTATCTAAAATAACTTTTTAATATAATAATCATCCACAGTCATATCTAAAATAAAAGTATTCTTATAACTATTATGGTCACTACTTGTTTTTGGTAGGTAAACCAGCTTACAAAATAGAAGGAAAAAATTATTTTCTTTTGGATATAATCTCCTCGGCAATATGTTTTAAATCAACTAAGTTATAACCCCTTTCAGTAAATAAATCTACTAGCTCATAAATCCCATCCAAAAAAAACTTTGTCATCTGTAGTTAATTGGGGAAGTCTGATATTCTGACCCCTGGGAATGTTCTTTTTCATAAAATTAAGATGAGCACTAGTATAAGATAAGATAAGATAACTAGTTATTAGAAAAACAAGGTTTTCTGTAAATCTGACATAAACATTTACTATTAATCTGATCCCAGCTAATCGCAATATCCAAATAAGGCACACAGATACCTGTGGGTCCTAGAGTAAAAAATAAAAAAAAAAAAAATTGTACAATTATTCAAATCCTGAACAAATTTCTTTATGTCCTCAAAGAAAGCATCAGTGATGAAAAATAATCAGTAAACATTTTATTTATTTATGTATTTACTTATTTATTTATTTATTTGCTTTTGTTAACCAGGAAAGACCACTGGGCTGGTGTGAGCCCATTTTGAGTGCAGGCCCAGGAAGAAAAGCTCCAAAAACAATGTACATAATAAAGAATTTGTTTAGAAAATTAATAACAGCATATAACAATATACAAGAGTAACGACATAAGAGTCAGAAGTAACATTAACAATATATGGCTATATATTATGGAAGACTTGGATGCATAGCAAGGTATTCAGTATATCAGACAGATTATAATCTACACATACACATTTTTTTACCATGTGAGGCAGGATTTGGCATTGGAGTTCGTTTGTTTCTTTTATTTGGCACACTGTGCTGTAATTAAGGGTGAATACTTAATTATGGAGAGTGAAAAAGAGTGTGGGTATCTGAGAGATCAGTCAAGCCAGGAATTGGGGATACTGCATGGGCATAGCCATTGAGAGGAGAGATATTGGTGAAGTGATTTTTTTGAATGAGGGGGCATTATTTATGGTCCAGAGAGAAGGTGGAAGGGCATTCCAGAGTTTAGCTACAGTGGAGGTATTGGCCTACAGGGAGTTTTGGTCTCTTAACTTGGATAAGTGATTGATTTTTCAGATCCTAGAGGTTGGTTTGGTTGATAAATAGTCAGAAATGAAGCAAGGGCTGGACATTTGGAGGAATTATAAATACATTTGTGTGCTGTGGATAGTTGTATGTATGTGAGGTATTGTGGAAGTTCTAGCCAGTTCAGGGATTGTAATGAGTGACAGTGATGGGAAGGATGTTTTGCTCTGGTCACAAAAAAGCTCTTCATTTTAGTTTTTAATGAAGATTGGATGTTTGTTAGAATGGGGGCACCATAGAGGAGGGAAGGTAGGAGAAAAGTTTGGGTGAGTGCTTTTCTAGTAGAGTAGTTTAAAAAGTGTTTATGTCGGCAGAGGGTTCCAAGTTTTTGGTGCGTTTTCTTTATATTGTGGATGTGTTGGTTTATAAAACAATACACATTGTTGGTAAAATAAAAAAAATAGTTCACATTCCCACCATCCCATGACCAAATTGGCAAAGGATGGTGCAACAGCAGCACCCATTGCTACACACTTTAACCGCTGGTGGTAATGACCATTAAAGTGAAAAAAAGTTGTTTTTCAGCATAACCTCCATCAACAAACATCATGTATTATGTATTAATCAAGGAACTTGAAATGTCAGTATATTTGGCTAAAACAATCTTAAAAATTCTACTACTTGGTCAACTGGAATATTAGTGTATAGAGACTTGACATCCAAGGTAAACAGAGTAACTTCAGACATTCTCACATTAACATTTCTTAACAAATTCAAAAAAATCCCAGAAATCTTTAATATAACTAACGTCTGCACTATATGATTTAAAATATAATCTAAGAATAACACACCCTGAATCCACAATAATGGCCTAAAAGGTAAAGGAAACATTTGACTGTGTAATTTTGGGATTCCAAATAAAATAGCCAACCTAGATGCTTCAGTATTCATAAACTGAAAACAGTCATAAGAAATAGTCATTAACTAACAAATCCAACAAAACATTAGAAATCTATTTACTATAATTGTCTAATAGAGTAACTTTCTTGCATTCAGAAGTATTGTTTAAGATTTTGAGCATTCCTTTAATGTAATCAGTTTGGTATATTATTAATAAGCCCCAAGCCCTTGTCAGCGTTCATAAATCTTAAATCAGATGTCTTCAAAGTCAGTTAAACAGGTCTTCTCTTGTTTGGTTAAATTGAAAAACATATAGTGGTGCTTGTAACTAATAACACTAATAATGTCCTTTTCACACTGATCATGAAACACCAATGTAGTACATTGAAGGGGTGGATTGAAAGTACTTGTTTTTTTTTTTTTTAATTTGTTTATTCAAACTTTCCTAATCTTTAAAAATGTACTGCAAATTCAGTTTCATACAAAAAGCTTCAAGTTAGCAAACATATGAGAGATGTTGGCTCATGCACTAGGAATAAAGGAATTTTCTTGAGTAAATTAATTTGAATATTATTTAAATTATCTTCAGTGAAATTAAAAATGTCTGCAATGCAAGTGCAGTAGTACAAAAACACACCTTTTTCAGTTACTTGCCACATCTCCACAATCTCCCCCATTCCTTGTTGGAGAGGCTGCCTCTCATAAAAGGGATGTACTGATCTCTCTGAACCGCTTCCAACAACTGGGTGCCCAAATTCTGTACATTTACATTCCTTTCTGACCTCCTTGGCAGTCCTTGTTGTAAAAAATTTTCATCTGAATTAGAAGGAAGATGGAACTTGCTTACTGAGTCAGAAAAGGTAGCAGAACTAGAAGCAGCCATGTTAACTTGCAGTGTGAAATTCCTAGAATGATAGACCAGAAGAGGGAAGGTGGAGGCTTCACTGTACACTAATTTATTTCTGTCTGTTTTTTCTTTTTACATTCTATTATGGTAAGGGCTTCTTTATGAATGTTCTTGAGGAGACTGTCCAATTCCGGCTGGACATGAGCAATATGCATTAACTTAGAAATACATTGATCAGACTCTTTTAACTCAACATTAAGTGTTTCGGTATTTTGTTCATTATAGTCCATTAACATTTTAAGGAACTCTAGTACCATTTTATTAAAAAAAAAAAAACTCAAGTTAATTTCAAATAGAAAGGATCACTTAAATCCAAGCTGTTACGAAACTAAAAAAACCTAAGACCTGTAGGGACAATCCCTAATGCAATTCACTCTTTAAAATAATAGTTATACATTAAATTTTAAACGTTGGTATTTAGATAATTTCTTACGAAAGTCTTTCAACAAGTCTTGTGTGTTTACACCGTCATTCTTCAAATCTGCACGGACATTGCTGGTACATGGTTGGTTGTAAGAAGTGTTGAATATTGAGAGACAGTGTTTATTTTGTTTTTCCTGCTGTTACAGAAAGTGGTAAGATCTGCATCTTAGAAACATGTTTGCTTTTATGTGCAAAAACATGCATCTGAGACCCATAACTAGCCATTTTAGCCACATTCCTTCACACTAGGTAAAATTTCAACTTAAAAATGTCTCTTTGCAATTAGCCCTTCCATGTCCCTGGGAATATGTATTCTGCCAGACATTATTGCTCAGGATCTGCTTGTTGCTGCACACATCACGGCTTGATCCTGAATATCTCACATTGTCAGCAAAATCACAGAGCACTATAGGCAGTCAGTCAATAATGCTAGATATTAAAGAGTAATACTTCTTGTTCAAGGCATGCACATTTCTGCACACGTGAGGCAATATTGTGATGTTCTTCATCTCACATTGCTGCAGTCCTTACACTTGGGTAGTCCGCTGTCCTCGGTCGGCCCGAATATCAAAGTATAAGGCTGACGTCGGTCAAGGCGCATTAGACGCCTTTCCCGGGTTTTCCGGGTACAAAAGGCGAAATGCCGCCGTCAAATTTTAAATTCTTTTTGCCGGGAAAAATTGGTGAATGGGGGAAAAGCTTCCCCAGGGGTTTTCCGGGTTCTGAAAATTTTTCGGGGGGAAAACAAAACCGATTTTCAAATTTGGTTCCCCTTTTTTGGGGAAAATTTGGGGGGTTTTTTCTTTTGCCTGGGTGGTTTTAACCGGGGGCCCAAAAAAAGGGTGAATAAATTTTTTCCCCCCTTGTGGGAAAAAAAAGAAAAACCCAAATAAAAGATTAACCATTTTTGGCCCCTAACCGGGGGTTTGGGACCTTTGGACCCCCAAACTTTTTTTTTGGGTGTTTTTTGGGGCGGGTTTCAAAAAAAGGGGCCTATTAACGGGGTTAATTTTCCAAGGTTGGTCTTTTGAAGGGCCCCCCCAATTATAATATGCCGGGGTGCCTCCGGCCCGGTTTTTCCCCAAGAACCCGCAAAAGGCAAAGAAAAACCCCGATTAAAAGGTTTCGCCCCCCAAAAACCGGAGGGCCGGTTTTTAGAGGCTTCGGTGGCCGGTTTCCCGGCAAAGGTTTCGGAGCCCCAGGGGAGACTTTTTGTTTTCCAGGTTTTTTTGGCCTTTTCCCAGGGGGGGAAAAAGGGGGTCAGGTTTTTGAAGGGGTTTTAGGAATTTTTTTTACCCCCTCCCTTTGGTATACCCTCCCTTTCGGGTTTTAAGGGTTTCCCCCCCAGAGGTTCAAAATTGTTCTTTGCCTCCTGCCCCTTTCCAAGGTTTGGGGTCCCCGAAGCCATGCTTTAAAATTGGGCAGAAAAAATTTAAATTACCTTGTTAAGGTTCTTTGCCCCTCCGAAAAAGAGGCCGGGGTTTTGGAAAGATTGGGGGGTTTTTTAACCGGGTTTGGGGGTTTGTTGAGTTTACGGGAAATTCCAAAATATTTTTTCCTTAATTCTGGAATTCGGGGAATTTGGTGGGATTGATTTTACTTTTCGGGCTTCTTCCCCCTGAAGGGTTTTTTTTTTCAGGCCTTTCATTCCAGGGGGGCATTTTGGGGTGGGAAGGGGTCGGGAATTTTCTGACCAGGAAAAGGGTTTTTAGTTTTGCTTTTACCCCGATGGGTTTTTGGTTCCCCTTTTTGGGAGTTTGGAAAATGGGCAAGGCTTTCTTAATTTGGAATTTTTCCCTTCCCCCTCCTTTTTAAAAAAATTGGTTTAAAAAGGGGGGCCAAATTTTCAAAAGTTATCGGGGTTAAAGCCTTGGGGGGGCAGACCCGGGGCCTTTGGGTCAGGGGCCCTAAGGGTGAAGGGCTTCGTTTTAAAAAAACCCCTTCCTTTTTCCAGTAAAGAGGCCGGGCCCCCTTTGGGGGGAAGGGGAAAGGGAAAGTTTTTTACTTCCCCAAGCAAAGGGTTTGGGAATTTTTCCAGGTTTACAGGTTTTTTTTCCAAAAACTTCCTTTTTCCCAAAGGAAGTCAAGGAATTTCCCCCTCCAAAGGGTTTTGAGGTGGAAAAAAGATTTTCAGTTTTTTAAAAGGGGGTAAGCCCCCCTTTTCCCAAAGGGGGTGGTTTTTTTCCCCCTTTTCCGGGCCGGGGGGGTGGGCCTTTTGGGATTTTTTTCCCCAAACTTTTCCTGGCTTGAAAGGTTTTCAAATTTTATCTGCCGGGGAAAGTAAAGGATTTTTAATGCTCCTTTACAATTCCCTTATGGGTTTTTTGGGTTTGGGGCCTTTGGGCCTTTCCTTGAAAAATGGGCCAAGGAAGTTTTTATCAATTTTAAGTTTTTCATTCAGCCTAAATTTTTTTTAAAAATTTGGGGCCCTTCCCAAAAGGGGTTTTGGGGTATTTTTTTAAAACCCAGTCCAGGGGTAGTTAAAAAGGGGTTTTTTAGGGGGGGCCCAAAAAGGGTTTTCGGCCTAAAAGGGGCCCCCTTCAAATCTTTGAGGGGGGGGGTTTTGTCCTTTTTCTAAACAGCCCAAAATTTTCCTACCTTTTCCCACCTTGCCAAACCTTTGTTAAAGAAATTTTTGGGGGAAAGGTTAAAACCCCAACTTTTCGGGAAAGTTTGGAGAAATTTACCCAAAAAAATTTTGGGACCTTAATTCCCACGGTTAAATTTTTTTTCCATAAATTTTCCCTTTTTGGGGGCCCATTCCCCCTAAAAGGGGGGAATTTGAGGCCCAAAGGTTTTTTAATTTTCCCAAAATGGGGGCCATACAACCTTTTTTTATGCCAAAGGGGGCCTGGGGGTTTTTATTCCCCCTTTTTAAAAACCCCAAAAAAAGGGGAAAAAACGTTTGGAGCCCAAAATTTTTTGGTTTATTATTTAACAACTGGAAATTCCCCAAAAGTTCAAAATTTGGGGTTTCCGTTTTTACCTCTCCCTGGGCAAAACAAATTTTTTAAAAGTGGTTTGGGGTTTGCAGCCGGGTTACCCTTTATGGAAGGGTTTGGGGGTTGGGGCCCTTCCATGGGTTTTCCCTTCCATTCCCAACACCTTTTTGGGGGGGAACAAGGTTTTTTACCAAGGGGTTAAAGTTAAATTTTTCTCTAACCTTCCCACCTTTCCATTTTTTTTAAACCTAGGGGGTTTTCCACGCAATTTTAAGGGATTTTGGAAGTTTGAAGGCCTTCCCAGGGGAAAAGTGAAAGGCTGAAAATGGAAGAAAAAATTTTTTTTTACCACCAAAATTTTTGATTTTTCGACCAATTTTGTGGGCCCCAAATTTACCCTTCTGATTTAAATTTGGGGGTTTTGGTTTTTTTTTTTAAAAGGTTCATTGACAATTTTAGTAAATTTGGGGGTTTTTTCCCTTTTTTTTTACCTTTTTTTTGGGGCTTTCTTGGGGCAAAAAATTGGGGAACCCCCTTTTGACCCTACCCCGGGGATTAAATTTTGGTTGGGAAAAACCCACCTTTTAAACCCTTTTTTGACCGGGCAGCACTCCCCTGAAGGTTGAAATTTTTATCGGGAAACTTTTTTTTGGGTTGGAAAAATTCCCTTTTAAAGAAGGGTTTCTGAATTCAGGCCCTTTTTGGCGGGAAAGTTTCCCTTAAATTTTAAAAAGGTTTTGGGTTATTTTTTACTAATCCCTTCCTTTTGGGCCAAAATTTTTGGTTTTCCCTAGTTGGCAAAAAAACCAAACATTAATTTATATTTTTTTAAAAAAACCCCCAAATTTGGGGGAAAAGATTTCACACTTTAGATTCCCGGCATTCCCTTTAAAAAATTTAAGAAGGTTTAAAAGTTCAGGCGTCCCCCAAGCAGAAAATTTGGGTTTTCTTTTGCTTTATTTTAAGGGAAAGTTTTGTCAAAAAAAATTTTTCAAGGGTTGGGTTTTGGGGCTTTTTTTCGGGGAATTAAAAAATGGAAAATTCCAGCATTGGGTTTTTCATTTCCCTTTTTTAGGGCATCCCAAATTCCAAACTTTTTAAATCAATTTTAAGGAATTTTTGGGGGAGCTTAACTTGGGGTTCCCTTATTTTCTTTCCCCATTAATTTTCCCTTTCCAAAAAATTTCGGGGGCGGGGTTTGAGCTATTTTAAGGGTTTTGGCACTCCTTTTTCCTTTTAGTTTTGAATTTTCCCTTTAAAACCCCCTGCTTTGGGACCTAAAATGAAGGCTGCAGGCAATGGGGGGTGAAAAACTATTTCAGTTTTTGGTCCTTCCTTAAATTTTTTGATTTAAGGTCCCCAGGGTTTTAAAATTTATTTTTTTCCCTTGTGTTAAAGGTGGGTTGTGTGGGTTGGTTGTTTTTTTTTTTGTTCTTGGGGTCTTTTTGTGGGGTGGTTGGTTGTTGTTTGTGTTTTGGTTTTGTTTTTTTGGGTTTTGTTGGGGGGTTGGGTTGGGTGGTTGGTTTGTTGGGTTGTGTGTTTGTTGCCGTTTTTTGTGGGGGGGGTGTGTGGTGGTGTGGATTTGGGGTTTTTTTTGGTGGTTGTTTTTTTCCTGGTTGTTTGTGTTTCGCTTTGTTTTTGTTTGGGGTTTGTTTGGTGTGGTTTGGGTTGTTTTTTCCCCTTTCTGGGGTCCTCTTTGGTGGGTTTTTGGGTTTTCCCCTTTTTGGGGGGGGTCGTTTTGCCGGTTGGGTTTGTTTTTTTTTGGGGGGAAAGGCTTTTGGGGATCAAAACTGTGTCACCAAACCAATGCAAACCCCAAAGGTAAAACTAAGTTTAAAATTTTTTTGGATTTTTGGGCTTTTTTTCCCTTGTTTATTAAAAAATGAAAATTTTAATCATATTTAAATTTTGGGAAAATTTTTGGGGTTGAGAAAGCAATTTGGGATGTCATTTTCGGGGGTCCTCGGGAATTTAAAAAAAGGGTAAAAATTCCCGGAAATTACGGTTAAAGGTATTTTTTCTTTAAAGGAAAATTAAAGGCCAAGGGGCCAAACATATTGTATAATTTGGCTTCAGATGTTAAATTTTTCCCTTTTTTGGGGTCTTTGGCCCAAAATTTTTTTCCTTTTTAAAAATTTCCCTAACCCAAGGGGGGTTTTTTGACCAATATTGTTGGGGGTTTTTTGTTTTTTTAAAATTTAAAAATTTTTGGGGAAAATTTTTTTATAAATTTAACCCTTAAATTTTTAGCCCTATTTGGGCCCTAAAATAATTCTGACTTTTTTGGGGAGGGTAAAAATTTTTTGGAAGTTAAAAAAAATTTTGGGTTTTGTTTTTGTTTTGGTTTTGGTTTCAGGACATTTTTTTTCCCCCCAAGATTGGAAATTGGGTTTTTAAATGGCCCCCTTTTCCAAAACCCCCATTCAAAAAATTTTGGTGTTTGGGCCCCTGGGGGGTGGGTTTGGGGGTCGCCGGTTGGGGTTTGGGGGTGTGGGGGCCGTGTGTTTTGTTGTGCGTCGTTTGGCTTTTGGGTTTTGTCTGGGTGTTGTTTTTGGCCTTGGGTTCTTGTGTTGGCTTTTTTGGTTTTTGTTTGGTTGTGTTGTTATGTTTGGTTGTGTGTTTCCCCCTTTTGGGGTTGTGTGTAAACCCCCTTTGGGGTTGGTTTGTTTTTTGTGTGTGTGTGTGTGTGTGTGTCTGTGTGTGTGTGTTGTGTGTGTGCAGTTGTGTTGTGTGTGTGTGTGCTCTGTGTATTGTGTGTGTGTTGCTCTGTTAGTGTGTGATTTTAGTGTGTGTGCTCTGTGTGTGTGTGTGTGTGTGTGTGTGTTGTGTGTGTGTGTGTGTGTGTGTGTTGTGTGTGTCTGTGTGTCTGTTTGGTGTTGTGTGTTTGTCTGTTGGTTGTGGTGTGGTCTTTGGTTAAATGGTGTGGTTCTCTGGTGTCTGTGTTTATGGTGTGTTTAAGTGTGGTGTTAGGTGTTTATGTGTTTGGTGTTCAGTAAATTTTGAGATAATATATATATGGGGTTTTAATAGTTTGTTTGTTGGATATATTTGGGTTTATAAATTTGATTTAAATTGTAGAATGTAGGTGTTTTTAAGAAAGCCATGGTCTTTTCATTACTGAATTTGATATAAATTTAAAAACTTTGGTTAATATGTTTAGTCTATATAATATTACATGTTTCCTTTTTCTAGGTTTTTCAGCTGTTTGTAGGAAATCATGTTTTTGTTTAATTTATGGGGATTTTAACATTACCAGCATTATCTTTAAAGGAGTTTGAATGTTAAGTGTTATCTTGTTGAATAGGTTAAATCTTTGTTAGATCAAACAGATGATAGTTTTATAAAGGTTATCAACAGGCTAAGTTGGTTCTTTTTGATTTGTGGGACATGTTTGTCCAGGACTCCACTGATGGAATTATGGATGTGTTGAAAAATATGATTTCAGTATTTTTAAATATACAGAAACAGAGAGGTTATGTTAAGTCAGTGATGTAGTTACATATTTATAAAGTTAAGACAGATTAGTCTGGTTTCTTTTATAACACTTTTTTTGGTTTGATTGATATGTTTGTATTTTCTGTGCTAGATGAAAAAAAAAAACTTTCAATTACTTGTTACTTTTAAAATAAGTATCAAATGGTCTCTCACAGTGCCATTCATTCTTCCACTCGAAGGATTTCACCAGGAGTTAAGATGAGATCTGTTCAAAGTGGGCTGTCATTCAGGCAGCCATGAGGATACTTTCTGTTCTTGCGAGCACAAAGTATCCTCATGGCTGCCATGACTGTGCTTTGTGTTCTTGTCAGAAGCTCAGCAGAGAGAGCATTTGGATATGCATAATCCTCCTCCCACAAGTAGGGAGACGTGCAAACGACATCATTGCAGTGGGCCACAACACTTTCCCCTTGCAAGTTCACACTTCCCCATACATGTGTGCACGCACAAACACACACACACGCACACACACACACTATGAAGGTTATCATCCATCAGTGACTTGGTGAACCTAACTCTTGCTTCTAGGCCACCCCTGTGAATCACTACCCCTTCTCTGAAGGGAAATGGCAGAGCGTGTTTGTGGCTATCTCTGCTGTTCCCCCCACGATTGGGAAAATCCATACTCCCTGCCACTGCCGTCAACTGCCTGAGCCAACAGTTCAACACAGGTTACCTGGACAGTAGTCAGGGCTTTATCCCTCTGCACCACAGGCAGTAATTTACTTGTACTAGAAATATAACTTTTTCTTGTTGGATGACTCCAGTACTGGATTTAGTGATACTAAAATGACAGAGGTGAAAGTTGGCATCCCGGGATAGCACTTGGAAGTTTGTAAATGTATATCTGTCTGATATTTATTAATATGCAAAAAACAAGGTAAAACAATACTAGAGTGTCATTATACATAGCTCCTGTGATTTGTGTCTTCCTTAAAATTCTGAACTTGATCTACGTATACAGTCTGTTAAATCCTGTGTAGACATCCACATTTACAAACGCTATATAAAACTATTTGGATGTATTATTATGAAAATATGAAAGTATAGGCTGAATTATATGATAAAGCGTGCTCTTATTTTCACATGAAGGACCCCAAACTGATTAGGCTGTAGAATTTTGAGTAAATATGGCAATATATAGGACATTTTATAATCATAATGTAAAAGATTGATTGGACAATAATTTACTTTTAATTTTAGGTCCTTCTTGGGTTTCTAAAGGAGCGAGTCTTTTTCAAGAAAAAAAATGTCAAGTTCCCAACACTGAATGGAAAAAGTATTAAAGCAATTCTGAGCTAAACTTTGCGTAAAATTCATTAGATAACAGGTGTGAATCTGAGAGGTTCTTCAATGCTAGCTCATGAATAATTGACTCATTCATACTCAGATACATTTCAAAAGGTAGGATGTCATTCATTGGTACATAAGAATTAGTAAAAATATGTTGTTAGATTTTGTATCAGCTGATGAAGAATGGAACATGTCTTTGTAATAGTTACTAAAGCTGGTCTTAATTAATATGGGATTTGATATTAATGTATCTTCATACTGCATAGTACCTATAACATTTCTTTGTTAGTGTTTGCTTCTAATTTTACCAAAATAAAATCCCATTTTGCTCTGTATTGAGATTTATCCTTTTTTGGCTTTTCCTGTGTTTGGTTAAGTCATCCAAAAGTAATTTACATGTCATCATTTTTTCTTGATCGAGTAGTGTAACTCGAAAATGTTTAAAATTGCCCTTTGCACCTTCCATGTGGGAGTTTTGACCTGCCATGCCCTGAAGTTGTGCATATGAACTCCACAGTTGCACGGCCATTGGTAAATGTGACTCGCTAGTTCTGTGCAGCACTGACTTGCACAGTGTAAGTGCATTTGAGTTGAAAGTGCACATGAGTTTGACAGACCTCAATAAAAAAAATAAAAACTGAAAAACTGTTGTAGGAACCTGCTCTTGTTGTATTGTAAGTATACAAATCAACTTCCAATGTAAGACTAGCCAGTCAAACACTGTAGATGCAGATGAAATGTAGTACTTTTAATGAAAGGCAATAAAACAAAAACAGCAATTAAAAACACCATGTAAACAGATGAGTGCTTTCACTCCAGTCCTGGAGCTTCAAGAGATTAACACATTAACGAATCAGTCTGTATTTCATCAAAAAAGACTGTGTTTCCTCAATATATCCAAACTACAGCAATGATTATTATTTTTCATTTGACTGTATTTTACATAACTGACTTCCAAAAGCTTTTCTGTAAGGCAACATCATTATTTCTCCAGAATCCTGTATCACAGCGAGAGGAAGACATTTTGTAATGTCTGTTCTGTTGACCCCAGGTCTACAAAGACATAAGTGATGTTTTGATATATAGCATCAATTTTTCATTTCTGTTTAATGTCCTTAGTATCAAAACTAAACAATTTAGCACAGGGACTCTGCTCAAAATTCAGAAAATTCTGCCTGCAGAATCTATTGTGAACTGCAGCAAAAACTAAACAGATGTCTTCTATCTCAACTGGAGCAGCTGATAACACCTGTTCTGTTAGCATTTGCTTCCTCTTTTGTGTGTACGTTGTGTTTGCAGACTGGTGGTGTTCTTCTCAAGATTTTTTTTTACTTTATGAAACAGTATGTTTTCCCTATTATGGACTACTTTTAAGTACTGCTTTTTGCTCCAAATCAAAGCCTATGCTGCAGGAATGACTTAGCACATTTGGCCTTTTGGAAAAACAGCCTGTGTATGCATGACTCTTGATTTGAGAGTAAGCATTTTTCAGGTTTCTTATTTTGTAGTTCTACTGCTATTTTCAACATTAAATCCCCAATTACAGGCTTTTCTTTGCAGTTCTTCTATTTGCTTAGACTCTGTACCTGTTTTTGGAGAAACCTGATGATCTGGAAAAGGCAATATATCTACTCTTGCTCCATTTATTTGTTAATTTATTGAACATGGCCTTAAAAATCATCATAATTTTGTTAATCCCAACAGATTTATTTATTTGTTTTGCATTTGCTTACCAGTGAAAGACGGTTGTTCTTTCTTTAAGACCAGATAATACAGACACATGAACACTTATTTATCTGAATTGTTGGTTCCTATGATTGTATGCTTTTTCTGAATACTTACCAAATTTAACCATGTTGGGTTATTACAAACATTTCCTAATGTATGGTGCTCCATGATGCAGAAACACTTCACTTTGTGGGGTTTTGTTTACTGCATTTTTCCATTTATCTAAAATAAATTAGATCCCAGAGCACACCTTATCTCCTCCTAATCAGAAATGCTTGTATGAATTATTTTTGAAGAGGTGTTGCTGTATGACCTGGGTATGCTTGTAGAGCTTTGTGACATTGTACTTTAGAAAGGCTGTACAGCTTTTTATTTATTTTATTCATAAGATCGTGGACTTGAAGACTGTATATAAAACCATACCCAAATGGTTGGTTTGGTGTATTATATTTTGTTACAGATGTGTAATAGAAGAGCCGTTCTGTATTTAAATAGTGAGCATTCAGTTAATTCAGGAATATGTTGGCTGCAGAGATTTAAGCTGCTCTTTGGAGTTCTGATTTCCTTTGCACCAAGTACTGTGGCTTGGAATGTCACTTTTGCAGTTAAAAAGGACTCTCTGAGCTTTGAGAAGCATCCTTCAAAGTATAACCTTCAGACTTTCCTTTAAGCTAACTGCATGATTTTTTAGATATTTCTTTGAAATAACTGGATATTTATGACCTAAAGAAAGTGATGTTTGTAGCCATTATGTATGGTATTTAATAGGCCACAAAACTAATATATCAGTGATTGTCTTGGTTTGCCATTTTTCTTTTAATTTTCTCTAAGTGCTATTTTTTTTCTAGCTATTTATCTATAGAACTAGTGGAGAGTCACTGCAACTCCTTTCTTTAGATTCTTTTAGGGTATAATCTGATTAGACATTTAAGAGCTGATTGGACAATGACAGGCATTAAAGAAACTAGAGGTTACAGGAGCTGTACAATGGTTAGCTGTGCAGTCGTATACAATGGTAAACTTTGCAGCCTTTTTTCATTGGTAGCATTTTGGGCTCATCTGTTATTTTTTTATGTATCCTTTACTGATCGGGCTAATCCTGTTGGGATAGAGGTCTCTTTTAAGGGGAGACCTGAGGTGCTGTCTACTACTAGGGGAAACTTGGGCAGGGCATAGGAAAACTTGTCTTACTCTTTTCGATAGGTGCCATGGGATCTTTTACATCCACCTGACCTACCACCAACTAAACCAGATGGGTCCTTGATTTATCATCTCATCCAAAGGAGGAAAACATCTGCAAAGCCATAGGCACTTGTGTGTTTCTTTTGACTCCTCGGTGCCTACAATGAGAGCTAAACAGAACCATCTTTCAGCAATGAGTGATGGGATTAAAGCAGGCTTTGATTATACATTTTAAACATTTCAAATGCATCCTGTAGTAGGGCTAATAACAGATAATCTGAAGTTTTTGACTTCATTCAATCTTCAGCCTGTGGGTTTGGATATGAAAATCAGATCCAACACGGTCATATACTAAAGTTCTGGGATCCAAACTCTGAGCTTCTCCCCTACCCATAATGCTCTGCTCTCCTGTCATCACCATAGATCTCATTTGGCACGCTTCTGCTAGCACTGGGATTTTGGATCTGAGATACTCAAGTTAATTGTGAGTTAAGAATTACAATTTTTTTCTTTATAACTATCTTAATTTTCTTATTTCTTTATCTTCTATTTAGCCTAAAGTTTATAACATTTATAAACTCTTAGCTTATAGGTTCATAGGTTGGTATTAGGCTATCGGCCCTAGGGCCTAATACAAGCCTAGCCATAACAATTCCCTGGCTATTTCTTCCCACACTATTTACTTCCCTGGACCCCTGTTTAGCAGGGTGACAGATGTGATCCCCGGGGTAAATTTCCTTTCTCCCATCCAGTCGTCAAGGTTCCTTTTGAAGAGGGCCAGAGAGGCGCTCTGCTTGACATGTATGGGCAGTCTATTCCAAAGTCCAGGGAGTCACTGGGTCAGGAACCTATCTCTCCAGCATGTTTTGTTTATTGTGATGACAAGGTTTAGATCCCTGGAGCGTGTGGGCTCTGAGGGGATTGGGATTTCTTTATGTATAGCATGTCCAACAGCTCTGGGTTTGACATGGCCTTGTATGTTAAGCAGAGATCGCTTCTGAGTAGACGATATGCAACAGAGTATAGCTGGAGTTTTTTAAGGTGGTCAGCATAGGGCATCTGCTTTAGGCCTGTGATTCTTTTAGTGAGGTATTTCTGCGGCCTTTCCAGTTGTTGCAGATGTATTGAGAGGTACATACCAAATGGGGCGTTGTATTCTATAATGGGTCTAATGTGGGATGAGTGCAGTGAGACAATGACCTCCTTTTTTCTGGATGAAAAGCCCTTAGTGATGAGATGTGCCACATAGAAGGATTTCCTGACTGTTGTGGCGATGTGGTTATCGAAGGTGAGACCACTGTCCACCTGTGTCCCTAAGTCTCTTATCACACTTTTGGTGTTTAGTGTATTGCCACCTATGTGGTAATTCATGGGTACATGTTTTTTCCCAGAGGGGATAACTCTGCATTTCTTGGCATTGAGCTTGAGCACAAGGCTCTGGCACCAAGCATCTGTTTCTGTAAGGCCCTTTTGTAGAGTATCCACATAATTTGGGGATTCAATAATGACTCCCGGTTTGCAGTCATCTGCGAACTTTGTTAGCCATAGCCCCTTAGTGTTGGCCTGTACTACAGAGAAGTAGATGCCAAACAAGAGCGGTCCCAAGACTGAACCCTGAGGTACTCCACTTGTCTGGAGCTGGATTTGGAGTCAGCTACTTTTACAGTGTGGGTTCTGTCAGTAAGCCATTTGGCAACCCATCGAGTGACATAGGGATTAATGCCCAGCTTAGCAAGTCTATCTATGACTCCAGAGTGGGGGATGGTGTCAAAGGCCTTGGCAAGGTCCAGATAAGCTGTGTGGACCGCCTTACCCTCGTCCATGGCTCTGAAGACTGATTCGAAGAAGTCAGTCAGGTTCAGGAGACAAGATCAGCCCTTCACGAACCCAAACTGGGTGGGGTCCAGTGTTTAAAGGTTGCCAATGTCTTTGTTTATAAGTTCCATGAAAATACGCTCCATGGCCTTCCAGATCAGGCTCTTCAGACTGATGGGGCGGTAGTTCTCGGTATCCAAGGTGGATCCCCCCTTTTGGAGTGGGATAACTGTAGCCGTGCACCACTCAGTGGGCACGAAGCCTGAGGTGAGGCTATGATTAAACATGATACTTGGGTGAGGTGCCAGTTCATTTTGTAGTTCATGTAGTACACAACCCGGGATGTCATCTGGTCCCATGGATGCTATTTTCTTAGCTTTGGAGAGTGCGTTTTTTACGTGTGTGGCCATTATTACCAGAATTTGGCAATCTACCGGTATTGAGATGGGCCATTTAGGGGTGAGAGGGGGGTGAAGTTGGCACTGAATTGATCTGCCAGGATATTGGCAATATCCTTGGGATCAGTATATTTAATGCCATTCTGTTGTAGCTCAGAGCAGATCTGAGAATTGCCATTTAGATTCTTGACATAGTTATAGAATGCCTTGTGGTTTTCTTTGGAATCTTTGGCAATTTTATTTTCGTAACTAGCTTTGGAGGATTTTATAAGGGATCTCAGCTTCTTACTTTCTGCAACAGTTTCTTCCTTCTGTTGTAAAGTTTCTTTATGGCAGGGGGCCACCAGATTGGCTTCCTTTTTTTGGAGGAGAGCATCTTTGTTCTCTTTGGGATGGCGCAATTCATGCATGAGTGAATGTGCTCATTCAATGCCTTAGTGTAGGATTCAGCAGTCGAACTTTCAGTTCCCGTCTGCATGGGTGTCATGAAGTT
This sequence comes from Protopterus annectens, assembly GCF_019279795.1. Classification (NCBI taxonomy): domain Eukaryota; kingdom Metazoa; phylum Chordata; order Ceratodontiformes; family Protopteridae; genus Protopterus; species Protopterus annectens. The sequence goes on from NC_056744.1 coordinate 1,563,940,424, forward strand.
TGTCACTTCTGACTTGAGTAGCATGAAGTTGGCCTTGGAAAAGTTTTTTATGGAGGTTTCCTTACTGGGGGGTGGGGTTGGGATGTGGATGTTAAGGGTGATTAGCTTATGGTCAGACCTGACCGACGAGAGGGTGACCATAGGTGTGGAGCATTGATTTCCCATGTTGGTAATGACCAGTCTGGGATATTGGAGCCCCTGGTGGGATTATGGATTAGTTGATCCAGGGCACTGGAATTTATGAATTCCAAAAATCGTTGGGCAAAGGTGTTGGTACACGAGTAGTTTTCCCAGTTAATGGCAGGGTAGTTGAAATCACCCAGTATTAGGGTGTTGGGTTGTATCTTAATATTTTCCAGTATGTTTAGAAAGGTGTAGTTAGAATCTTGGGGCATGGTGGGGAATCTGTAGCAAGCTACAATTTGGATTGCAGTCTTACCTAGTGTTAGTTGCACCTGGAGAATTTCAGATGCATTGTGTTGGGCAACTAGCCTGGTGGTGTGAATATCCTTGGTGAATATGGACACTCCTCCACCTTTAGTGTTTCGGTCCTGGTTTGGTGGCCGAAAAGTGTGGTAAGAGTTGTAGCCTGGTATTGCAGGGGTGCATTCTGGAGCCTTGAACCAGGTCTCAGTTACTACACAGATGTCAATGTTCTCCATTTTTAAGAGTGCCTCGAGAGAGTGCATTTTGAGGTTTAGACTTCTAGCATTGAGTAGCATTACCTTCAGAATTTGCATGCTTGTACCTGTTACGGTGGTGGTTTCGTCTTTTGAACTTTACCTAAAAAAGGCACTGTAGGGCTGGCAACAGCCTTAGCCAGTAATCTGAATCCCAGGGGCGACAGGTGCAGACCATCCCTGGCAAAGCATCGTGGTCTGTCGATCATGTCGTCCCAGGCAGACAGATACTGGATCCCCTTTGAATGACACCAGAAGCTTAGCCAATTGTTGAAGTCAGTCATTTTCTCCTTGTGTTGTGGTATCATTCTGGGTGAAGGCAGGATGTTACTCAGGGCTAGGGTCATACCTGCCTGGGCCACATGATCCGAGAGCTCTTCCATGTCTCTTTTCATGTAGTCCAGGGAGGTACATCTCAAGTCATTCACTCCAATATGGACAATGACAGAGTCATATTTGTACTTGTTGTGGAGTGACTTGAGTGCATGTGTTGTGGCGGATCCTGGCACCCGACAGGCAGCTGACTGTAATTTTCTCCTTGTTCAGCCTGGTGAGTGGGACATCAGTGTGCCTGACTATAGAGTCACCTATGACTAAAGTGTTAGGTACGTTGTCTTGCCTTAGGGGCTGTTTCTGGGTAGCACACTGGTGTTGTGAGCTGTGACACTTTGGTTGTGATTGGTGTTTGTTTGCATTTCAGCTCCGGAGGTCCTTGTTGCTTGGGCAGGTTACAGTTAAGGGCCTCTGCATATGTGGATTTAATGTTGCTATGTGTGGGTGTTGGCGGTGTGGGTTTAGAAGGACTATGTGTTGCTTGAGGTGTAGTGCGGGTGTTAACCTTTTCCTCTAGACTGTCTAGCACAATCTTGGGTGGAGAGAGGTTTGCTTCCAGTTTGGCTATGTAAGTGCATCTCTCTCACAGGTTGTAGTGTTGGGTGGTAGGAGGAGAGGGTTGTCTGTGTGCATGAGGCAATTGCTGCATTGCCCCAGTATGCCCAGATTCACCAGGTGGACAGGAGAAATCTCCAGAAGCTTACCCTTGGACATGCCTGGTTTTGTGCTTTTTTTGTAAAGTACAGGAGCTGTTTTCCATTGCCTTAGCAAGGTACTTTGCAATTATAGGCTGTTTAGTGCCTATGATTAATTTCTCCTTGTTAACAAGGAGAGTTGAGTGTTTGTATCAGTTTAAGGCTTCCTAGTGCTTTCCAGCAGGTATTAGAGCAAGTGCTAGTCACAGGGATGGTTAAAGGTAAAGGTAAGATGAAAAAAATGGTTTATCCTAAGCACTGCAGTGTGCACTAGCTAAGTTAGATGTGAAAGTAGGTAACTTAAGTTTTACCTGTCTAAAAAGTTAAGTTTTAGTGGTGAGTCACTATTTTTAAAACAGCAAGATAGATTGAAAGGGGGTGGTCACTTTTGTATTCTGGTACTATGGAATACAATAGTTGAAGGGGAATGATTTCACAAAACGATAATTTTGTGCTTACTCACACAAGGCAGTGAAAGCAGAGAGGAAATGAGATATATGATCAGATTAACGTAAGAGGCAGGCAGCTAGAAAGACAGCGGTATTTAAGAACACGACAGTAAATGGGTGGGAGCGTGGAGAAAAAAATTCTGCCTGACTCACAAGAGGCAGAGTTGTGGTCTCTTTTGAAGTTTTAATATGCAGTTAAAAACAGAATACAAGTAAAACACAAGGTAAAGAAAACAAATCACAGTATTCAGAATATAAAAAGGCAATAAAGTAATACAAAATACAACAAATAAAAAGCAAACTAACCTTTCCTTCACAGCAAAGTGTAGCAGAGTCTGGGTGAGCCTCTCTAGTAAAGCTGTGAAATGTTTTATTTTACCCCTTAAATAGAAGATGTGAAGTTTTTCAATCTCGCCGTTCATTCATCACTGATGGGTTCGGAGCCGATCCTCGGCTCCGACACGGCCGACTAGCAAGCTCAAAGTTCTGCAGTAGCTTGAGACCCCACCCCGTATCCCATAATGCACTGCTGGAATTACCTCAGATCTAGTTTGCCGCGGCACAGATCTCTTGGTTTCCAGCTTGGCTCGAGACTTTATTGGGAGTTTTTCAACTTTCAGCAAGTTGTATTTTTTCTTTTTTATATACCTTTGTTCTATTCTTAGTAGCAGATATACTAGATAGTAAATAGTTTTTTTTCTGTGTTTTTACCCCTTTCCTCAGTATTCTATCTTGCCTTCGGCCTTTTGGCCTTAGGATTAGTGATTAGTCAGTGATCCCCTTTGGGACTATCGTTTTGGATCTCTTATTACTGTTTGTAGTTATTTAGTTAGTGCCCCTTTTGGGCTGTGTGTATGTTTGTGTGAGTTACTTAGTTTAAAACAGCTCTTAGTTAAAAAGTGTGCTTGAGTTGTGTAATGTCTGAAGATAAGGACAAGCATCCAAAGTCTGGGTTTAAAAAGTGCCCAGACTGCGGACAGAAAATGTCAGTCACAGATGCCCATGTGCAGTGTGTTTACTGCTTGGCTGAGGTACATCTGCAAGAGTCTTGCAGCATATGTCATTCCTTTTCTACAAGAGTGTTAGCCGAAAGGAAGAGGAAATTGATTGATGGGGGTACCATTAAACACCCCTTTTCAGAGGTATTGTCTGACCATGCTGGAGCCAGTAAATCATCTAAATCTTAAAAGTCTTCCACTGATTCCAGATCCAAGAAAGGAAAGAGGTCAGAGAGTGTGGTAACTTCGGCTCCAGTGCCCTTGGAGCCAACAGTCTGCTTTTTTCGGAACCGGGACATGACTTTGGAACCGGTACCGAAAAACCTCCTTCCATATTGCTCCAATCGGCTCCATCTCTCCACTCTTCCAGGTACTCTGTCAGCTTATCTGATCTGGATATGGACCGGCTGGTTCAGAAACTCTTAAAAGCACCAGGCCTAGTTAAATTGCTGTTGGCTCAGACACAACCGTCAGAGCCGAAGACCACTACCTTTGAATTGCCTGCTCCTCCTTTGAGCCATATTGGACCTTCGGAGCCGGAGGAGGCCAACCTGATGATTGTGGATCCCTTGGAGCCGACACCTGCTCCAGTGTCATCGGCTCTATCTGCTCAGACGTTCTCGATGCCGACCGGGGACTCTATGAGCCAACACTCTCCAGTCGGGTCCGGGGAGGATAGCCGCACCGACTTGTCAGTGCTGACTCTTCCTCTCGGGGCCTTGGCTTGGGTGAGCTCGGCTCCTACCTCGGGCTCGGAGCCCACAGCTTCGGTGCGGGAGGAAATAGCGGCTCCATCAGGGCCATCGACTCCTTCTCATCGGAGCCAAGGTGCATTTGATGCCATGAGGCGAGTGTTGTCTCCCAAGACTTCTTCATCTCAAGGTCTGGCCTCTTCTTCCCCTAAATGTGTCTGTTTCTGTTTCCTCCAGTCCTCCCAAGTGTAGAGACCCAGAGCCTCAGGTAGCCCCACCGGGCGCTCCCTGCTCTTCTGAGACCTCTCCAGAAGTTCCCCCTGAAGAGGTTCCCAGGAAGAGATTATGCAAGAGGAGGCATTTGGTCTCCCCCAGGAGTCTATCACGTCGGACACCGACCTGGATGAATCAGAAGGGTCCCCCAGATCCCCCTCTGAGGAGGTCTCCTTTACGGAGATTCCTGAAATCCGTAGGCAGAGGGGTGATTGGCAGTCCAAGAGCCCTACTGAGGACGAGTCGGTTCTCCTGAAGGCGTTTGGGTCTCAACTTCCACCTCTTAAGTATCTACGCCCTACAATGAGCTTATGGATCTGGTCTCTTGCAGGGCGTGGGAGTCTCCAGAATCTATTGAACCTGTTCCTCAGAGGCTTAATAAGTTTATTTCAGCCCCTGTGGATAAGTGGGAGTCCCTGTTGATGCCATGGTGGTGGCGGCAGCCACCAGAAAGGAAATGTCTGAGACTTCCTCATCTATCCATCCTCCTAATAGAGAATCTAGAATCATGGATAGATATGGGAAACGCATGTTCAGTTCAGCGACTTTCTCACTCAGATCACTGAACTACTTGACACATTTTACCGGACTGCAGAGAGATCTCCTTAAGCAGTTGGGAGATACTCTTCAGGGTGCTGTAGCTTTGAGTGTATCCGATAAGATTGCCACTCAGTTCTCTACCCTCAATTCGATAGTCAACTCATCCATGCGTCTCGTATCTTGCAAATCTGATGGTTCGAGTAGAGCCACAGGTACAGGAATCGCTCTCCGTAGGCATGCCTAGATGCGACTCTGTTCCTTTGCGGAACCCTTTAAGTCTTCTTTTACTAATACCCCATTTGACGGCTCATCTTTGTTTGGGCCAAAGGTGTAGGAGACTTTGACCAGGTGTGAGCAGGAAGGAAAAACTCTGTCTGCAGTCGGAGTCCGTTTTTCCACCCCCCACGCAACCCTTTCCCAAAGGTCAGAGGAGAGGAAAGATGTGGTTCCAGAAAGCCCAAGGAGCCTTTCAAGACACACGTGGAGAGCCCCCCTTTAGAGGCAGAGGAGGGGGTTTCAATGGAAGACACCTCCCTCGCAGCAGAAGGGGTCTGCAACACCAGGGTGACAGAGATCACTTTTCTGGTCAATCCTACCAGCGCTCCTGAAGGGAGGCTCGGCTGTCCTACTCTGGAGGCAGTCAGGGGTCGCTTATCTTTGTACCCCAAATCCTGGCTAAATATAACAAATGACAGTTGGGTACGAAGTATCATTTCCAGAGGGTATTTCATACCATTCTCCACCTAGCCTCTTCCTGTCAAAAAAAATCCTGGATGTTTCACTCAGTCACTTGGGACAAGCAGCAATAGAGGTACGCCGATTGCTAGAAAAGAGTCATCCAGCCAGTCCCAGCAGACTAGACAGGATTCAGAACTTACTCAAGGTTCTTTTTGGTTCCAAACAAAACAGGAAACTGGAGACCCATTTTGGATCTCAGCAGACTCAACCAATTTGTGAGAAAAGAGAAGTTCCGAATGGACATGCTACAGTCCATAATCGCCTTGTTGAGGTAGGACAATTGGATGTGCTCAATCGATCTCAAGGATGCGTACTACCACTTAAAGATGGACAGACCATCCAGAGATCATCTGCGTTTCCAGATGGGAGCTAATCATTATCAATTCTGAGCTCTGCCCTTTGGTCTCACTACAGCCCCCAGAGTGTTCACGAAGTGCATGGCAGTAGTCACGGCTCACCTGAGGCGTCTAGGGTTCCAGGTGTTTCCGTATCTAGACGATTTGCTCCTTACCTCCACCACCAGACATCAACTTCTTCAAGCGAGAGAGGCTACTCTGACACTCTGCGATCAGCTAGGCATTACAGTCAACTTCAAAAAGTCTGCCTTGTTGTCATTGCAGCATATCGTTTTTATAGGTACAGAATTAGACACGTCAACCACCACTCTCCGCCTTCCGCCAGAAAGAATCTCTATTCTTCGCCAACACATCATGTCCCTAATGTCAAAGAACAGAGCACCAGCAGCAGAGGTATTGAAAGTTCTAGGATTGATGGCGGCAGCTATTCTAGCAATCCTCTTAGCAAGGAAGTATATGAGAATCCTTCAATGGCTTCTATTCATGCAATGGTCTTACCACGAACTTCCAGTGAGTCACATGATCCTGATAAATTCCTGCAAGAAGGATCTTCAGTGATGGTTGATGTCTCTTCATGTCACAGTAGGATGTCCTTTCATGCTTCCCCCTCCTGTTGCCACTGTGACCAAGGACACTTCCCTGATAGGGTGGGGAGGCTGTTTCAGGGAAAGACTGCCCAAGGCACATGGACAGATCAAGAATCACATCTACATATCAATGTCCTGGAGATGAGAACAGTACTTCTAGCGCTGCAATACTTTCAGGACTCTCTTCCTCTAGGGACAATTGCAATATAGACAGACATGTCAGTGGTCTGGTATCTGAAAAACCAAGGCAGGATCAAGTCTTATCCCCTTTGCCAAGAAGCCCTCAGAGTATGGCAGTGGCACTGTCATCCCAGTGCTTTCTGTTGGCAACGCACATCCCGAGCAAATCCAACGTAATAGCGGACAGACTGAGCAGAGCAATCATGTTGCCCCACGAATGGTCCCTCAAACAAGAGATTGCGGACAGGATCTTCCGCAAATGGGGCCAGCCTTCCTGCAACATCTTCACCAGTCACATCAACAACAAATGCAGAAGTTATTTTGCCCTAATCCCCACGCCAGGTCACTCCCTGAGGGATGCTCTTGTCCAAGATTGGCCCCCGGGTCTCCTCTATGCATTTCCACCAATTCCCCTGATATCCAAATTTTTACAGAAAGCAAAGTCGCTGGGACGGACAATGATGCTCATAGCCCCTTATTGGCCTCGGCAGATTTGGTTTCCATTTCTTTATCATATTCTGGAAGATCCATGGATCCTGGACCCAGTTCTGGATCTGTTGACACATCCATCAGGGGATCTTCACCCGTCATTGCAGATACTGAAGCTAACCGCTTGGCTGCTCCAATTCCCCACATAGCCAGGCTCTATAATCTTTTGCATGACACTAGTCAGATTTTGTTGGCTTCCCACAAACCTTCCACTAGAAAATTGTATCGTAGTAAGTAGAATAGATTTTCCATTTGGGCTTCTTCCCACAACATTGACCCTTATCAAGCACCATTGTCTTCTATCTTACAGTTCTTGTCAGAGATCTTCAACAAAGGAGCAGCAGCAGCTACGGTACGAGTACAATTAGCTGCTATATCTAATTTCCATCTAGGAATTGATGGTTTGAATATTATGGCTCACCAATTGTCTAAGGCTTTTCTAAAAGGTTCCATTCACATAAGTTCTCCAGTGAAGACACCTTATTCCCCCTGGAGTTTGAATTTTATGTTATCTCGTATCATTCTTCCTCCATTTGAGCCTGCATCATCTTGTGAAGTAAAATTCTTGTCATGGAAAACTATCTTCTTAGTAGCCATCACTTCAGCCCGTAGAGTGTCAGAGCTCCAAGCCCTTTCCATCAAGCCCCCTTACATGGTCTTCCATACTGACAGAGTATCTCTCAGAACTAATCCATCCTTGCTGCCCAAAGCATGTTCTGAGGTTAACATTAATCAAGTCATAGAGTTGCCCGTTTTCTTCCCTAATCATACCAACAAATTGGAATATATGTTGCATAAACTTGATGTTCATAGACAACTTAGATTTTATTTGGACAGAACCAAAGACGTTAGGAAATCAGATCAGCTCTTTGTGTCCTTTTCTGAGACCAGGAAAGGTAAACTAGTTGCTAAAACAACCCTGTCTAAGTGGCTGTCTGATTGCATCACCTATACATATGCTTGTCATAATATGCCATTGTCTAGTAAGGTAAAGGCTCATTCAACCAGAGCAGTTTCTACCTCATCAGCCTTTCAAGCCAAATTGCCTTTGGATAACATCTGTGCAGCAGCCACCTGGTCTAAACCTCACACTTTTATAACTCATTACAAAGTGGATAAGGCCTCCAGGGACAGAGCTTCATTTGGTTCTAAGGTTCTGAAGAGTCTACTTCCGTGAGCCACCCAAGATCAGGGTGTTAGCGACACTACCCATCAGTGATGAATGAACAGTGAGATTGAACAACTTCACATAAAGAAGCTATGTACTCACCATAACATTCTATGTGAGTTGTTCCATCTCGCCTTCATTCTCACATACCTCCCTCCTTCCCCCTCCTGGCTGACAGTTGACCTGGAGGCTGTCTTCATCATGGTTTTTCAATGTGTATTCATTCCTAGGCAGAATAATTATTGTACTGTGTTGTGGTATGCAGCAAACAAGATCTGAGGTAATTCCAGCAGTGCATTATGGGATAAGGGGTGGGGTCTTGAGCTACTGGAGAACTTTGAGCTTGCTAGTCGGCTGTGTCGAACCCATCAGTGATGAATGAAGGCGAGATGGAACAACTCACATGGAACGTTATGGTGAGTACATAACTTCTTTGTTTAGTTCCTAGTTCCACCCCCTCGGTTCACAAATGATTAACCTTAAGTAACCTCTTCTATCTTATGTATATATTTATATTATTCCCTATCCATCTCGTAGACTAGTGGCCCTTCTTCCCTTTTATTTCTTTTCATTTAAAAAAAAAAAAAACTTGCTTTCTCCTTTTTGTGTGTGGTAGAAATTATTTGGTTATGGCAGATTCAAAACCAGCTGGTTTCAAAACATTTGTCAGTTGCGGGCACAAAATCCAAGTCTCAGATGTCCACACTGAGTGTGCAGTATCTTTAGGACCTTCGCATTTAGATTTCTTCTGCTCCATCTGTGCTGGCTTCAACCAGTGGGGATTAATCAACCAGAAAAACAAATTGATCTTAAAAGGGTTGCTTTCTTCCACTGCCCCTTCCTCCACTTCGACATCTACTTCATGGGCTCAGTCCCCCACCAAGAAGGGCTCTTAGGACAGGTGAACCACCACAGAAATTTTCAGAAACTCTGGCTCCGACTGACTCTGTTCTGATTGTCATACAGGTTTCCCCTCAGCAACGGTCTCGAAGTTTTTCACTGGAGCCAATTGTCTCGAGACCAAAGCTTCCTATTCTTCAACCTTCCAGGTCAGACTCTGGACCTCCGTGTGTTGCATCATCTGCTAGGTATTCACGCAATCTGTCCAAAGCAGGGGTAGACAGGATGCTGATGGTTTGTACAGGCACAGATCTTGCTGGGGGGTTTGTCCACTGCACCTCCCTCAGGATCTGTGAGCCATCAACCCGCCTTTACCCTAGTAAATCCTTCCCCGATCCGACCTTTGGGTTTGGAGTTATCGGGCCTGAAGATACCTGGAGTCATGACATTGGATCCAACAGGTGTGAGTACCTCGACTCTTTCCCTGACTGTCCCTGTTCCTACGGTTTCAGAGCAGAGCAGTTCTCAGAGCTACAGCTTCCACATCAAGTACGAAAGGTTAATGTTTGCTGCAGTGTTTTCCAGCTGTCTCCCCCCCTCAGGGCTTCAGTGCTTGACAGTTCGGCTGCAACTCCACACTCTGATCCAGGGACACAATGGATTCGACAGGCATCTCCCTCGACAGGTCTGGCTAATAACAGATATTTTCTGTGCAATCGTTCTTCCTGAGGGTGTAGTAGTAAATAAAAGACTAAACAGGACACACAGTTAATCCAACTGGGAAAAAAAATAAAAACCAAGAAAAACCTAGCCAAAGTAGAGTTTGCACACTATGTGATTCCTTGAAGCCGCTTGTAAAAGAGGATTATGCAATATATGCAAATGAAACCTTAAGGACACCAGGTGTTTCATATATATGATGGTACTGAATGCCCATGACTTATTTCTTTTTAAGTCAATTAATGGACACATTTAGGCTAGTAAGGCCAAACCCCAATAGTTGTGAACATGCATGTCTTATGACATTATCAGCACAGCATAAGTGGACTGTTTGGCTAACCTTTAGAAACACAGGGTTGTTGTACCTAGCTGTTGTCCCTAACCATTAAAGTGTCTGCAAAAAGACCTGCTGAAATTTGTATGTATCATTGCTATGGCCCCAGTGTTTGCCAACCATCAAGCCTCTGGCACTGTGCATGTGTTCCTGTACTAGGAGAGGGTGATTCATGGTGCAGTTGTTGCACAAACAGCCACGAGGAGAGTTAGCTGATATGGCCCTAACCCTGCCCACTAGTGGCTGATATCAGCACCCTTATCACAATGGGAGCATCCTGTACTCTTTCCCGTGTGTGTGTGTGTGTGTGTGTGTGTGTGTGTGTGTGTGTGTGTGTGTGTGTGTGTGTGTATACGCTACTAAACATCAGAACTCATGAGAGGTACTGTCACCAGCTTTGAGTCATCCAGCTCACATTTTCGTCCTGTGGCCATTGGGTCATATAGACCCCCCTTGCGTACCAGCAGCTGACCAGTGGGGACCATTGACTCGACACCCAGGATGGGTGAATGGGTGTAATCCACTCATTTTTCCTCTTTTGCCCAGTTTTTGTAGAGCCTGAGCCAGTAGTGTAGGTCATCACTGGCATAGTCAGCACTTCAACCCTGTAAGCCACAGAACACAAAAGGGTAGCTGTGGGAGTTTATCATTTTAGTATGGTCATCTTCATCTTCAAGGGCCACTGTGTTGCAGCGGTTAGCATTGTCACCTCACAGCAAGAACTTCTCCCCTTCGATTCTCGGCTGGAGTGCCTTCTGTGTGGAGTCTGCATGTCCTCTCTGTGGTCGAGTGACATATAAAGACATGCAGGTAGGTGCGTGTGAGAATGGGTGTGCCTTCTTTGAAGGTTGGGCGTCAGGCTGGTAACTCGGCACCATAAAAATCCACTGCCAATCATTAGCGGACCGGAGTTCAGGCGACCCCTAACCGGGAAAAGCCGAAAGACATTACTTTAGTAGGATCATCTTCAGGGAGGGTCACGGTCACAGTAAAACAGTAAATCATAATATATGGGTTCTATCTACTTTATATGCATTCTTTCCAACCAGACATTTCACCAACTGTGCCACATTTACTACATAGAGCACAATTGGTCTCATGCCAGCATTCCTTTGAACCTTGGTTGGTTCATCAAGCTCTCATATAAAGTCAGTATTTTCAGTTCTTCTGCCACTTTGAGTGCTGCATGTCCTGCTTTAACACCAGAGTAATTTTGTTTAGTTTGTGTGTTTTATGTTTGGACAATTTGATATTTTCCAATGGCATTTTCAAACAAAACATCCATTAATGGTAGACTGTGGTCGGCTTTTACTTCAAAACCTACTGCTTCTTTCCTTTTTTGTTTAATTCCCTTTTTAAAAATGGAATTTAGGGAGTCTGATAAACAGGAAATAAATGATAAGGTAATAAAAATCAGCAAAAGACAGCTATCAAAGAAAGATACACAAGGAACTAAAGAAGTGTAAATCTAGCTACTCTACATTAAATTCTGATGAAGGTAGTACATTCCAAATAATTTGCCAAAATAGATATGAAGTTGTTTTCTAAAGTGTCAGAATTTTCCTCACTGTTGTCCATACCACCAGAAGGAAAGACATGAGCAACACCTTTGTCTTTACCTATATTGGTATCCCATATGTAGGTTCATAGGTTCATAGGTAGACACTAGGCTATCTACCCTAGGGCATTTATAAGCCTAGCCAGAATGTATTTGGCTTTCACCTCCCTATTAGATTAGCCTACTGTGCCTCTGTATAGTAGGTCACAGAAGGTAGCCCTTTAAGATTAGTTTACTGTGCCTCTGTCAAGCAGGGACACAGAAGAGACCCCAGGGGTGAATTTGCGATTTCCCATCCACGCGTCCAGATTTCGTTTGAAGAGGGTCAGCGAGGGGATTTGTCTAACATGAATTGGGATTCTATTCCAGTGTGAGGGGAGCCTCTGGGAAATGAATCTGTCCCTCCAGCATGTCCTATTTATTTTTGTGCTGAGGTTTAAATCCCTGGAACGTGTAGCTCTAAGGGATTTGGATTTTTTGAGGTGGAGCATGTCCATCAATTCTGGGTCAGACGTGCCTTGTACGTCAGGCATAGATCACCTCTGAGTAGGCGGTAAGCAACTGAGTAGAGCTGGAGTTTCTTTAGTCGAGCTGCATAGGACATCTGTTTGTGGCCCATGATCCTCTTGGTGAGGTACTTTTGGGGTCTGTCCAGTTGCTGCAGGTGTCAGGTAATGTACATCCCAAAAGGGGTATTGTATTCAATTATGGGCCTGATGAGTGATGAGTAGAGGGGCACAATGACCTCTCTTGATCTAGATGCGAACCCTTTCGTGATAAGGTGGGCTATATAGAAGGTCTTTCTAACCACTTTGGCAACGTGATTGTCAAAGAAGAGATTACTATCTGCATGGGTCCCCAAATCCCTAATTACTTCCTCCGTACTTAATGGATTACCACCTATGTGGTAATTTGTGGGCACTATGTTTTTCCCAAAGGGGATGACTATGCACTTTTTAGCATTTAGCTTGAGGCCGTGGCTCTGGCACCAAGCATTGTCTCTGTGAGACCCTTTTGGAGGATGCTTGTCAGCTGGAGCGTCGATTATGGCTCCCAGTTTGCAGTCATCTGCGAACTTTGTCAGCCATAGTCCCCCTGTGTTAGCCTGTACCTCAGAGAAGTATATACCGAATAAGAGAGGTCCCAGAACTGAGCCTTGTGGGATGCCACTTGTAACTGGTTTGGATTCGGACGTGGCACCTGCAATTCTGACCATGTGGGTTCTATCTCTGAGCCAGTTTGCAACCCATCTTGTGACATAGGGGTTGATATTTAAGCTGGTAAGCTTATTTATGATGCCCGAGTGGGGTATTGTGTCGAAGGCTTTATGAGGTCCAGGTAGGCTGTGTGGACTACCTTGCCCTCATCTATGGCTTTGGTAACTGTTTCAAAGAAATCAACTAGGTTTAAGAGGCAAGATCTGCCCTTACCAAAGCCGAATTGGGTAGGGTCCAGTGTCTGGAGGTCCCCAATGTGTTTGTTTGAGTTCCATGATAATATTCTCCATAGCTTTACAGACCAGACTAGTCAGACTTATGGGGCGATAGTTCCCGGGGTCCGTTGTGGCGCCACCTTTGTGGAGTGGGACCACTGTAGCTGTTCACCATTCTTTGGGTACATATCCTGTAGTAAGGCTAAGTTTGAACAGTGACTTAATGTGAGGGTTCAGTTCTTCTTGGAGCTTGTGTAAGACGCAGCCTGGGACACCGTCCGGTCCCATAGATGCTGTGTTTTTTGCTTTGGAGAGGGCAGCTTTCACCTGTGCATCTGTGATGTCAGGGAGGTTACATACAGTTGGGATAGGCATTTGCTCCTTTGGGGGAGAAGGGGGGTAGAAGTTAGCGCTGAATCTGTCTGCCAGGATGTTGGCTATGTCTGTAGGTTCGGTATATTTAGTACCGTTATGCAACAATTCAGAGCATATCTGGGAGTTTCCACCCATATTCCTGACATAACTAAAGAAGGCCTTGTGATTATCTAGGTCAATTTTTCTTTCGAAACTGGCCTTTGATGATTTTATGAGGGATCGAAGTTTCTTGCTAATACTGATCAGAGATGCCTTCCCTTTTTGGGATTTTGCTCTGTCATGTAGTAGCTTCCTCCTTCTGTTGTATAGCTTATTTATGACCGGGGTCCACCAGACAGGTGTCCTGTTTTTGGAGGAGTGAGTCTTGGTTTTATTTGGGATAGCACGATCCATGCATTTCTGCAGGTGCTCATAGAATCCATTTGTAAAGGATTCTGCGGATTGGGCTGTATTATCCTCTGGCCCGGGGGCTTTGAAAGATTCCACCTCAGTCTTGAGAAGTGCAAAGTTGGCTTTTGAGAAATTCTTTACAGTGATTTCCTTGGCTGGGGGTGGGGACGGGATATGGATGTCCAGGGAAATTTGTTTATGGTCTGATCTTACCAGTGAGGGGTTTACCTCTGGTGTGGAACATAGAGTCCCCATGTTGGTGATGACCAGGTCCATTATGTTGTTCTCTCTTGTGGGAGTGGTGACCAGTTGTTCCATCGCGTTAGAGTTTATAAATTCAAGGAACCGTTGGGTGAGGGTGTTAGGGCTTGAGTAGTTTTCCCAGTCAATGTTTGGGTAGTTGAAGTCACCCAATAACATAGTGTTTGGAGAGACCTTCATATTCTCCAGTGTTCTCAGGAATGCCAAGTGGGGTTCCTGTAATAGGGAGGGTGTTCTGTAGCAGGCTACAAACTGAAAGGCAGTTTTGCCCGCAGTTAGTTGCACGTGGATGGTTTCCGATGCTTCGTGCAGTGCCACTAACCTGGAGGTGTAGGTATCTTTGATGAACATAGATACTCCCCCTCCTTTTGTGCTTCAGTCCGAGTTTTGGGGCCAAAACGCATGGTATGAGTTTTAACCTGGTAGTGCTGGGGTGCTCTCAGGAGCCTTGAACCAGGTTTCTGTTACTGCACAGACATCGATTTTCTCCATACTGAGGAGAGCCTCGTGTGCGTGCATCTTGAGGTTTAGACTTCTGGCATTGAGTAGCATTACCCTTAGTTTTTTTATCCTTGGGTTGTCTATGGAGGTGGGTTTGTCCTTTGAGCCTTGCCTAAAAAAAGGCACTATGGGGGTGGCAAGAGCCTTGGCCAGTATACGAAAGCCTAAGGGTGACACGTGCAAGCCGTCCCTAGCGAAGCAACGTGGCTTGTCAAGCATGTCATCCCAGGCTGACAGACACTGGATCCCCTTTGAATGACACCAATACTTTAGCCAGTTGTTGAAACTGATCATTTTGTCTTTATACTGTGGCATCATTCTTGGTGAGGGCAAGATGCTACTCAAGGTCAGGGTCATACCAGCCTGGGCTACAAGATCAGAGAGCTCCTGTATGTCTCTTTTCATGTAGTCCAGGGAGGTATGTCTCAGGTCATTCACACCTGCATGGACAATGACGGAGTCATACTTGTACTTGCTTTGGAGTGACTTGAGTGTTTGCATTATGTGGCTGATCCTGGCACCTGACAGGCAGCTTACAGTGACCTTCTCCTTGTCCAGTCTGGTGAGCGGGACGTCAGTGTGCTGGACAATAGAGTCCCCTATAACAAGTGTATTTGGTGTGTTGTTTGGCCTTAAGGGCTGTGACTGTGAGTCACACTGACTTTGTGAGATATGTGATTCGTGGGTATTGTTGAGGGGTGGCTGTTGCTTGGATATCTGCTTAGGAGGTCTTTGCTGTTTAGACAGATTTTTATTTAGAGCCTCCAAGTATGTTTTTGTGTGTTTGTGTGTTGGGTATGCAGATGCAATAGGTCTATGTGAGACTGGATTTGTGGTGCGGGTGGATGTTCTTCATCTCACATTGCTGCAGTCATAACCTGTGGGTAGTCCGCTGTCCTCGGTCGGCCCGATTGGACAGGTGGGGTAAAAAAGTGTATACCTCTTCCACTCTTGCTATGAGGGCTTTGAATTGTCAGTTTCATATGCTAAAGTACCAGAATTTTCTCCTTACTCAGTTAAAATCTAAGGTAGATGCTTTAGCAGAGGGCATAGAGTGTAAGGAATTACAGGATTTGGTTCATGCCTCTGATCAGGTGGGTAGGCATTCTTTGCAGTGTGGTTTTGATGCTTTACAGGCTTCTTCCAGGGTGGCTGCCACTGGGTCAGTTATTCGTAGGCACGCCTGGCTTAAGGATCAGAACTTGTTAGAGCATGTTAAAGCTCGAATTTTGGATGCTCCCCTTCAGTCTGAAGTCTTGTTTGGTTCTCCTGTGGAGTCAGTCCTGAAGAAAATGGAAGACAAAGCTAAGTCTATGCAGACCGTTAAGGATTTTTTACAGGTGCAGCCCCCTAAGTTTAGCAGAAATTGGCCTACTAAGGGATGGGCTTACCCTTCTTCTGATTTACAGTCTAGGGGCAGATCTAGACATGGTAGGGGCAGAGCGCAGACACAGGGTTCTTTCAGGCCTAGGACGTGGAGTTCCCCTGCACAGTCTACAAGTGAGGGCAGAGGTCAGTCCTTTCGTAAGCAGACCCAGTGACCTGCATCTTCAGCTGCCCGATCCTTCCTGTCTGGCAGCTCCTCTGGGAGGAAAGTTGGCTCTTTTCAGACAAAATTGGATTTTAGTCACCCAGGACAAATGGGTGTTGGATATTATAAGCCGAGGCTACAAGTTTTATTTCCACACTTTGCCTCCTTTCAAAGGCATGCCAGATGTTCCTCCTCAGCAAAAGGTGGAGGCTCACAAGCAGATTTCTTTACTTCTACACATGGGGGCTATCCAGCAGGTCCCTCTGTCAGAAGTGGGCCTAGGATTTTATTCTCGTCTGTTTCTTGTACCAAAGAAAGGAAACACTTGGAGGCCAATTCTGGATTTGTCTATTCTCAACACACACCTGGACATTCCAAAATTCAAAATGTTGACTTTGCAACAACTTCTGCCTCTGCTAGGCAAAGATCACTGGATGGTAACTCTGGATCTCAAAGAGGCTTATCTTCATATTCCTATCAGGCCCAGTTGCAGGAGATTCCATGCTGGCTGGGACTTTACATTGTCAGTTCTCTGCATTGCCCTTTGGCTTATCTACTGCGCCCAGGGTGTTCCCAAAGGTCCTGGCTCCGGTGATAGCCTTCTTAAGGTTAAGAGGAATACAAATTTATCCTTATTTGGACGATTGCCTGATTCTGGCTCAAGACAAAGACAAGTTACTTCACCATCTACAGTATGTTATGGCAGTGCTAAGGTGCCTAGGGTATTCTGTGAACGAAATAAAGTCCAGTCTAGTACCCTCTCAGGACATGTGCTTTCTGGGTGTGAGACTGAATACAGCCTCTCAGATGGCATTTTTGACCCCGGACAAGCAAAGAAATCTTTCCCTTTACTTTCACCAATTGTTTCTACGGTCCAGGCTGACTGCAAGGACAGTCCTTCAAGCCTTGGGGTTCATGGGATCTTGTATTCTGGTGCTTCCCAATGCCAAACTGCATATGAGGAAGTTACAATGGTATCTCAAAAGTGTATGGACGCAACACTGCCAATGATTTGGACACTGTCATTCAGATAATACCTTGCATTCAAAAGGAATTTTTGTGGTGGGCTCAGGAATGTCACCTAAACAAGGGACTCTCTGTGACCCGACCAGAGGCGAGTCAGATCTTAACGACAGATGCCTCAGACAAGGCTTGGGGAGCACACCTCAATGGAAAATGGGTTCAAGACACGTGGCCTGCCAGACTTCAACATTTGCATATCAACATGAAGGAGATGTTAGCAGTCCAATTTGCATTGATGGCTTTCAAGGATCTACTTCACCCAGGACAAGTGTTGATTCAAACGGACAACACAACTGTCATGTGGTACATCAACAAGCAAGGGGGAACTCATTCTGCCTCTTTGCAGACAAGCTATGATTTTATGGGAGACTGCTCTCAGTTTGCACCTCACTCTTCAGGCAAGGTTTCTGCCAGGAGCACAGAACTCCTTAGCGGATGTTTTGAGCAGACAGATGGTGGATCCCCACGAGTGGAAATTGGATCCTCAGGTATTTCAACAGTTGACAGTGATTTGGGGGACTCCAGACATAGATCTGTTCGCTTCTCCACTAAATTTCCAGCTGCCAAAGTTTTGCACAAAGCTGTTTCATCCAAAAGCTTGGAAAGTGGATGCTCTCTCATTCAGTTGGAGCAATCTTCACGTCTATGCCTTTCCTCCTCTGCCTCTCCTTCCCAAGGTGCTCTTGAAGATCAGACAGGACAAGCCTTCCATGATTCTAATAGCTCCAGATTGGCCACGTCAGCACTGGTACCCTCTGCTGAGGAGTTTAGTACGGGAGCCTCCTTGGCCTTTGCCACCAGTTCCACACCTTTTGTCCCAGGCAGGCAGTCACTTACTCAATATCAAGATACAGTCCCTGCATCTGACAGCCTGGCATATTCTGTTCTAGACCCTGGAGGGTCACAGCTTCCTCAACAAGTTTTGAATGTTATTTTGTAGGCCAGATGGCCTAGTACAAGGAAGGTTTATGCTGATAAATGGAGGAGATTTTTTCTTTGGAGCAAAGCAAAAAGCTTTGATGTTTCAGTACCTAATTTGAGTGTTTCACTTCAGTATCTGACAGAATTACTAGACAAAGGTTTGTCTTTCTCCTCTGTTAAAGTTCATGCTGCAGCCATTTCTGCTCACTATGACTGTGATCCACCATTATTTTCTCATCCTTTATTTAAGCAGTTTATTAGAGGGGCAAAGAACATAAGACCCCCACGTAGAGCTCCTACTCCTTCCTGGGATCTCAATTTTGTGTTGGAAAAGCTCACTTTACCTCCTTTTGAACCTGCAGCTACATCTGAGTTGAAGTTTTTGTCTTGGAAGACTGCTTTTTTGTTGGCCATTACGTCTGCTAGAAGGGTATCTGAATTACAGGCTCTAATGGCAGTTGAACCCTTCCTGATTTTTCATAAGGATAGGGTATCCCTGCGTACTAACCCTACTTTTATGCCTAAGGTTGTTTCTAATGTGGCCTTGAACCAATCTATTCATTTGCCTACATTTTATGCTGATCCCCAAAATAAAGGGGAGAAAATTTTGCACTCTTTGGATATTCACAGGCAGTTGCGTTATTATTTGAGCAGAACTAAAGGGTTCAGACAGTCTCAACAGTTGTTTATTTCTTTTGCTTTGGGTTCTCAGGGGAAACCTGTTTCTAAGCAAACTATTTCTAAGTGGATTGGCCATTGTATTGCTTTTTGTTATTCTCATCATGGTAAGGAGGTTCCGCTGGAACCAGACCTCATTCCACTAGGGCTACTGCCACTTCTACTGCTTTTTTAAAGGGTGTAGCTACTAAAGATATTCTGGAAGCAGCTACCTGGAGTTCAGTGCACACTTTTTCTAAACATTATCATCTCCCTCTACTCCAAGTCTAGGGCTGGATTTGCTACTGCAGTTTTACAGGGCATGTTAGCAGCTCCCAATGCTTTCTGATTTTACCAACCTCCCTTTACCTTTGCTTTGGGATTCTACCCACAGGTTATGACTGCAGCAATGTGAGATGAAGAACATAGTACAGTTTTGTACCTACCATAAATGTAGATGTTCAAAGATCCACATTGCTGCAGTCCAATTTACCCTCCCTCCTTCCCCACTGTAGTTTGGGGTGGTTGTGTGGTTTGGGTTGTAAATACTGTTTGTACATGGGTGGTTGGATGTTTTTTTATGTTTTTTGGTTATGGCCTTTCTTTTTAGGGCCTTCTGACATCTGGGGCAAGAAAAGACTGAGGATATGACGTCGGTCATGCGCTTTAGTACCACGGCGTACTGACGTCAGATCTGAGCGACCATGACCGACGCCAGCCTAACACTTTGGTATTCGGGCCGACCGAGGACAGCGGACTACCCACATGTTATGACTGCAGCAATGTGGATCTTCGAACATCTACATTTATGGTAGGTACAAAACTGTACTTTACCTTTTCCTCCTGACTGACTGTGCCAGTCTTGGGTTGAGAGAGCTCTGCCTCCAGTTTGGCTGTGTAACTGCATCTCTCACATGTATTAGAGTTTGTTGGAACGAGGAGAAGGTTGTCTGTGTACATGAGGCAATTGTAACATTGCCTCAAAATTCCCAGATTCACCAGCTGGACTGGAGAGTAACCCTGAAACTGACCCTTGGACATACCAGATTAGTATAGGGAACTGTTTTTTTACTGATCAGATTAGGGAAGAGAACTGATTTTTCACTTGATCAGGAAGGACCAATCGGGAGCCTAATACTTATGAAAAGTCAAGGAGGGTGTAGTGCTTTAGTTAGCTGGTGTTTCCTTATAAGAACTGAGCAAGTGCAGGGCTTTAGAAAGAGAATAGAGTGATTACTTTGAGTTTGAACAGTTCTAAGGGGAAAAGTAAAGAGCAGACTTTGTGGAGCCTGGAGTAGTTTTTTAAATTTGTTTAGGTGGTGCTGCCCGACGCTGCTCAGTGCGCAAAACCACGCAAAAAGAGAGTTGTAGGGTTTTAAGAGAGAGAGATCAAGGAGTTTAGAATTGACCCAAAATGGCCAATAAAACTACAGCTTCTAGGCAGTAACCACTCCTACAGGGACAGGCAGGCTGTTCAGTGTTAACCACTGCCACTGGTGAACACAGAGACTTCCCTTTAGCCCAAGCAAGCACTGGCCTTCTAGAAACTTCCAAACAGTTCAGAACAGCAAATCTGTAACTGAACTTTCTTAACTTTCGGAAAGTGGGAAAAAAGCAAGATTTTTGTTTTTGTTCATGCTGAATCAGGGAATTTCAGTAAAGATAAGCCTGAAACTTATACAGTGCCTTCTCAATCAAGGTCCTCTACTGCCACTCCAATTTGGTCCTGTTC
>NC_056744.1:1563965876-1563980876 GCF_019279795.1 Protopterus annectens
TGCTAAGAGTGTTAAATAGCTTCCAAACTTCTTACACTGTAACACACAGATACTTGACACAATGTTCCTTTTTAGGCTGTGTGGCTGTTGTGTTTCTGTTAAGGAATAAACTGAATTTCTGTGGCCACAGCTGCCCGATTTCTACTAAATTTTCATGCAGTGAGAAATTCCTAATACGTACATTTAGACCATCTTTCCACGGGGAAAAAAGAGCTTCTTATAAGTATTTCATGTGAGATAAAAATGACAATTTTATTTTCAAAGAAATTAAATGTTACAACAATAATATATGTATTCATCATAAGGATCAGTAGCTGTATGGGTTATATCTTGCTAAGCATATAGCAGTCGGCCAGCTTTCAAAGCTTTAGGGTGCCTTCCACACACCCAAACAGTTAGTTTAAGCTGAGCTGACTTAGGTTTGGGTGCCGAGCCCTTCAGAACTCTGCATGCTTTTTAGAACCAACATTTGGCTAACACTGTTCCAACACTCGGCAGATAAGTTCCCTTTTTGGGAGGGGAGACCTTCCGCTATACATTTTATGACAGAAATTGGACTTTTTTTAAAAAAATATTAATTTCAAAGCCTCAGAATCTAGGTCTCCCATTCTCCCTCCTGCTCCAGCACAGTCAGTCACAATAGACTCAGACTGCTTGGGGAGAAGAGTCCACGGGAATAAAAGTGCAGCGTCTTTGGGGGAAAAAAATAGACCAAACACATTGTGTAAAAGAAATGTTAGCTCTTATAAATGCTCTCGTCTCTCTAAGTTATCTGTGGAAGAAAGACAGTGATGTTTCTCATTCCACCGGAAGTATTAAGATATGTTACAGCTGGAATTTCCAGAACCAACTGCTATTGCTCCTTTTTTCTGCCTTGGTGGATGTTTGTATCACAGCCTGGAACTTGCCTTACAGACAGCTTGCTACCCCAAGAAAGATTAATTGTGTAAAGTTCCTCAAGTTTTTAAGTTTTTATACACATCCCAAATCAGAACCAAGAGCTATTGCTTTACTGAATCCAGCTGCTGCTAAATATTTAGCTAGTACTAACTCCTCTGTTTCTGACAAGGCAGGGAAAACTTTTGGTAGATTTGAGGTGAAAAGCGTATTCTTCTGCAACACTTGTAAGAATTGTTAACTGTCAGACTTGTTTTATGCCTGCCCCTTGTGAGAATATCAGGAATATTTTGGCATCCATTTCCTCCTTAGAGAAGAAATCTGCAATGTGTAACTTTGCTGCTTTTGTATCTAAAGTGGCTACCCATTTTTAAAATGTGCTTATGATTCTGCTGATGCCATTTCTAAGGCTGCAGGTGGCACCTGAACTGTTATGAAGAGATTTGCCTGATGTGTTCTCAGAATGCCCCATTAGATGTCAAAACTTAAATTTTGAATTTTCCCGTAGATGGAAACCATGTTTTTGGACCTTTTGCTGCAGAGTTGATATAAAGTGTGCTGGGAGAAGCTGATTCTAGGGATCCTTCAGATTTGTTAGCCCTTCTGCAAGTTTGCCATGGAATTCAGTGCTCCTTCTACAGCCTTCTTTAAAAAACAAAATAAACAGCCCTAGCAAGCTGGTGGAAAGCTAACATTTGAAAAGCAATAGTAGGGAAGTTGCAAAAAGAAAATGTGAACCTCCAGAGCAAAGGACAGTCTAATAAGTCTAGATGACTATTTGCAGGACTTCCCTCTCCCCTCCTGCCCATGCAGTCCCTTAATCTTTCCAGAAAGTCTGAACATCTTTTTCTGTCTTTGGCAACAGATTGACAGACAGGTTCTGAGAGTAATCCATCAATACTACAGATAGCAGTGGGACTTTCTCCCACCTTTCTGGGAGATTCTTCCTTATCCACCAAACCAAACTCTTCTTTTTCCTCGTGTCATCCAACATACGCTAACTCAGTTGGTGAAGGATTTTATACAAGGAAACATCACAGTGATGTGGTACATTAACAAGCAAGGGGAGCCAGATTTTAGCTTCTCTGCAGACTAACCATGGTAGCCTGGCTTTTAACACTCTACAGGCATCTTACCTACCATCTGAGTAAAACTGTGTGGCAGATAAGCTGAACAAGACCCTCACGAATGGAAACTGCATCCAAGGGTCTGCCAAGATTTGATCCATCTTTGGGGAACACCTCAAATAGATCTTTCTGCCTGTGCTCACAATGATCAGTTGGTAAAATTGTGCTACAGCACTCCATGCAAGAAGGCCCAGAAGACAAATGTTTTTCTTTTCCTTGAACAGGAATGTCCCTGTATGCTTATCCACCCTCTTCACTAATATCCAAGGCCATTCTGAAGATTCAGAACGACTCCAGAAAAAAACATTTTGGCCCAGGCAGCAGTGGTTCAACCTTATTTTAAAAATGACCATGGGCAAGTACTACAAGCTTCCTCACAGACTGGATTTCATCATACAAGACCAGGGCTGTTTGATACATCCCAACACCAAACAACTACAACTGACTGCCTGGATGGTAGAGTTTTATACTTTTGGGCACCTTTTTTCTGAGGAAGTGCAGCGTGTGTTAATGGAAGCAAGAATACTTGCTACTAGAAAATCATGTTTTTTTTCCAAAAACTTGACCTTTCAGAAAAGTTGAACTTCATGCAATCGTGACAATGTGATTGACTCTCTGAAAAGTTGATGTTTTCTATGGAGATCATGGCACAGTGGGAATCAGGGATGTTTCCCTTTTCCCAGAGATGTGCGAGCTTGGAGATGGTATATATAATTTGCAGGGGGTGTGCAGGGGCTCCCTGCAAAAACACATTTTTATCTTTTTTTACTTTTCAGCATTACAGAATGTCAAACGTGGTCTCAACTATATACAGTCTGACATTCCTTAACACGGATGTTATAATGTAGACCCGAAAATCATAAATTGGAAAATGGAAAAGGTTTTGTAGTTAGAGACAAGAAAAAATAGCACCCATTCGTGGTAAGTGTTACAGTACAAGTATTTCTCTGGTTAACATTATTTGTGTGACATTTCAGCTTATCTGCCCATGGATCTCCTCCTTTCAATGCACTGTCACATGAAGTTGCTTATGAAAGGGGTGTTGCATATAAAACCTCCTAGAAAATAGATGACTGTTCCTTTGGATCTTAACATTGTGTTAGAAAAACTTAAATCTTGTTCCATTTGAACCAGCTCATCTGGCTAACGTGAAACTCTTGACATGGAAAATAGTCCTACTTATTGCTATGACTTCTGCAAGAACAGTATCCGAGTTGCACGCTCTTATGTTAGGTCAATCCTATCTCATTTTCCACACATATAGGGTTTCTTTAAGAACTAATCTTTCATTTATGCCTGAAGTTGTTTTGGAGTTCACCTTAACCCAAGCTGTCCATTTCTGTGTCTTCTTTCCAGAACCTAAAAATAAGGGAGGATTTTCCATTTCTCGGATGCATACCTCAGCTCTCCAGATTTTTGACTCATGTTTTTCCTGTTCCTCCTAAAATTTGGGATTTTCTAACAAATTACTGAGGATTGAAGTCACTAAGTAATACAAACATGTAATGAGTTTCAGATTTCATACCTTTCAGAAAATGCATGCTAACAAAAAATCCTGCTATTCTAGCAACTTTCAAAGTTTCTGAGCAATATTTAAAATCTGCATTTAATTTCTGGCTTTTGTCTCCACCATTATTTTAGGCATTGTCCAGATTTCTTGTGCTAAGAAGTTGAGAAGTATGCTTGAATGACCACAGATAACTTGTGTACTATCTTGACAGAAAAAAAAATCTTCCATAACTTCTAATTAGTTGTTCATTTTTTGTGAAAGTAAGAAAAAATGACAGTATGTGTTATTTTCAAATGGTTGTCTCATACTATTAGTTTTTGTTTCGCCCACCACAGCAAAACTATTCCAGGCAGAGTCGAGGATCATTCTAAAAGGGACCTTAGATTCATCTGTGGCTTTTTGAAAAGATGTGCATTCTAGAAGTATTCTAAAAACAGAAATTTAGTCCTCTGTGCATACTTTAACAAAAAGCACCATAAACATGACATTTCCCAGGAGCTGTTGAACACTTATTTTTCTTTCTGCCAGCCAGTCTAAGCTATGGTAATCTACCCATGTAGCTTAAGCTACTGCAGCAATAATCCTTGTGATGAACATAGTACAGTTGTATACATAAGCTTACTGTAACAGTAGATGTTTGAATGATGACTGCTGCAGTAGCCACTTCTCCTTCAATCTGCTTTATTTTTGCATGTTTTTTATGCCAGGATGTGGAGTTATTGTCCTTCCCAGGGCTTCAGCCTCCCTGTGTCTCTGTTGACATGAAAGCTGTAAAGAACTTGGTGCCCAAACCCATCTTTTAGTTGGCTCATCATGAACTGACTAAGTCTGAGTGCACTGAAGATGACTTGAAGCTTTGGAAGCTGGCCGGCTGAAATATACTTGGCAGGATATAAACTATGTAGCTTAGGCTACTGCAGTAGTGATCATTTGAATGTTTATTGTTATGGTGAGTTTACATAATTGTACGTTTTAAACTAATGCATGTCAACAAATCAGAGATGCATAAACTTGTTCAGTTCTGTTTTTTTAATTTCTTCAGGTCTTTTGGGTTTCTAATACCATGAAAGGGTTAGACTCCATTCCTAAGTCAAAGTATGATTAAAGTTCATGAATTTAGTATTGTTTCAATCTTTGATGTCAGTCAGAAATGTTCTTCGCAGCACCCGCAATGTGCCCAGTAATGACTCCTCCTGTAGTTCATAAGAAGATATATGTATCAGTAACATATCTAAGTACTATTGTAAATTATTTTTTATAAGACTCCTTTCTGGGTATCCTTCTTCCACATTGCCCTTGTTTCTGCCTGTAAATCCTGGTATTTTATTACTTTGTCTCTCTGTACATAAGACGCTGTAGTCACTGGGTGTAGCAATTTCAGTTTGTCTTTTTTCCATGGACTACTATATCTAGTTTTCTTACATCTGTTCTTTGAAATGTTGGTACTGTGTGATTCCATGTAATATAAACTTCATCATTTTCTATAATGCTTTATGGCTCATGTTTTCAATGCTTCTCAACTACTTCAGTGTTATAATGTTTGCATAATCCCCACGGCAACAGCCTTGCCGCATTATTATGCCTTTCAGTATACAGTCCTGTCATTAGCGTATCACACCCAGCAACAAGATGTGCAACTGTTTCCAATTCTGTTTTACAAAACCACATTTGTCTGTTTCTCCCACATGTTCAGTGGACTGTAAACCAGCATGTATGTAGTCCACTATCCTGGTCCACCAATATTAGTCTTTCGTCTTTTGGTTTAAATTCACCTCTCCTTAACCATTCCTGCATTTGGTCCTGATCGACATGAGGTTGTTCCAAGAGTTTTCTGTACTTGCAACTATGTTTATGCATTTTCCACATTTCTTGCCTTCTCATAAACTCTTTCAGCTTATATTCTTTCTTTTGTTTTTTTGGCGCATTCAGTGGCTGTCTGATTTTTATCAACTTTTGGTTTGATTTCCATTCCTGCTTGACAGCGATATGCTTCTGCTAAACTAAGCAGAGAAGTTATCTTAGACTTATTCTCCTCATGTAGCTTCACTATGTTTGGATCTTGCGAGATCAGCAGATATGTATACAGTCCTACGATTGCAGATCTGTATATGTAATCATTGTTGAGGAGGCCCATACCGCCTTCAGAATGGGGAGTATATTATCTGGTATACATTTATTCTTATAAATCATTTTATAAGCATGAAGTGTTTTTCTTCTTTTCCTGTCCAACTATCCAGTACTTTTGGCGTCAGTCAGTCACTCTAAAACTGTAAGTTAGGATAGGAAGAGCAAATTGGTTTATAGCCTGGACTATGTATCTAGATGACCGAGCTCTATTCAATATTAATTTGAGTCTTCTAAATTATTCCTTACTAAGTTTTATTTGCATTTGTTCATGTTTTATTGTTTATCCTTAATTCCTAAATATTTATATACTCCCTCTTGCTCAAGTTCTTTTATATCACATTCCTGTCCCAGACTGATATTTTCTTAGTGCTGGAGTTTTCCTTCTTTCAAGGTTGCTTTTTCTTATATAATCTGAGAAAGTTTTCACCACTTGTAGTTGTGCTTTCAGTTCCTCATCTGGCAAACTATATAGTTTTAAATCATCCACAAAAAGATAAGTCATTACACTTTGCTGTTTTTCTGGGAGCCAAATTGTAGCCATGACCTAATCTGTTAAGTAGACAGCTTAATGGGTTAAGTGCAAGACAAAAGAGCAGTGACAACAAAGAGTCACCCTGGAATATCTCCTTTGAAATTTTATCCCTGGAATAATAATTTGTTCTTTATCATGACTTAACTGCAAAGTGGTTTGCCATTGTTTCATGGTCACTGTAATGTAATCGATCAGTGTAGGGTGTATCGTATACATTTTTAAGCACTCTTTTATTCATGAATGTGGGAAGCTATCAAATGCTTTTTTGTAGTGTAGCCATGCTATACATTCCACCCTCTTTTGTAGTTCTCTATTATGGCTTTATTTAACAACAAATGATCCTTTGTTCCATAAGACTTTCTTCTGGTACCCTTTTGTTCTATTGCCACGATTGAGCTGTCTTCTAAATGACTATAAACTCTATCAACATCTGTTCCAGTGTATAATTTATACATCATCAGAAAACAAGTTGTTGGTCTACACTTTCTAGGCTAGCTTGCAAGTTCACTTTTAAGAAGTAGTATTGTTTTTCCTTTTGTTAACCAGGTTAGCATCTGTTTAAGTTGCACATATAAATAGTTCTTACTCATGGCTAAATCTTCATGTAAAGATGTTAATCCCTTTAGCCAGTAGTTAGGTACTGCATCTGGCTCTGGAGTTTTCCAATTAGGAGCTTTTCTTCTTCTTATTTATTTATTTATTTGTCAATTTCTCTATCTGTTACTTCATCCCATTTCATATCCTGTACCTTTGAACTTCTTATTCTTTCTTTTACATCTTCTATACATTTAGTATCTTTATGTTCTACAGGATCTTCATAAATATTTCTCCAAAATGTATCTCTTTTTTTCGTGGTGTTTTAATTTGTTTGCCTTGTTTCTCAATTCTCTATAAAACATTTTGGAATCATGAATAAATTGCTTATTTTTCCTTTATATTTATCTGCATAATCTTATACATTTTTCTGCCTGTGCTGATATCTTTAGTTTATTTGATTTGTTCTGATAACTGCACTTTGCTTTTCTCATGTTTGTCTCTGAGTATTTTTCTTTATCTTTTCCTTCCTCTAACAGTGGGACTTCCATGATGGCATTTGATTTCTCCCCTTCCTTCCCCTTACTGCCCTGTGTTTTGGTGGTAAAACTTTTTTATTAATTTATCTGCATAGTAATGCATCCTGTTTACTTCTGTTATATTGCATGAATCTCTATGAACAGTCCTGATTATTGTGTTCATTTGTTTTATCAAACGTTTAACATTTTGGGTCTTTGACTTTCTGTAGACTCTTTCTTTCAATGATCTCCATCTCTATTAAATCAAACAACTCTTCCCTGAGATCATTTTCTTTGGGCATTCTACAGAAAGTTACAAATATCTAGCTGTGTCACATTTTCTTCAGTTTCATCCTGTGTCATCTGTTGCTGTTTCCTATGAGAAGTTATGGGCCAATCACTCCGCAACACTGACTGCACCAGAGTTGCCAGAGTTTCCTGTTCCTTCCCGTGCTGTGCAATTCCAACTGAACTTTTGCACTGGTTTCCTGCTGAAGGCTTCAAAGTATCTTCATATGACAACTGATCAGATTTCCAGCGCCACTGGATTCTCCTTAATTTGGGCATTCATTATTCTATCGTGCTGTGGTGTTACCAGTGCTAGATTTCTACTCTAAATCCTTCACTTCGCAGTTAATCCATAACCTTAGTTTCTATTTCTTTAACTTCTCCATTACTAATTCTCCTTTATACTTTCCCTCTTTGTTTTCTTATTTTCTGTATTGTAAAATTTTACATATCTGGATGCCTTTGGCTGTATTTCTCTTCAAATATCTTTGGTACTGCTCTTTTTGCATTGATTTGTTTTGTGTTTGCATAAACATTGCACCATATTCAATCTCTTTTTCTTTCCCATGTCTGTATTTCTTTCTCAGATGTCTCTTGCGCCTCCTGTTTCTTCTTACTTGGGGGACTCGTTGTTCCATCATGCTGTATAACCTGTGTGTGTCAGACTTTCTGCACTTAATCCTTCACTTCACTGATATTCCATAACTTCTGCTTCTATTTTTTTTCTTTAATTTATACTTTACTTACATTCTGTTCTACATTCCCCTGTTGTGATCTGTTTTTGTATTGTGAAATTTTCCATATCTGTGTTTTTGCCTGTATTTCTCTTCAAATATCTTTGGGGCTGCTTTTTTATTGATTAATTTGGCTTTCTCCTTTGCATAAACATTGCACCATATCAGATCTCTTTTTCTTTCCCATGTCCATATTTCTTTTTTATAACTTTCAGAAATCTCCAGATTCTTTATATTTTTGCACTTCCACAGTTGCTTCTTTTTCCAAATGGCCCATGGTTTCTTGGTCTATGTAATGTTTTTCTTAAGTCTGTTAAATCTGAGGCTTTTGACAGTTTTTCTTGTGCAAGTATTTTTCTTCTCTAATTTTGCTCTTAATCTTTTTGTATATCATCTATCTGGGAATTCTGGGCTTCTTGCATAACAATAACAATACATTTCTTTCTTATCTTCAGTAGTCATTCTGTCATTTTTATGGCTCTTTCGGCCTGTTAGTTTTTGAGTTTTTTGCGGACTTCTGTTTCCTTCAATCGTGGGGTTATCCTCCTATTAAGGCTGGCCTAACCTCATTGTAGGAATGTTTTTGTGCCTTGAGGATTCTACACAGTCATTTTTCCAGTCCTGGCATGAGTGCGCCTACCAGGAATAGACACCTTTTTAAACTGGGGCTTGTGTACCCAGTTGCCTTTTTTATTTTTTAACCTAAATCTGTCCAAGATATATGCTATATAATATATAGCTTACATATCAGTGTCATCTTGGTGAGATTTTGTGAAAACAGGATCCAACTCGCCAAGACTTTCAGTTTCAGCAATTCTATTCTCCTTTACTTGCTGATTTTGTCATCTCTCCATCTGGACCCCCTGATTTTATCATCCGTCCACCCTGATCAGTTCTGTTAATTTGTAAGATTTATAGTGAACATTGAGATGTTCTGGAAAACAGTCTGTTTGTGTTACCACCCTCCATGAGGTCTTAACTATGACTACTAGTGAAGTAGGAGAGCCCACAGGACATGGCAGATATGCAAGTTTTTGTAAACAGATACTAACATATACTCTTTATCTAAGGGCAGGAAGAGAGGGTAATATTACTGAATCCCTTTTTGTGACATGTTAGTGCATGTAGTTATAGTGACTTGAAATGGTACTTCTCCAGCAGGGTTGGAAGACTTATAGAGAGCTTTACAAAGTAGTTGGAGTATACATTCTTCTCAAATGTAGAGTGAAGTTTGTATGACATTTTTCAAGACATACTCAGATGTGCATACTTGACAGTACTGTATTGCTTTCTGTTCTTATAATCATGGTGTTAGACTCCAGCTTGGACTCTTAACATTATACTGATGAAAATATATATGATGTGGTGAAGCAGTAACTGGCAGCTGACATTTGGGGAAGATGTGTTGATGCATTTTGGATACTGAATCCTAGAGCAAAGATGTATGCAAGATATCCAATAGATGATGGTAACCCATATGGATTGGTCTTCAAATGATTTGCTCATAGATGGGGTGAGGATTGGTAGCATTCCATCAGCACTGTATTACAAGCCAGAAGTTAGCAGACTGGGAGACTCTAGGTAGAAGGAGCAGGAAGTCCACTTCAGTACATCCGGTAATGGAGTTCAGCGAATTTGTAAATAAGGATTTGCAGAAATCATTAGGTACATTTGAGAGAGAAAGTATGTATGTACTACACCAGAAGGTTGGAACACAGTGAGAACAGTAATGATCAGTGAGTGTCTAGCATAGGGACTCAAGTAAAAGTGAGAGAAAAGGAAACAAAAATTTGGAAAGGAGATGAGGTATTTTATGCGGCTGCCTCATAAGCTCAAACATGAGCAAATATATAAAACAAGTAGGAACAGCAGCATTTAAAAAAGGCAGTAGCAGCAGCTTACTAGGATTTAAGAAAATATATAAATACAGCAGCTCAAACTATCCAGAAGAACTTTTATTAATATGACAACTTTATAGAGTGTGGTCTTTTGCCTAAAATATTAGTAGACTTCTTCAAACTTTTTTGGATAGCTATAATTATGTGTACGCTGCTTGCTATAGGTTAAGTGGCTGTAAAGTTGACATAATTTACTTAGATTTTGTGGAGTGCTGTAAATGAAGCAGAATATAATTTTGGAAATGCATGAAGGATATGAAAAATCAGATAGGTCTGTTGTAGAAGGGAAGAGTTGAAACCAAGGCTGCCACTATGGGTGTTTCATGCCCCAATGAGTATGGGAGAATTAGGCCTTATATGCTTAGAACATTCCATTATGGACAAGTAAAATGCAATAGTGATAACTGGGGGATGAATGATAATGCTTGGGTGCTAAGTAGTATAACGCTGTATGATAGGGAAAGCCTCTCCTTTTGATTTTGTACAGTTTATAGCTTCTTCTGGAATGCAGTGCCTAATAACAGCAAATATTATTTTTCCCAATGAGATGGGCTGTGTGCACAGAGTAATATGGTAGGCAAGTGAATATTTCATCTAGTAGCTGAAGGTAGCACTCAGGACATACCATTTTTGTGATTAAAACAAATAAAAAAGACATTTA
The DNA here is from genome assembly GCF_019279795.1 of Protopterus annectens. Lineage (NCBI taxonomy): Eukaryota > Metazoa > Chordata > Ceratodontiformes > Protopteridae > Protopterus > Protopterus annectens. Next base: position 1,563,976,703 of record NC_056744.1, read on the forward strand.
TTTTATTATTTATTTAATGTTTGGTAACCAGGTAGTACACTAATCACATATGACTAAGTTTAGTCTCAGACTGGGGAAAGAGAAGAGTTACATTTCAAAGGAAGCGACATTGATATGTAAGTAAGAGTACAGCTAGATTAGAATACACAAAAGTGCTCTACAGTTAAGTATGATAAGACATAAGTTGTAAGGCATATACAGCAGTAAATGTAAGTATTTACAATGGTAACCTATTCAGCTGTAAAAGGAGAAATTTAAAAGGTTCCTTAGACCTGTCTTTGAATTAAATAAAGGTGATAAAGGAGTAAGCTGAGGAGAGAGAAATGAGAAAAGCCTAATGAGGCTTAGACTGGGATAGGAAGGGTAGGAAGAAGAAATCGTGTGATGTAAATGGATGAGTGACACTGGCATTTATGTTTCTGAAGATGGGCTTTTGTCTTGGCTAGAAAATTTGGGCAAGATAAGATGCCTTTGATGTTGAAGGGATAAAGTCCCAGAGATTGGGGTCAGTTATTGGAGATGGAAGGGTCTGTGCAGTGGAATTCAGTTTTAGCAGGCTGTAAAGTGGGTGCTGCATGGATCTGGCTTCTGGGACTATAGGAACATGGCTATCTTTTTAGTTTGGCTGCTTAGGGGGAAACTGTTCTGTTGTTTAAGAATTTGAGAGGTTGCGATTCTTTATATAAAGTTTTTTTCTTTGTTTTACTGGCAGTTAGACCTTTCAGTTGTTTTGCAGTGATGTTCACGTTTTAGGATTACTGTGGAGTTTCAGTTGGATGCAGATGCTACTGAGAGTAGGCCATATTCCAGTTAGGGTAGAGGAATACTTTTCCTCCTGTTGTTCTAGTTGCCTTGCTAAGAAGGGGTGGACAGAGTGTTGATATTTTCCTTATGTTGCCAATACAGAGAGTGAAGATGAAAGAAGGGTCTAGTCAGATACTCAAGTATTTGAATAAGTCAGTATTTCTATGGGTGTGTTTTTGTGTTCATAGATTTGTAATGAAGTTGGTGTTTTGTTCAATTTTTATTTAGTTTCCTAAGGTAATTGCATGGATTAACATAAGAATTAGTCCTATTGGTGATTTGTTTACTATAAAAATATGTAGGTACCAGCGTTACATTGTGAGTATGATATTCAGTTGATGAGTACTTATAATTTCTCTAACTCTAAACAGCTGAGTAGACAAGAACATATATTAGGCAGAGCTATGAGAAGAAAGAACTGTGAATTTACCGTTCCCTTATTTTCAAAAGTATAAAACAGTACTAGTGTAAGGAAGTTAGAGTACATGGGAGGTGTTTAACAACTTCTGTACCACTACATATGTCATTCTTTGTAAATGATGAGAAAACTCTAGTACAGAGTGATATGGAGGAATGTGGTGGACATTGGCATGTCTTTTTGTTTAGTTCAAGTTTTATGGCTATTATTAAGTAGTATGAAAGGAGGTTAAGAAGTTGGTCGGTGCTACTGAAACCCTAGATATGCATTTTCTTGCATCTTAGCAAGGAGTTGATAATGAAACTTATTTTTAACTACAAGATTACATGTTGCTCATCCCTAGGACTTAAAATGATTACAAGAAAATAGATGACATTTTGTATAACTTTGGCAAAAGCTTTATTACAAGATGCGTGCAGACAATTTTTAAGGAAATGTGTATAAACATGATCTTTGGTGGCTTAAGATAGGCTTTGCCTAAGTCATACAGGTAAGTGCATCATTCTTCCTCATTGGAAGTAAAGAAGAAGAGAGCAGAATTCCCTGTACCTCATGCAAGGTATATGATCAAGCCTGGTCACCATTTGGTTAAGGAGTGATAGGAAGATATGCTGTAGAAATACCTACAGTCACTGAAACTCTTAAGTGACTCATGGACTAATCTCCCTGAAGTGCAGCTCCAGGAATGGCTTCAGCACTTAGGGAGACTACAGTTGTGTGAGACTGGATTTTGCTTTTAACAGGTGATCATTCCTATCTTCGATATTGTGTCACCTTGAACTTGGGAATGTACATGTAAGGGGAGAGTGAGGGTTACCATGTGGGAAGTGCAGGGGGCATGGCTCCTGAAGAAAAAAATATATGATTTTGCACGCAAGTTTGAGGGTTGTGGTGTGGGGGAATGTCCAATGTAGTGAATCTTTTGCAGCTTAATCTATCGTACCATAAAACAGAAGATTATTGCAAGTTTTAATTTACTCTTACAGTGATCAAGTATTACAAGTTTTGGAAAATGACGTCCATGTTTACACTGTACTCCTGCATTCCACCGCTTTACCTTACAGTATGAATGTCATTCATCTTTTGTATATATGTATATGTAGTTTTTTAGTGACCGCTAAATCTGAATTAGCTTGTTATACAGTATGTGAGCTTTAGTTTGAACATTGAGGGTTATATTATTTCTTGAAATATTAATTAAAATACTAACACAAAAGTGACGGTAGGAAATTTGTCAGCATAAGTAGTTTTAAAGTCAAATGTGTGCAGGCGATAACTCCCTTAGCTGTTTTTCAGAGAAGCTTCTCTGCTACTTAATATTCTCTTCCTTCAGTATACAGCTGCTTGGTAATTTCATCTCCTTGCTACTAAACAATAGAATAAAGCAGGCAAAGATGTAGAGAAGTGCATAAGATTACCTCTGTTCACTGTTGACTTCTTCCAGAGGATTTGTTTGCCCTGCTTTATTCTACGTTTGCCTTCCTTCCTTACCTAGCTCTTTGGTCAGCAATTCAGGGCTCTCTGCTGATTCATTTTTTTTTCTCGTCTTCTGTTTTGCAGTTAAACTACTTATTTATTTATTTAGTTATTCATTCATTCGTTCATTTTGCTTTTGTTTTCTTGGAATATATGTATTGAAGTAATTCTTAGAATTGGGGTACAACTGTGAGCCCATGAAACAGCTGCTACTGATGGCTTACTAATCAATAAATAATAAAATACATAAATAAAAACATGCATAGAATGAATGCAAGTAATCAAGTCCTCTTCCATAACAGTGTTAGCATTAGCTGTCTATAAAATGAGGCATGTAATGCTGAGTCTGTAAGGTCTTTGAAAGGATCCTTGTAGGAGTTAACCTTTTTAATAAGAAGCTATGGAGCGTATCATCATGGAACTCATAAACAAAGACATTGGGAACCTCCAAACACTGGATCCTACCCAATTCGGGTTTGTTAAGGGCAGATCTTGCCTCTTGAACCTGGTCAACTTCTTTGAAACAGTCACCAAGGCCATAGATGAAGGGAAGGTAGTCCACACAGCCTACCTGGACCTTGCAAAAGCCTTCGACACAATACCCCACTCAGGCATCATAAATAAGCTCACTAGCTTAAATATCAACCCCTATGTCACAAGATGGGTTGCAAACTGGCTCAGGGATAGAACCCACATGGTCAGAATTGCAGGTGCCATGTTAGACTCTAAACCAGTTACAAGTGACGTCCCACAAGGCTCAGTCCTGGGACCTCTCTTGTTCGGTATATATTTCTCTGAGGTATAGGCTAACATGGGAGGACTATGGCTGACCAAGTTCGCAGATGACTGCAAACTGGGTGCCATAATCGACTCGCTGACTGACACAAGCAACCTCCAAAAGGGACTCACAGAGACGGGTAACTGGTGCCAGAGCCATGGCCTAAAGCTAAATGCCAAAAAGCGCATAGTCATCCCCTTTGGGTAAAACAAAGTGCCCACAAATTACCACATAGGTGGTAATCCATTAAGTACGGAAGAAGTAATTAGGGATTTGGGGACCCAAGTAGATAGCAATCTCTCCTTTGACAATCACGTTGCCAAAGTGGTTAGAAAGACCTTCTATATAGCCCACCTTATCATGAAAGGGTTCACATCTAGATCAAGAGAGGTCATTGTGCCCCTCTACTCATCACTCATCAGGCCCATAATTGAATACAATGCCCCATTTGGGATGTACCTTACCCAACACCTGCAGCAACTGGAAAGACCCCAAAAGTACCTCACCAAGAGGATCAAGGGACTCAAAGAGATGCCCTACGCAGTTAGGCTAAAGATACTCCAGCTCTACTCAGGTGCTTACCGCCTACTCAGAGGCGATCTGTGCCTGACGTATAAAGCCATATCCAGCCCAGAATTAATGGACATGCTCCACCTCAGGAAATCCAAATCCCTTAGGGCTACACGCTCCAGGGACTT